>NC_142584.1:54515613-54818643 GCF_965207765.1 Zootoca vivipara
TTGTATCGGCCATTTTGATAACAAAAACAACAGTCACAGGCCAATTATTCTATGATGTGATGGAAAGTTGTAACAGTGTCGGCGACAGAGATTATGTCTTTTTGTGAATTTCAGGTATTATTGGGCTCTGTAGTGTGTTGTTGACATCTCTAGACACCTACTTGGCACCCATGGATGTCCCTGCTGTTTTTGGATATATATTTTAAAAAAGTTTTATTTAATACCCACCTTTCCCTTTAATTCTACCTCAAATGGCACTGGGCTACCTGGTGACTTTTTGGAGTAGTTGTGTTCCTCTGACATTTACCGGTTTTCCCTCTGTGAAATGTATTTTCCTGTTGTGTTTTGTTAGGGTAAATGTGTGACTTGGTACTCCATGTTCAATTCTGACTTTTGTACAGTACTCAGTTTCTTGGAAGGTTTTTTGGCCTTGGTGATGAAGAAGGACCCCTAGGCAGCCATTTTGTGACCAGGAAGACTTTCCTATGGCAGCCAATGTGCAGTGGTGCCACAGGTTTCTCAGATTTCCAGACCCACAAACGTTGAGGGATGGGGGCTTTTCTGTTTAGTCAAATGTTAAGCCACTAGTTAAGACATCTTTTTTTTTCTTTTTATAAAATAGAATTCCTCTTATTCAACATTATCTGTAGTTATAATAATTTATACTTCCTTTTCTATCATAGGGTTTTCCTGTAGCACTCCAATTCCTTAAAGTGGTCTTAAAGGTGAGCCTTTAAGAGCAATCCTGTGCATGGTTACTCCAAATTAAGTCCTGCTGAGAGGAAGTCAAAGTCAGGGCAAACAATTCAGTTTACTTAATCTCTATGCTGACTTCCCAAATGACGCTTCCTTCTCAGAACCTGTTTGCTTCTTTCATATATTATGTTACAGCCAGTTGGGCAGGGTATAAATATAACAACAACAATTTCAAGTGATGTGCCACTATGTGTCCTCACCTTCATTTGAAGGGATATGAAGTGCAACTGTGCAAGTCTCAACACAGAGATGTAGTGCCTGTGGCCCTCCAGATGTTGTTGGACTCCTCCAGCCCCCATCATTCTTCACCCTTAGCCATGCTGCCTGGGGATGATGGGAATCGGAGTCTAACAACATCTGGAGGGGTACAGGTTCCCCCCATCATTGATTTACACACTCAGAACAAACAGCGCATACCTCTCAGCTGTGCTGAACATTCTCCCGGAATGTGAAGTATTTTAACAGTAACACTATGAAACCCATGATGCGATTGGATTTTGATCACACAATGGTTACAGTGTGATGGAGAGCAGCACAAACGCACTCAGACAACCAGCTCATTAAAAGGAAATCGGAATTGGCAACTGTGATTGAGGACAACAGAAATGGCATCAGGTACAATCCAGCAGGGCAAATGAATTTTCGGTGGTAATCCATGGTTCTGAGTCATTTAAATAGACTACAGACCAAATTTTTCTCTCGGATTGCACATCTCCAATGAAACACCCATAATAGAAAGCCACTGAATAAAGAGCTGCAACTTTGAAAAAAACAAAAACCCAAATGCTGAAAGGCCCTGGAGTGCTGTTGGAAGACCCTATTATAGAGAAGGAAGTGTAAAGACTAATCATAACTCTTGTCACTTTCATAGGATTGGTCAAATATGATACCAAGGAGCTCAGCAAAGCAATTGAGAAGTGACTGTCCAAATGACACTATAAGAAGTGTTGGTTCAAATGACCTTGTCACTTTCTCTGAGCATCTTTTGCTCTTCTTATATATATATTGTGTAAGAGAGAGATAGCAATGAGCTCTCATCCTTACCGGTATTTGAAGGGGTATAAAGTATTTTTTTGACTCTTAACACTGAAGTACATAGACCATAATAGGAATGGACAAGCCTGTCAATTTTGGTTGCCTTTGTTTCTCATGTTTCCAATCTTAATTCAGCTCTCTACATTTCTGCAATGATGAAAATTCATCAGCATTTTAGAGCATTTTCCCCTAAATTCATTTTTGCAGTGCTTTTTTTCTGGGGGTACACAGGGGTACGCATGCCCCTAAACATTTTGTGAATCTAAATTTGGCCTCATTGAGGGGCAGTCTTTCAATATGAGTAGGAAAATGAGAGTACCCCTAAACATTATTTTTAGAAAAAAGCACTGCATTTTTGTATGGAGTTTTGCCGTATATACAAATGTTTGTAAGCATTTTCCCCTAATATAATGCATTTCCGTATGTTATTTTGCCGATATATGCATTCATATGGACACTTTGCACTACTAAATGCATTTTTCTACACTTGTCTTGACTGAACAACTGCATTGCAAAATTTGGAGAAGTGCTGTAGTCCAACGTTTAGCTTTGTGTCCACTTAGACCAGGACCACTAGTGTGCCCTTCGAAACAGACCCTGAAAGAACATCAAGCAGGTATCTATAATATTGACATTTAGGCAGCTGTCCACCCAGGTTTTCCCTGAGGAGTGATTTAGCTATGTTTATGCATTAATTTGATCTAATGATTTGTGATGTATTTTCTATTGATGACTATAATTTTACTGTTGATTTTATCTTCTTCACCAACCACCATGTTGGCAGTGTTGTTGTTTTTTAATCACCCAAAATAAGTATGCAGGGAGGGCTAACCTTTCATCCAGTGGCATGCAGTGAATTTTTTTTTGTAGGGGAACAATTAGGGCCACCATTAGGGCCACAGGTGCCAACTCGCAAGGGTGATTTTTTTTGGGGGGGGGTGGCATCTTGACGTCCCAATGTTGTGTGTGAGAGAGTTGTGCCTTCCTCCCTAAGCTGTGCAGAAACTTCCTGGGCTTTGGGAATGGGGTACCAGGGCTCTGACAGGATGCTGGAGCCCTGCTGCCTCCTTACCAAAGACGGGCGGGTTTTGGAGAATGTGGTGGGAGGGCTCTTGGACCCATTGGAGCATCACACATCTCCCTCCTGACAGACTGCATACCACTGCTTCCAACATCTCTGGTCACTACCATGCTGACTAGGGCTGTATCTAGACAGTCACAGGTTAGATACCCCGGCCACAGAATTGGCTGGCATAGGAAAATCTAAAGAAATTATAGGGAGCTCTATGTAGAATTGTGAAATGTACTCGGAGTCGAGAGTGAATTTCATGCTCTTTATTCAGCTCATAGTCATCAAGGAGAAGAGGAGAAGAAGAATGGCTCTTTTCCCAAAACCATCTGCTTATATACATTATTTACACAATGGGCCTTGCGTGATTGGCTACTTCAGGGCTACACCTGTGGGCCAATTATATTGTGGATTGACTTCTGCCTGCAGCCTGATTGGCTGCTCCTACAGGCCAATCAGGTAGCAGATTCGCTTCTGCCAGCCGCCTGATTGGCTGCTCCAGCAGGCCAATCAGGTTGCGGATTCACTTCCACCTGGAGTTGGATTGGGTAGCTCCCGCTGATTCTGAATCCTATTGTTCTAGGATTCAGCTCAGTACATAACACCCCTCCCCTCTAAGTTCCAGTCCTGCCCGGGAAGTTGCATTCGTAGTCCCCAAGGTCTGCTGGCCGCCTCCGTGTGCGTTGTGGCCTGGGGTGTTCCTTGGTCAGGGGTTCTGGTTCTGGCTCGTGTTCCGAGGCTGCTGGCTGTGCCGGGGCTGTCTGGTCTGGCGCCACTGAACCACTAGGTTGTGGCTCTGGTTCCGGTGTCCTTCCAGCCTCGGGGCGCCCCTCTGTGCCTACTGCTTCTGCTTCCCCTGCCCACCCCTCTCGCTCTACAGGCCTCACTGCCCTGCTGTCCCCTTGGGACCCCTCTGTCCCGCTCTCCTCCCGGGTTCCTCCTGGGAATCGTCGCCGTAGCTGGTCGCAGTGGCGGCGCCAACATTGCCCCCCTTCCGTTAGTACCTCGTACGACACGGGACCGGTCACCTTGGTGACTGTGGCGGGTACCCATGCTGGGCCTGCCCCAAAATTCTTTGCGTACACTGCGTCCTGGGCCACAAATGTCCGGGGGTTCCTGCCTTTCCCCACCACTACCTCATCCTGAGCTCTGTCGGGGTGAAGTCGGTCCAGTCTAGTTGCAAGGCGCCGGCCCATTAGTAGTTCAGCTGGGCTCCGGCCCGTCGTTGTGCTTGGGGTGCTGTGCTGTGCTAGAAGAAATGCGGCAAGGCGGTATTCCCAGTCCCCTTGTGTCATGCGGCGGAGGCTGTCCTTGGTGGTCCGCACCATGCGCTCCGCTTGGCCATTGGTGGCAGGGTGGAATGGTGCTGAGCGGATGTGGCGGATGGCGTTCTGCGCTGTGAAGGTCTGGAACTCCTCTGACGTGAATGCGGTTCCATTGTCCGAGACGAGGGTGTCAGGGAGCCCGTGGGTTGCAAAAAGCTTACGTAGTACCCGGATGGCTGCCGCCGTAGAAGTGGACGGTACCAGTGCGACCTCCAGCCATTTGGTGTAGGAATCCACCACTATGAAGAATGTTTTTCCCTGGAAGGGGCCAGCGAAGTCCACGTGCAAGCGTGACCATGGATGTCGGGCGGACTCCCAGGGCTGGACTGGGGCCCTTGGGGGATCCGGGCGGGATTCTTGGCAGGTCTGGCAGTGTTGGACCCAGGCCTCTATCTCTCTGTCAATCCCCGGCCACCACACATAACTCCTGGCAAGGGCCTTCATCCTCACTACCCCTGGGTGTGTCTCGTGTAGGGCTGTAAGGACCCTTTTGCGGAGGGGCTGGGGAACAACAACCCTGCTTCCCCATAACAGGCACCCCTTGTGGGCCGACAGTTCATGTTTGCGGTTTGTGTAGCCGGCAAATTCTGGCCCGGGGCTGCTGCTGGGCCATCCTCGCCACACCCAGTCCAGGACCCGGGAGATGACCCTATCTTTTGTGGAATGGTGCGCAACTTCTTGTGCCTGAATGGGTCGGTCGGGAAGCAGCTCCAGGGTCATAACTTCTTGCGCAGGCGCTGGGTCGGGGCCTGTTTCTGGTAGTGGTAGCCTGCTGAGGGCGTCTGCGTGGCCCATCGCCTTCCCAGGGCGGTGGATTAGTGCATACTGGTAGCCGGCAAGGAAAATTGACCACCTGAGGACACGTGGAGACAACACTTGGGGGGTCTGCTTCTCGGGGGCAAACAGGCCAAGCAACGGCTTGTGGTCAGTCACTATGGTAAAGGGCCGCCCGTACAAGAAATCATGGAATTTTTTTACGCCCTTCACGATTGCCAGACCCTCCTTGTCAATCTGTGAGTAGTTTCGTTCGGCTGCAGCAAGCGTCTGGGAGAAGTATGCCACCGGCACCTCTCTTCCATCCGGGAGTTGGTGTCCCAGGACAGCGCCGATGCCATAGGGAGAGGCGTCGCATGCCAGCACCACTGGCAGCCTCTCGTCGAAGTGTGCCAAGACCGAGTTCGAGACGAGCAAGTCCTTGACTGCCTGGAATGCGGCCCTTTGTCGCTGGCCCCACACCCAAGGGGCCCTTTTATCTAGGAGTCTGTGTAGGGGCTCCGCTACCGCTGCCTTATGGGGAAGGAAGGCATGGTAAAAGTTCAATAGTCCCAAGAATGACTGAAGTTCGGGCTTGCTCTTGGGCGCTGGGGCCTCACAAATGGCCCGTACCTTGTCACCGGTTGGATGGACCCCTTCTGCGTCCACCTTAAATCCCAGAAAGTCCACCTGCGGCACTCCCAGTAAACACTTTTCCCGCTTCACCTTGAGGCCCGCCGTCTGGAAACGGTGCAGGACGGAGCGGAGGCGGTCCTCAAATTCCTCTGGTGTGGGCCCGGCGATCAGTTCATCATCGAAGAAAGGGGTGACGCCAGAAATCCCTTTAAGGAGAGAGTCCATTAAATTCTGGAATATGCCTGGTGCCACGCTAACGCCAAATTGCAGCCGCTTTACTCTGAATGCCCCTCTGTGCGTCACAATCGTCTGAGCCTCTGCTGTGGCTTCGTCCACAGGCAACTGTTGATACGCTTGGGCCAAGTCCAGTTTGCCAAAGATTTTTGACCCCGCCAGGGTGGCGAGGACATGGCTGACCACTGGCACTGGGTATGCATGGGCCGTGAGAGCCTTGTTTATGGTGCATTTGTAGTCTGCACAGATGCGGACCGAACCGTTAGGCTTGACGGGTGTGACAATTGGAGTTTCCCAGGGGGCGTTGGGCACCGGCTCCAGCACTCCTTGCTCCACGAGCCGGTCCAATTCCTCGTCTATGCGGGGTTTCAGGGCGAACGGGACCCGGCGGGCCTTGTGCCTGATGGGTCGTACAGCGGGGTCTAGCTGTAGGGCAATGGGGGGTCCTGTATATCGTCCCAATGCCCCATCGAAAACCCCTGGAAACTCTTTGCATATGGCGTCCACGTCCACTTGTAAGCTAGTGCGGTTCACCCCGGTAACGGCTAGCCCCAGAGGTCCAAACCATGCCAGTCCCAGTAAGCTAATGTAGGGGCCCTTAACTACCAGCAAGTCCAATTGTTGCTTTCGCCCTCGATATTGCACCCTGAAGGTCCCCACCCCCATTGTAGGGACCTTACGTTTCTGGAAGTCCCGGAGGGTGAATGGGGCCGGCCTTAGTTTGGGACCCCCATTAGGGCACAGTTCCCTTAATGTTCGGGCCGAGATTATGGATAGAGTTGAACCCGTGTCCAGCTCCATGCGGCATGGGGCTCCCTCTATCTGTACCTCTATATAAATTTTCTCTGTGCTGGGATGGGGCAACTGGAATACCTGGTAGTCCGTGATCTCCGTCGAGTTGCCTTGGTGCATGGTGCCGTGTGACCTGGGGCTCCTGGGTCGGTCATCTGATGCTTGTCGACGGGTGAGTCGAGCCCGACACACCCGGGCGATGTGTCCCAATTTTCTGCACTGCCTGCACTCTGCGTTGCGGAAACGACAGGTCCTCCTCTCGTGGTTCTCCCCGCAGCTTGCACAGTTCCCTCCTTCTCGTCGAGGCTGCTGTGGTGTGTGTGCTGCTTGAGTGCGCCGCTGTACTCGGTGTACTTCCTCCCTGTCAGATTCGGATTCGTCGGTGAGGTCTTCGTGGTAGACCCTCGGTTGGGATGGCGGGGCCGGTCGTGCCTCTTGCGTTGACCTCTCGGCGGCTTCGGTTGCCAGGGCTTCCTCCAGAGCAATCTGGAACGTGAGGTCTTTTTTGGCGTAGAGGCGTCGTTGCAACATCTCGTCCCTCAGGCCACCGACGAGGCGGTCACGAAGCATGTTCTCCAACTCTGAGAAGTTGCATAGCCGGGCGGCTTGGCGGAGGGAGGTCACAAACCCAGTTATGGTTTCCCCCGGGGCTTGCCGCTTTGCGTAGAAGGCATTTCGGCAAGCTACCACCGAGGGCTGTGGTGAGAAGTGCTCCTTCAGCCGTTCCATTATTGTTTTGTAAGAGACGGTAGCGACATCTCTAGGTGCAAGGAGAGCCCGGGCGATTTCAAACGTCTCCTCTCCACAGACGCTGAAGAATGTCGCCCTCTTCATGGCATCGTTGGTGACTTCTTTCGCTTGCAGGAGGAAGTTGAAACGGGCGGCGTACCCTTCCCAGTCTCCTGATGCTGGTTTGAATGGCGAGAAGCTGCTGTCGGTTGCCATTCTGGGTTCCTTGGGTCCTGGAGCTGAAGCCTGGATGCACAGTGCGATGCAGCGGTGCAGCAGGTGGCGGTGCTGCGGTGCAGTGCGTGGTGGCGGTCAGCTCAGCAGGATCCCACCTTCGTCGCCAGTGAAATGTACTCGGAGTCGAGAGTGAATTTCATGCTCTTTATTCAGCTCATAGTCATCAAGGAGAAGAGGAGAAGAAGAATGGCTCTTTTCCCAAAACCATCTGCTTATATACATTATTTACACAATGGGCCTTGCGTGATTGGCTACTTCAGGGCTACACCTGTGGGCCAATTATATTGTGGATTGACTTCTGCCTGCAGCCTGATTGGCTGCTCCTACAGGCCAATCAGGTAGCAGATTCGCTTCTGCCAGCCGCCTGATTGGCTGCTCCAGCAGGCCAATCAGGTTGCGGATTCACTTCCACCTGGAGTTGGATTGGGTAGCTCCCGCTGATTCTGAATCCTATTGTTCTAGGATTCAGCTCAGTACATAACAAATTGTTTTCAGGAAATGATGCTTATGGAAATTCACACACACACACACACACACACACACACACACGGCCTTATAAATGTGGAACAGGGGGAGAAAGATTGGTTACCACTAATGAAAAGATACGTCCCGAGATGTGTTAAAATACTGCTTAGCAACTGGAACATTAGATTTGAACAAATTTGCTAGTTAAACATGCATATTCAAGGGTGATTTTTGACAGCTGTAGGTACTGCCTCATTCCAGCAAGCCACTTTAGAGAAATCCCTGGTACCCTTGTGATTTAGAATAGTGGTAGAAATAGAAGATAAAGACTTAGCTTTGATATACAAGCCTATTTAAATCTCTGAGGTGAGACACTGAGATAAGGCCTAGCCATCCAAAACTGCTTGAACAGGACCATTAAGCAGAAGCCGTAATAGCTTGGAATAGGCTCTTACTATCCAAGGAAATTGTAGTGGGTGTGCCTGAAAGATCGGCTCAGTTATTTTGAGGCTTAAGCACAATATGGGACAGAGAAAGCATTTTATGAAAGTTTGTCAAACTTGCTAGGTTTGGCAGCAAGAAACTGTCTGAGAGGGGAGAGGTGCCCAGGTAACCAATCCTACTAGATACTGGTGCTGGTGGACTCCTCATCAGATACAAATGGTTAATTTGGAAGGGGGAAGAACTTTCCCCATATTATGGAGTGGGGTATTTTCAGTCCAATAGACCTAGCTACAGTCTAGCAGATGCTGGGAAAGGCAGGACAAAGTCTCCTCCTAAGAAAAGAACGGTTTCTGATATCTGTGGTCGGACAACCTTCCTGCTATCTGTGCCTTTGCTGGCTTTAATTTGGGATTGGAGTATGAATGGGCAGACACAATAAAATACTTCACACAATGCATCCCTAATGTACGGAGCTTGTCGTCACAAGATGTGGTGATGGCTACCCAGTGGGATGACTTGAAACAGGGATTAGACAAATGTATGGAGGATAAGATTTTTTTGTGTTAGGTGCTTATTCTCCATTGTTTTTAATTGTTTTCATGTCAATCATCTTGACACTCATATGTGGAAAGACATTCATAAATTAATAAATTAAATAAGGATGTCAGATAAATAAGGCTACTAGTCATGACTGCTGTACTATTTCCAGAATCGGATGCATGATAGCTCTGAATACTAGCTGATGGGCAACTTCAACTGGAGAGGCTACTTTCCCTCAGGAGCTATTCAACATAGCACTTGTTCCATCAGTGAAGTATTTCAGCTTGCCAGATGGAATGATCCACCTCTCCTCCTGTTCTGGGGATTCTTGTGATACCCCCCCCCCCCCGCACACAAAGTGGAAGTCCATGTGTGGGCATCTGCTAGCGGAATTCCTTATTTGAATCCAGTTCCTTGCGTCCTTCTGACAGGCTTTGCAGAGACATCTGGCTGGCCACTGAGGAGAATAGGATGCTGGGAAAACTTACGAGGTCTCTCCCAATTCCAAATTGAGCCGAGGTAAGATTCCCCACCAAAATGACAGAACAGGGTGGACCTAGGTGCCCAGATGTAGTCTGACCTAGGTGCCCTTCACAACTTTGATGAGAAACACCTTTAAAAGCCACCCTCACTCTGCCGAGAACCAGTCTCCACAACATTCAACTCATAATAAAGAGCCCTTTGTGAAAGCCCTAAAGCACGGGTGTCAAACACAAGGCCCGGGGGCCTAATCCGGCCCGCCAGACCTCGTCATGTGGCCCGCGTAGCCGCCACCGACATTAGCCACTAACAGTAGTTCTGGAGCCTGCGATTGGCCGAGGGTCAAAACCGGGGGCGGGGCTGCAGGCGGAGGCCGGGGCGCTGGAGCCGCGCTGACGGCCTTGGCCAGGGAATTTCAATTTCGAATGAGGCTGAGGGAGGCAGTGGCACAGTGGCCAGACGGGGAAGTGAGATGCAGGAGGAGGAGGAGGAAGCCCGCCGAGGAGGTAGGAAAGCCCTACAGGCGCCGCCGGCAAAGTTGGTGCCGGGATGGAGCAGTGCTGGATTTTTTTTTGGCGGGCTTTGCTGTTGTCTCCGAGAGCGAGTGAGGCGGCACTGGGGAGCCGCCGCCCGCCGCTTCCCTTCCTCTCCTCGGCTGCATCCGGGGGGTGGGCGAACGAGCGGGCGAAAGGGACGCGAAGTGAGCCTGAGGGGGAAGTAGGCGAAGCGCAACAGCCGCTCTCTTGATGGAGCCAGGTTTCTCTTCCCTCTTCCCCCGTTTTCTCCTCATAGACACTCGGGAGGGTGCCTGGCTTTTGCTCTGCCCCCCCATCCCCTAGCCGCCCTTTGGCTTCTCAGTTCCGGCGGAGCTGCTCCCCGGGGGGAGGCGGCGACGACGGCACGGGTTCCTGCTCTTCCCGCTCTGCTGCCGCCTCCTCTCAGCCCCTTGTGATGTAGGGCTCCAGATGGAGTCGCCTCGCGGTTTGAGTAGGTCGGAGGGGAATTTTTTTTGGGGGGGGGGAGGTTTTCAAGCCTCCTCTGCCTGCAGTCCCGGTAGGGAGAGGCGGCGGCGAAGACGGCAACAGCACGGGTGGGGGGAAGAGCAGCTCTGAGGCGAAGATGCACGTCCACTGGGGCTGCCGCCACCTTCCTCCTCGGGAAATCCGCTGCCCTCCCTCAGCGCGAGAGGAAGGGACTCTGGCGCTGAGGAGGGAGGATGCAAAAGCAAAGCAGGGAGTTGGCGCTGCACTGCATGTTCCTGCCCCTCTCCAAAGCATGGGGTGGGTTGCAGCGTGTGGCATCCTGCCTAGCGGGGTTTGGGTGTGCGCAGGGCGGGAGAGGGAAGCCCTCTTTCCATCTGCAGGTTTTTAATCCCAGCAGTGGCTTTCTCCTTCCTGTCGAAGGTTTAGTTGAGCCCCCCCCGGAAGCCGTCGATCCCCACCTTTTGTTCAAATTTCCCTCGTTTACATCCCCTCCCACACACGCGCCACGACGCAGGAATGTGATCCGCGTGGGGGCGGGAATGAGCTTACATTATTACAAAAAACAGTAATAATTGAATGCAGTGACAATAATTTATGATAATAAAGAGTGGACACATAGTCCTACAGACACAACCGGCCCTTTGAGGGTGACCAAACTGCTGATGCGGCCCCCGATGAATTTGAGTTTGACACCCCTGCCCTAAAGGATATTATATTGGTAGATCTTACTTTTTTCTTCTTTTTGGCATTGACAATTACCTTGCAGTAAGCAACTTTATTCCTTGGGCTTACTGACTATATTTCTGAAATCAAGAAGCAGCGATAAATTCCCAATAAAACGTACAATTCTGCTTTAAGAAGAAAACCACAAACAAGCCAATACTACACTGCAGCATATTTTGCAGCCCAGTGCATCAGGTTTCCTTATTGTCAAGTGAATGTTCCCTGTTATAGATTGCAGCACTATAGTTCTTTCCCAGCACATTCTAAAACTTCTTTAAGCTGATGCGCCTTAAAACACTTCCAGTCCTTGGTGGGATTTATGTGGAAGATAAAGTTTGTTGGTTTTATGCAGAGGTACTTTTAACTTGCTTTGCCATGCTGGAAGTACATTCAGACTTTGCGCTAGAATGTCTAGCTAGAAAAAGCAGAGGCCTACAAAGCCTTTAAGCATTCCCCAGGCAGTCCTATGCCTCATATGTGGATACAGGACAGTGTGCAAATTATGTCCTGTGGATCCATCCAGACCCAGAGTTCATAATGACACCAGCCTCAGGCTGCATTCATATACATGCTTTCATCAAGACCTTTCATAATACAATACAAAAGGAAAACAAACCAATCTGAACAACAACAAAAACAAATAAAGAAGAAAAAATGAAGGATATGAAGTCCTCGTTCACAGGTAAATCTTAAATTGTCCCACGCAGAGAGAGTAGAACCCTCCCAGGTCTTACCTGGGAGCTTCCCTTTCTTCTCCCATCTTCCCACACTGGGAGATCTTCTCTTCCCTGCCTTTCATACATGGTCAATCATCAACTATCTGTCACCTTCATTCCTCAGGCTGCATTCTGAGACCCTCCAAGTGTCCCTATTTTGCAGAGACATGCCTGATTTAGAGAAGCCGTCCCAATTTCTGATTTGATCCCAGAATGTCCCACTTTTCCTTAGGATGTCCCTATTTTCATTGGAGAAATGTTAGAAGGTATGGAAACCCCAGAACTGTCTGAAGGCAATCCTGTATAGGGAAGGTTTTTTATGTTTAATGTTTCATTATGTTTTTATATATGTTGGAAGCTGCCCAGAGTGCTGGGGCAACCCAACAAGAAATGTAGGGTAAAGGGTAAAGGTAAAGGGGCCCCTGACCATCAGGTCCAATCGTGTCCGACTCTGGGGTTGCGGCGCTCATCTCTCTCTATAGGCCGAGGGAGCCAGCGTTTGTCCGCAGACAGCTTCTGAGTCATGTGGCCAGCATGACAAAGCTGCTTCTGGCGAACCAGAGCAGCGCACAGAAATGGCGTTTACCTTCCCGCCGGAGCAGTCCCTATTTATCTACTTGCACTTTGATGTGCTTTTGAACTGCTAGGTGGGCAGGAGCTGGGACCGAGCAACAGGAGCTCACCCTGTTGCAGGGATTTGAACCGCCGACCTTCTGATCAGCAAGCCCTAGACTCTGTGGTTTAACCCACAGTGCCACCTGGGTCCCTTATAAACAGTAAAATTATCATTATGGAATAGGATGTCCCTATTTTCATCGGAGAATTGTTGGAAGTTATGCATTCTAGAACTTTGGGTTTGCAGTTTGGATTTCTCTTGTTTTTATGAGCCGATCCTGTTGTCTGCTTCTTCCTTCAGCCTTTCTCCCTGCCTTTGTTCCAAGAATTGCCAAACTCCAGCATATTCCTACCCCTCGATTGATTCCTAAGCCATGATGCATTGACATTCCTACTCCATCAGCTTCACCCAGACAAGCAATGCTCGATGGACTTTTCTCCAAGCTCAGCATCTCATTTCTAGAGCCCTGATCTTGTTTCTATTCCCATAGATCCCACACTTGGGAAGAAGTTGCCAGCAGTCCCAGCTTAAAGGCGGGCTGTGTTTCTTTCTACTTATAGCTCATACTTGATTCTTTTCTTTTTAAGTGCTTTCAGACTCTGCCTGCTGCAAATGAAGTGGCTGCATATTGATAGAATAAATTGTCTCTTCAGACACCACAATTATTTCATGTGCAAAAAGGAAATGGGTTCTTTTTCTGCAAATGTCTGCAGCGTTGACAGCAATGTTCCAACCACTCATTCAGTATCAAAAAAAAGCAGAATGGTAAGGACAAAGTCTCCTTAGGCATGTTACCACTGCAAGTTTTAAACTGACCAGGTAACTCTCAGAAACTCATTTTACAATGATAAGTACTTATAATGGGAAAACACAAACAAGAACTATTGTAGTTCTCCCAGAGTGGCATTTTCATCTCACCTTATTTCTATCCATATATTTTCCCTTTGTGATTTTGCTGCCTGCTTCTCTTTTTAGTCACTATCTTAATAAAAAGTAGAAGTAGAAAATGACAAAACTGTTCTTTTCCTTTGTGGGACAAATTTATTTTACTGTTTTCTCTGACACTCTGTGAAGCAAGGAAGTGGGATTAGTGTTTTAAATTTCACTGTCTTGGTGCTCATTTCCTTATTTATCTAGCACATGAACCATATTTTTGAACAACAACAACAACAATAATATTTTATTATCTGCCCTTCATCAGCAGGTCCCAGGACAGGTGACACTAGTTTAAAAATCAACACTGAAAATAGTGAGTATAAATCACAGTCATCATTCAGACATTAAATCCAAATAAAACCACTAACAGGCATTAAGGCTGCAATCCAATACACACTTACATCAACACAAGCATAGCAGTTTGCCAGACTGATTAATTCTGGGACAATTGTAGTATAATAAGCTATGGAGAAGCTGAGCAACTACTGAAAGTTTATGTAACAGAATCCCGCAGAATCATAGTCAAATAAAAATAACTTTGCTTTTGTACTTTTGGAATTTTACAAGATGTTTGAAGGCCTTTCACATAAGACATAAATGGAAACTGTGGTTGAAAGTATGATGCAGTTGTTTTCTGAAATATTACCACCTACGGAGCATTCTAGACCTCAGTGATCAGGGAAATAATTCAATCCATCCTCCCTTGGTTAGCCATTAATTTCTTCTCTGGAAGGCCTAACCTTTTATGGTGGCTTTAAACTTAGTATTTCTTTACAAGGAGATAGATAATCAGAAGTCAGTTTTCATCTCAATGCTGCTTTTGGTGCACTGTAGCTCAGCATAATTTCTCAGCACCTGTAAGACACAATAATGCATGAGTAGGCAAACTAAGTCCCGGAGGCTGGATCCGGCCCAATCACCTTCTAAATCTGGCCCGTGGACAGTCCGGGAATCAGCGTGTTTTTACATGAGTAGAATGTGTCCTATTATTTAAAATACATCTCTGGGTTATTTGTGGGGCTTGCCTGGTGTTTTTACATGAGTAGAATGTGTGCTTTTATTTAAAATTCATCTCTGTGTTATTTGTGGGGCCTGCCTGGTGTTTTTACATGAGTAGAATGTGTGCTTTTATTTAAAATGCATCTCTGGGTTATTTGTGGGGCATAGGCAGGGGCGTAGGAAGATAGGGGCAGTGGGGGCGGGCCGCCCCAAGCGGCGGGCTCCAAGGGGCACCATCGCGGGCGCTCGCCCCGCCCCTGGAACGCCCGCCCCGCCCCTCCGGGAGGCATGTCCTGCCCCCGGAACAAACGCTCTGCCCCTCCGGGAGGCGTGCCCCACCCCCAGAACGGGCGCCAGCCCCACCCCCGGTGCCGGAGCATGAAGCTCCGCCACTGGGCATAGGAATTCGTTCATTTCCCCCCCCAAAATACTCCCCAGTATTTACTTGATGACTGTGCACATGTATTTATGGAGAAGATGCTTTCCACTACGCATAGTAACTTCTTTGCTTAGGTTAGGGTGGAGTCTTCAGCTGAGGAAAAAGCTGTATTCCTGAATCAAATTGAGCTTCATATTGAGGTGCCATGGTTAGGATGCTGAAATATGACCTGGTAGACCTTGTACCATTCACTGTTTCTCAGACTAACCTACCACACAGGGTTGTTGTGAGGATAACATGGGGAGCAGGAGAAGTATATATGCCACCTTAAACTCCTTGGAGGAAAAGGGGGATATAAATAAATATGAAATAAAATAATAGGCTAAATAGAGCTCACTGAAGAGAAGTAAAGGCAATGGTAATATTTTTAATAAATCAAAATGAGAGAGAAAATATGGGCTCATGCATACTCTGTCAGAAGTTGCCACTAAGGCTACAGAAAGGCAAGGGCTGCATTTGAGAACAAACTCCTGCAACCTTTTGTGCTCAGTGAAGTTTTTTTTTTTGCATATAAAATATGAAATAAGATAATTTTTTCATGTTTATTTTCAATTTTTTTGTATTTGTTGTTGTATGCTTTCCTTTGGAGGGAAAATTTGGTTGCACATAAATTGGTTGAATGAATGAAATTATGTGGACACCTACATACTATTGCCTGATCTCCATCATATTTTTGATGTGGAGGAATTGCACAAATTGAGCATCTTCATATATCTGACCCTTTCAGGCATTACCCCTGTTGTTGATGACATTATCTGCATGGCAGAAGGGATAATGTGCAAGGGATTATTTACCATACAAAGACTGAAACTACCTTTGGCAATGACCACCTGAAACAGATCAGAAATATCCCAGCTTCAAATTTCACTTAGATGGAGAAGGATAACGTTGGTAGCAACATCAAAGACGATTATGGACGCCTTTTGATAATATGATCTAATAACATGTTGTTCACTGCAATATGCCATGACTCCAGTTTGGTATGTTGTCATTACACAGCTGTAGACAGAAATTCGACAAAGCACACAGAGTTGTGAAAGAAAAAGTGAAGAAATCCTCAAGGGCAAGAAAATGCCACTGAAGCTAGCTTAAATCAAATGAATGATATCTCTGTTGGGATAACAGTAGGCATTCATCATCAATGCATGCTTGCTTAATATCCTCCCTTTTTGGAATATTTTTTGCTGCTGGCTACCATCTGAAGCTACGAAGAGGAATAGAATGAACTTTAAGTTGCATTCATTCACATGGCAGTTCATTCCATTTTCACAACGTTTCCCAAAAAGTAAATTTCCTCATTATATTTGGGCTTTCAAATTATGTTAAAAAAAAAAACACTTCCGGAACTATAGCGAAATATAGATATAGCAAAGCTATAGTGGAATATAGCACAGATTCAGCACTCGTTTCTATACTATTTGCAAACAACAACCCCCCCTCCCCAAGAATATATGAAATGAACACTAAACTATAGTTCCAGAAGTGGATTTTACATCACGTGAAAGCTCAAATATAATGTGGAACTTAAAAGTTAGGGGAAAGTAATGAAAACAATAAACTTCCATGTGAATGCAGCCTGTAGTGGACTGATGCTACAGACCAGGCATCCCCAAACTGTGGCCCTCCAGATGTTTTGGCCTACAACTCCCATGATCCCTAGCTAACAGGACCAGTGGTCGGGGAAGATGGGAATTGTAGTCCAAAACATCTGGAGGGCCGAAGTTTGGGGATGCCTGCTACAGACCATGGAAAACACTCTCTAGCAATAGATTCAGCAAGCATTTAAGCCTAATTTATCACCTGTACATATATATGAATGGTTTTACTAGACGTGGATTATTTGCAATTGTGACTTCATAATAATTCTATGGTCAACAATGGCCCAATGTAAGTATTAGTAATCTAGAGTTACAACATGGGAGCTGGGACAAGCATGGCAGCCTGACCCCCTGCAACCATTGCCTTCAATGTGTTGACTTTGTATAGTAGGGAGCCTACTTAGAATCCTATCGGCTCCCTTGACAATATATGACCCTGGAAAATCAGGACTCTGGCTGCAGCCGCCTTCTAACTTATTGGGGAGCAGAACCAGCATGCTTATTTCTGGGCCTGTGCTCTGTTTCCCACATTCCTATACTGCCTAAATTGGGCTGATGCTGATATCAGAGCTACTTCTAACAAAAAGAAAATCTTGTTCAAATGATGTTTCAGTATCTGTTTTATTTTTATGATTGGTTTTATTGGCTTCTTCCCTTTTAAAAACCACACACAAATGTCCACACAAAAATATATTGTATATGGAAAAGGAAGGTGAATGTATTTGATGCAGTAAATAATACATTATTCATAATTAATAATTAGTCATAGAAACTCTGTTCTATCTTACTGTTGTGAGTTTGCAGGGTGGGAGGTAGGAAGCAGGCTGTATGTGAGACCCCCTCTGATCCCTGGATCTAGTACGTGTTAAACCATAAGCCAGGTTAAATTCCCCATGAGGTGATTGCCTGGGTGATGGGCCATTAAGAGAACAAAGGAAATGGGGGTCACAGTTAGGAGGACAAATCCAGAGTATGAAGTAGAGTTTTGGGGCTGTGATGTGAGCTTGAGAAAAAGCAGCAAACGGGAAAGACAGTCGGGCCAGGATGTTTGATTTCTGTCGAAGTCTGTGGCAATAATAATAATAATTTATTATTATACCCCGCCCATCTGGCCAGGTTTCCCCAGCCACTCTGGGCGGCTTCCAACAAAACATTAAAATACAATCTATTAAACATTAAAAGCTTCACCAATTAAAAGCTTTAATTAATAAATTTTGTACATTGGTATGGTACTGTTAAATGCTTACTGGTCTATAACTGTTCCATTAATGATAACAAATATATATGAATAAATATTTGTGTTGGAGGGCAGGAGTCATGTGTGGACTAGCTCATCCACTAAGTTTACCGAAACAGCCATGAAATTGTAAACTCCTGAATAATGTGTTTCAAAATAATAATAAAGCAGAATTCCTTTTAATCCTGAAGAGTTGTGCACTAGGATTGTCATGTAGTTCTGCTGTTGTTTTCTCTTCATATTTCTTTTATTGTTAAACAGCTTATTTTGGGCCCTTGACAGGAACTAAAAATTTTTTTGATCACAACAAGCTGAACGAACAGTTTTGATGTTTAATCATATTGCACTACCAAGCATGACAGTATCTGGAGTCTGCTCAAGCCTGGTTGGGTCCCCAAAATGCAGTTAATTTAGTGACTTGACTCGAGGGAGCCAGGGCATCATCACTTTCAGGTTTTTAGGGTCGCAAAAGTTCAGAGTTTGTCAGCTGAAAACTGCTTGTGTTAGACATAAGTCTGGTTTCTGTGTCAGATATTTTTAAAACTTTTGCTAACTTAAAGCTGAAAGCACACGAAAGCTCATACCAAAATATAAACTTAGTTGGTCTTTAAGGTGCTACTGAAGGATTTTTTTTTTATTTTCCTTCGACTCAGACCAACACGGCTACCTACCTGTAATTAAAGCTGAAAGCCCTACTAAAAATGAGTGCTGCAGCTTTTGTTGGGCTGTTTCACTTCAGATTGGAAGAATGTATTTGTTAACATAGTAAATTTAAGGTTACTATATTTCAGAAGAATGAATGAAACCATGCCCCACCCAATACAGTAGCTGGCAAAATTTAAAACCTCTATAAAATGGGTTAGCTTGGTGAGGTTCTTTTTTTGATGCAGGCTCTCCATAGATTATTTTCCTGTTGGATGGCCTGTCTTCTTTCTTTCTTGTTCAAAGGTTCTTCAAGAAACATAGCAGATACTGTATCTGACTTGAAGATCAATCAGTTAAAGATTCCTGAGCTTAAGTACAGTATTTGTCAATAGAATCTCTTTCTTAAAAACTGGTCTTGGAAACTGGTCTTTCTTAGAAACTGGTTTTTCAATATCCCAGTATTGAACTAGTGTTTGTTTGTTGGATGGTTTGTTGGAGTCCATAAATCCATTCCCTTGTGGCATTTCAGCAGTCAATGGAACTCCTATTGAATAAGCAGTTTTACTGTAGGGTGCGTTTTTTCTGCAAACGGGGGTTTGTTTGTTTGTTTTTAAAAATCTACCATTAATAAATTATTTCCCTTCCTTTAAGGAATAGACTTGATCATTTGAGCTGGATCATAGTGGACTGGCAGGCAATGAAAGCACCAGCCCAAAGACAGAAAGAATTGATTTATGTGCCTGGACATTTTCCTGGCTTTTCTCCCTTATCATTCAGAGTTCGAGCAACGGCTGTCTTGACATCATCAGATGCTGATTTAAATTTGTATACCACCCATCTGGAGGAGACTCTTGAGAGTCCCATGGACTGCAAGAAGATCAAACCTATCCATTCTTAAGGAAATCAGCCCTGAGTGCTCACTGGAAGGACAGATCGTGAAGCTGAGGCTCCAATACTTTGGCCACCTCATGAGAAGAGAAGAATTCTTGGAAAAGACCCTGATGTTGGGAAAGATTGAGGGCACTAGGAGAAGGGGACGACAGAGGACGAGATGGTTGGACAGTGTTCTCGAAGCTATGAACATGAGTTTGACCAAACTGCGGGAGGCAGTGCAAGACAGGAGTGCCTGGCATGCTATGGTCCATGGGGTCACGAAGAGTTGGACACGACTAAATGACTAAACGACTAAACAACAACAACAACCACAACCACCCATCAGCCAAAGATCACCAGGCCATTCACAACATAAAAGTACAAAATGAGAACACAAAACACAATGAAACAAAAGCAAACCAAAAATCTCCCCTCCCAAACATATTTTAAAAAGCCATAGATTGTTTAATCAGCCAAAGGCCTAGTTCTGAGAAACATTTTCACCTAAAGGTTAGTAACAAAGGGGAGCAGCAAACAACAAAGTGCCATGAGGCCATTGGATAATTTTGGCAATAACAGGGAATAGAATGTTCTTGCATAAGGAGAGAAAGAGGGGTTATAAAAGGGGGGGGGGAATGGGAAGGTAAGTGAATAAGAACATTGGACACAATGAGCTGCAGCTGCAGACAAGGTTTTGAAGAAGAACTCACTGGATGTTCCTTAGGGAGTTTGCAGGATGGTCTGTCTGTTCCTTTGGTGAAGCCTTGCCTTGGGCTAACTGGAAAAGATCCAGGACTTCCTTTGCTGAAGGCATACCTACAGTTGCAGTGAGCCATCTTTGAATAGTAATTAGATCCCCTGTTGTAGTTGAAGCCTTGTGGAATTTGGTTTTAGTTGTTCTAAGGAAGCCTTGTGGGAATTTGCTTTCTTTTTTCTTACTATATAAAAAAAGGTGTAAGACTGTTGTCATGCTGCAGCTTCACATGGCCACTGATAGGTGAGCTGCATCATGACAATAGAGCAGCAGGCAGGAGACCTGGAGAGGTGAGCAAGTGGTCCAGGTGAGCTGCAGAGGAATAGCCAGGATAGGCCAAGGCAGCTCAGTGGCAACCACCCTGCTCTGCTGCTGCTGTTCACCTCATATGTCCTTGAACTCTGATAATGCCTTTTGCTTGTCTGGATGGAGAATAGAGAGGGGTGTGTATATGTAAAAAGTAGCCTTCTTTACAAAGGGGCAATTTACATTGAAAGCTCTGCCCACTTTTGGTTCAGGCCCTGTCGATCACTAGCCCTTGGAAGGATGACCAAGAATGGGAAAAGCATGAGCAATCACCATTACCTTTTCTTGGAAAAGTGCATGCTAGCCATAGGTGCAGGGGCAGCAGCGAAATTGACCATCTTAGGAAGTATGATATGAGGCTCAATAAATCAATAAAGAGATGAATTTTAACAAGGAGAAATGTAAAGTACCACATTTGGGCAAAAAAATGAAAGGCACAAATACAGGATGGGGGACACCTGGCTTGAGAGCAGTACATGTGAAAAGGATCTAGGATTCTTGGTAGACCCCAGACTTGACATGAGTCAACAGTGTGATGCAGCAGCTAAAAAAGCCAATGCAATTCTGGGCTGCATCAATAGGAGTATAGCATCTAGATCAAGGGAAGTAATAGTACCACTGTATTCTGCTCTGGTCAGACCTCACCTGGAGTACTGTGTCCAGTTTGGGGCACCACAGTTCAAGAAGGATACTGACAAGCTGGAACGTGTCCAGAAGAGGGCAACAAAAATGGTCAAAGGCCTGGAAACAATGCCTTATGAGGAACGGCTTAGGGAGCTGGGTATGTTTAGCCTGGAGAAGAAAAGGTTAAGGGGTGATATGATAGCCATGTTCAAATATATGAAAGTATGTCATATGGAGGAGGGAGAAAGATTGTTTTCTGCTGCTCCAGAGAAGCGGACACGGAGCAATGGATTCAAACTACAAGAAAGAAGATTCCACCCAAACATTAGGAAGAACTTCCTGACAGTAAGAGCTGTTCGACAGTGGAATTTGCTGCCAAGGAGTGTGGTGGAGTCTCCTTCTTTGGAGGTCTTTAAGCGGAGGCTTGACAGCCATCTGTCAGGAATGCTTTGATGGTGTTTCCTGTTTGACAGGGGGTTGGACTGGATGGTCCTTGTGGTCTCTTCCAACTCTATGATTCTATGATTCTGTTTCTGGGGAGATATAGTGCCCCTGATTCTGGGATGTTCTCAGAGGGCACAGCAGTACTGCCTTCTCTCCAATCTCAGGAGCTGGCATAGAATTGTAACGGATGCCTGGGAAGGTGGCATTAAGAGGCACAATGAAGCAAGCTAGCTGATGCCATATCGAAGATGTCTTCCAATTCTACCAATGCCCTTTGAGGAACATCTTTTTCCCCATGTTGTCCTTGTAGCTTTGTCCTGCAGCTCTCCAGCGGTTGCTTCCATTGACTCTTGAGACAGAGGGATGCCAGCAACCTTGCACTCCTTCTGCTAGCATACAGGGTTTGTGCCATTTCTGTAGCTCACACAGAGTTTGAGAGGTCATGATGTCAAACCAAAGCCCTCCTGCTAATGCTCCACACATGGGAGATTTATGCCCATCCTTGATGGCTGACCTCTTGCTAGTAGAAGCAGCAGGAGATGGGTTTGCTGCACAGCCAGAGCCTAAGGAAGCCTATTTAAGACAATGAGCACATACGCATATTAAAAGGACTTAATGTGAGCTGTCTTAACTTATTAACAAGAGATTGATAATATCTGACAAATGACGGAAGATAAATTGTTAAGCAAAATGCAAATATGCCAGGAGCAGAAATAGAAAATTACAATAAAAGCTTTTATGACTGCAGGAAAATCCAAAGCTAATTTGTCCATTTAACTAAATCTTCATTCCTACTGTTGGCTTTGTCAGAATGCTACATCAGTTAGCGTTCTAATTAGATCACCACAGAGAGGGGTACATTGTAGATAGATATTATTTCTGATAGGAGAAAGCCATTGTGTGCAGGTTGGAAATTCAGCTTTAACTTGAGGGCACAGATTTAGACTTTTATTCCCACTGCATACAAGTGCCAATATTAATATGAAGAATTTCCTCAATGCTAACAAAATACCCACAATTATCTTCATTTTGTTTATCGTACAAGCTACCTCTGGCCACATCAAAATTTTATCCTTTGAAAGTTTGGCTTGTACCCAGCACACTAAACACTAAGTATGTACAAGGATTTCCACTTGCACAACGGGACTTCCTGCCTCCCCCCCCCCTGCATGCTCTCTAAATCTGTTCTGAGAGCAGTTTGGGGGACAGTGTGGGACAAGGAGAGGGAGAAAAGTCCATTATAAAAATGGAAATCTGTGTACCGATCATATGGGGGAATTAGACACCACCCTCTAATACAAATATTTCTGCCCCTCTGTATTGTGCCAACCAGGGATGAGCAACTTCCCCCAGACTCACATTGGATTGGCTCAGAAAACAAGTTAAGATACCTCCTTCCTCCCCCCCTCCCCCAACATATGGCAAATGACATATTTTTAGGAGCCCATTAAAACTTACCAACAAAGTCCTTCATCCTGCTGTTGCAAGTGATCTCTTCCCCGTCTCTTGAAACCCTGTGTACCCAGCTGATCTAATGACAGTGGGGGAAACTGAGGCATTAAGAGTTCTCCAAGAGGAGTTCAAAGGAAGATACACAATGAGCCTTGCTTTTTGTTTATGTTGTTTAAGGAGAAGGGAGGAATGAGCAGCAAAGCCCCAGTAAAGTGATTCTGGATTAATTATCCCCAACTGAAAGTTGAGCCGGTTAATGATTTGTGGGTTATTCATATCTTTATTTATACTTAATATTTGAAATCTGTGGCACTGACTGGGCTATTCTACGAAATAGTTTGCTCCAAGAGGCAGCCTTAATGCACACTAGAAAGAATGCTTCGCTAAAGTTGGTTCTGGCAAAATAAGTTGACGTAAGCAATGTCGATGTGCAGTCAGCATGTCTCTTAATAAACCTAGGGATATGTGAAAAGTACCAGGATAAGTGGCAGATTGACACTTATCACTGCATACATCTAGTGGCGTGCTAATAATGTGAGAAAACACTCAATCTCATTTCAGTGCAGCAAGCAATTTTTCTTTTTCTTTTTTGTTTTCAAGCTAAACTATTATGTCTCAAACTAAGCAAAACACCCCAATTTGTAGAAGCAACGAAACTCATTGGAGGGAGAGTGTGGCCCCTGTGACATAATGTTTAGAGTGAAGTAGGACTGGAGAGAACCAAGTTCCAATCTTCACTCAGTCATGAATTTCACCTTGGAATAGTCATTTTTTTCAGCCTAACCTACCTCACAGAGTTGTTTTAAGGATAAAATGAGGGAGTGGGGGGAAAGAGAAGACCATGTATGCTGCCCTAAATTTTTAAAATGTTAGGAAATTGCTAAAGACTCGTATACTAATAGAAAAGAGAAGCAGCTATTCTTGCTTCTCCCCTTTCCCTCCTGCCTTTTTTTCGGGGGAAGGATTGTTTTAATCCCTTGTTAAGTATTTATATAATTTTCAAAAACAGGACAGTCTAAGGCAAAGGCAGGAGGGAGAACGGATATAGATATGATAATGTACAGTGGTACCTTGGTTTATGAACACAATTGGTTCCGGAAGTCTGTTCCTAAACTGAAGTGTTCATAAACTGAAGCAAACTTTCCCATTGAAAGTAATGGAAAGTGGATTAATCTGTTGCAGACAGTCTGTGGGGTACTTAAACTGAAGCGTTCATAAACTGAAGCGAACTTTCCCATTGTAAGTAATGGAAAGTGGATTAATCCGTTCCAGATGGGTCCGCGGAGTACTTAAACTGAAGCGTTCATAAACTGAAGCATGGGTGTAATTGGTTCCAGAAGTCTGTTCATAAACTGAAGCGTTCATAAACTGAAGCGAACTTTCCCATTGAAAGTAATGGAAAATGAATTAATCCGTTCCAGATGGGTCCGTGGCGTTCATAAACCGAAAATTCATAAACCGAGGTGTTCATAAACCGAGGTTCCACTGTACTGTAAAAGGGTATTCTTGTTCTTGGTATGTTGTTGGAAAATCATTTGGAAGCCTCAATAAAACATAAACTAGGCAATTATGAACAAAGAAGGAAACCTCACAGCTGATACAAAAAGTAGTAGCTTTGGAGTTTAGCATTCCCCTAATGTGATGCACACTAGGCACATCAACTGGTCTCTTATACTTTTTGCCTTTTGCTGGGGGAAGATCCTGGTGGCACCGGAGATGCCATTTCATCTCTTTGCCCACTTTGCTCCTGGTTGTCCTATAACCCTGGGGTGCTGTTGCTAGCTGAGGAGGAGGAGGAGGAGGAGGAGGAGGAGGAGGAGGAGGAGGAGGAGGAGGAGGAGGAGGAGGAGGAGAGTGGAAACAGCTGCAGCTAAGAAATTTGCACCCAGCTCACAGACTAGGAAGTGGTGCGACTGAAGTCACCACAAGGGCACCACCCATTTTAAATCTGTACTGTTGAATGTATTAGCCAGTAGGAGAAAGTGTGTGGTGCATTATTGGGTTTGCATTTACTGGAATTGTGTTTTTGGCTGCCCAGAGTGAGCATCTGGGTTGTATTGTTGTATTGTTCTCAGGACTTTCAATGTCCTTTGAATATCACTCAGTGTGAGAGGGCTGGGGTGGCTCGGTTGGTAGAGGATGATGCTCTTAATCTCAGAGTCATGGGAGCAAGCCCCACATCAGGCAAAAGATTCCTGCATTGCAGGGGGGTGAACTAGATGAACCTTGTAGTCCCTTTCCAACTATGATTCTGTGACTGAACTGATACAGAGTAAGGCCCTGCCTGAATGGGAGATGGGAAGGGAGCGGTTGTGTTGCTGTTTTCCCCTAAATGGAGGTGAGAGGATGTGCGAGTTGCAAATTATGCCAGGTATTTTTGGAAAACCAGACATTCCCTTTGCGACAAACGGCTGGCTGCAGATTAGCTGTGCTATATGTCTAGTTGGTGGGAATACTTGAGAGTGGGGCTCATGTGTGGGAAATTGCAAAGGATGTGTTTGGGGGAGGTTATTCTGGGGGAGAGGGAAGTATGGATGCAGCTTCTATTTCAGTTGTTTTATTTAGCTGTTAAAGATGCTGTTTTGTGGTATTTTGGGATCTGCAATGTTTAAGGGAACATTTTGTTTTCCTGTTAATTATGCTGCTTTAAATGTGTATTTGACCTTCATCTGTCATCTTTTATTTTGGTATTTTGTAGTGTTCGATGCTTTGGGTTGTAAACCACTTTGAGAGGCGTAAAAGGATGTCTATAAAGCAGTATGGCAATGATTTAAGTCAATAAATCAATCTTGCTTGGCATGATGACACTATTTCCCTTTCCCTGCACCACAGGGATGTGGAGATGCTCTAGACCAGCCTTTCCCAACCTGGTGCTTTCCAGATGTTTGGGACCATAGTTTTCACCATCCCTGACCATGCTGGCTAGGCCTCATGAGAGTCATTGTGCAGAACAGAAGGAGGTTAAGGAAGACACTTCTCCCAAGAAGTTAGGGGTGTGGAGCAGAGAACTCCACATGGACTTGCTGCTTTTGGTAGCAACAGTACATTTTCACTATGTCTACTTCAAGGGTTGAGGACCTCTGGCTGGTGGCTTAATTAGGCCCACCAGGCCATATCAGCCAAGACTGCCCTGCACTTGACTTGTGTGGGGCTGGTAAAGGCCTGGCTCAGCCAAAAGGGCACCACAGACCAGCTGGTCTACTGGACCTAACCAATTCCCCATGCATAGTCCGACTCCACAGAGTAGTATTGTTCCAGCATTGGAACAAGGGCACAACTGGTTCCTCTATACTAGTAGTAAGGCCTGAGCCTTGGTGTGTCGACAGCTGTTGGTAGAACTGTACAAAATGCTTCCATGTGTCGCTGTGTGGTGAGAAGGTGAAAAAATTCTAGTATGGAGTGGCTCGCACATGAAACAGTATGAGTCATCAGAGCCACATCATGGTCCCTCTAGTTGCTTTCATTTTCTGACCCACTCGGCTGATTTTAAGGATTTAGATGGCAAAAGGTAACCACTGGACCTCTCTTTCTTCTCAAGAAGCACAAGGTACTGTTAGCATTCCAACAATTAAAGATAGCATTTTAAGCCTATCCTGTAACATTGCATATACAGTGGTACCTCAGGTTACAAACACCTTGGGTTACAAACACTTCGGGTTACAGACTCCACTAACCCGGAAGTAGTACCTTGGGTAAAAAACAGAAATCGTGTGGCAGCAGCAACGGGAGGCCCCATTAGCTAAAGTGGTACCTCAGGTTAAGAACGCTTTCAGGTTAAGAACGGACCTCCGGAACAAATTAAGTTCGTAACCAGAGGTACCACTGTATTGCATATATCCTGTAACATTGCATATATGTATATAGGCACAACTCCCACATATTCCTTCATGGCTGAGGAGTAGCAGCATTGCAGCTGGGATGGCATAGTGTCTGTTATGCAGGTGTTGGACAAAGGAAGGGCGATTCTCTTTAGCAGGAGTTCATACTTGGGTTTTTATACTGTGGCAATTAGTCTATGAGATAATGCTTCATTGGTAGTGCAGCTAATAAAGTTCAATCCATTTGCTCATATTCACAAATCACAGACAGTATTCCATTATGACTGTCAGGTGTACCGAAAGTGCTCAAACACACAGCGAGCCTCACCTCCAAGTTGTCTGTCTCTCAGCTTTCTTTACATCAGGGAAGCAACTTCAAATCTTCTCTGCATTGCAGACACATGGATTAGACTCCTGTTACAATTCCATCTTCAGATGTCCTCGTGACTGAAGCCCACTAAGGGTGCACTTGGGTCTTCTGAAAGAAATACAAGAAGCTGCCTGCAGTTTAACTGATCTCTGGAGGCATTTGCATAAAGTTGAGGTAAAAGACAAATGCTGAATTAATTCTTTCCTATATAACTCTTCTAAGGGTGGGAAGATTACATGCAAACACATCAAAACTGTGCAGATCATTCTCTCTGAGTCTGGCTGTGTTCCTCCCTTCAGAGCAAGCAGTGGTGTAATTTATTGTTTTAGACTCTGGGCATAATAATGATCTTACAGGGTTTAGATAGTTATGTGCAGGGCCAGCTGCGGGTTTTTGGGACAACAGAGTATTATTGGGCTGTCTTTGCATTGGCGCTTTCACTGAGCATTTGCCATTTTAATGCCCATTTCCCTAATTTGGAAGGATCCTTCTACAGCTCTTCACTATCCATCTTTATTTTTATCACCATTTCCCCCCCCCCCATGCCATCAATACACCTGGCCACCCTACTTCTCACCTCTAACTCCAGATAATATATGAATAAGTTAAAAAGCACCAGTCATAATGCAGTTCCATTAAGGGACCTCATTGTGTACATCTTTGCATTCTGAAAATTATCCATTCTCTGCTTCATTTACTTTAACCAGTGAGCCACTTCTGCTTAACAATTCTCTCTCTTATAGTTCAGGTAGCAAAATGATTTCCCCACCTTCTTATATTTGCCCCTTTGTCCTTTTTTCAACCACCCAACAAAAGTAGCCCGTATTTAGTTCTGCTATGAAGAAATTTCCAGAGAAATCAAAGAATGCCTCATAATCTATGAAGCTTTCTGCATGTTATCAACAACAACACTTTGCTTTCCAGGATCATTTTTTCTTACGCACTTTTCTAACATCTCTCATTTTACCTGCAGCAGGAATGTGGATGGAAGAAATGAGAGAGCCAATGAAACAGAGCTGGGCGAATAGCACACCACAACTTTAGCAGCCATACAAAAGGCTGGGTATATGAAGGATTTACTTTCCATTACCTTGGCCTGACTACTGGTAGAGATCAGTCCAGTCTGACTGTCTAGGAATATCTAGAGGTGATGAACTGATGGTGAACTAGTGGTGTAGTGGTTAAGAGCAGTAGACTCCTAATCTGGTGAACCGGGTTCGCATCTCCGCTCCTCCACATGCAGCTGCTGGGTGACCTTGGGCTAGTCACACTTCTCTGAAGTCTCTCAGCCCCACTCACCTCACAGATGGTTTGTTGTGGGGGAGGAAGGGAAAGGAGAATGTTAGCCACTTTGAGACTCCTTCGGGTAGTGATAAAGCGGGATATCAAATCCAAACTACTACTACTCTTCCTCCTCCTCCTCCTCTTCTTCTTCTTCTTCTTCTTCTTCTTCTTCTTCTTCTTCTTCTTCTTCTTCTTCTTCTTCTTCTTTGCCTTTGGCCATCCTTCTGAGGATGTGGCAGACCCAGCTGAGGTATCCATCTTAGATTCTCATAGTCCCAACACCTTATAAGGTAACCCCACCTAAGGATTACTGTGGGTTGCAAAAGTCTGCTTATCCTGAAGGATGTAACCCTGCCTAAAGCAAAGCACCAGCTGTGATAGCAAAATGTTGCTGGAGATCATGAGTGGAAGAGTATTATTGCACTCATATCCTGCTTGTGGGCTTCCCATAGGCATCTGGTTGACCACTCTGAGAAAAGGATGCTGGACCAGATGGGCCTTTGATCCAATCCAGCAGGGTTCCCCTTATGTTCTTAAGTAAGTGCTATAATACAAATTTGTCAGAATTCTATATTCGAGCTAAGGAATGGCACAATACTTCAGAAGCTGTTGGCCTACAACCTTCACCAAAGAGTAAAGACTAGAAGAAAACAATAAATGTGTCATCTCCCATAGAAAGTACTTCTACAGGAATTGTGGATTTATTTAGCCACACTAAGGCAAGTCTCTAAAAAGAATTGTTTAGTAATTTAAAGATAAAGATTATAGATGGCTATCACTTGTATGGATGTTCATAGAAGATAAATTGAATGGGATATGAGCACAGAGGAGATTTACAGGTGAGATTACTATGCCATTATTCTTTAAATGAATGCTTGGAATATTTTCTAGTCCTCACACAGCTGCACTTTACTTTGAATGCAGCTGTGATTCACCACCAGAATTGCTTTGCAAAATATGAATATCCCTAACTTGGGGTCTTTTAACTTGGTTAACAGCACTATTGCCATATTGAATGCTGAATCAAAACTGATGTGGACTTTTCAAGACACATTTCCATGATTATATACTTTTGTTTGTTTCAAAACCTCACAATAGTATTCCTGCATTGATGCAAACAATATATACCTTTGGTAGAATATCTGGATACTCTGTAAACTAGGCTAAATCAGAATTAATGCTAATAGGTGGAAATTTATTTACTTGTACACTAAAGTGACTGCAGGGAAACTGTACTCTAAAAATGGGGGGGGGGTAGTATGGAAGGATTAGATGTATGCAGGTATATTGACTCTGGACGAATTGATATATGAATGAGATTAATTCTATGCATATGCTGTGTTAAAAGATAAATGGCACTTATTGGAGAAGGCCCAATGGCAATATTTGCAATTGAAGCATTTGTTCATATACCTGTTTGGACCAGCAGCTTTTACAGTGTCTAAGACACCAGAGATATTAGAACAATTGGTTAAATCCTTTGAGACCATAAAGCTGGTGACTACTTTTTTTTAATAGATAATTGGTATCAATAAATCAATTTGATATGCAGACTTTGAGAAATGAATGGAATAAAGAATTGGAGGTTCCAATATTACCTAGACAGTGGGAGCTTCTGTAGCAAAGGTGTTGATGAGTTTTAAATTACGTCTTATAAAACAAAAAATTAATATTTTTTGAACTCTGTTATGTTTGTATACCGTAGAAAGGGACTGTCTACAACAATATGTTGTTGAAGATGTAACGAGAATAATGCTTCTTTGAAACATATGTTTATGCAATGTCCTACACTTATGAAGTTTTGGAAGAAAGGACTGGATTGTATAAATATTACTTGGTGGGGGAGATAGTTTTGTCAGAGGATAATACTGCTTTTTCAGCAATAGACAGATGAACTACTCAAAGGTTCTCTGTTCACTGGGAAAGTTCCTCCCCTTTCTCTGCAAACACAGATAAAATGCAGGGATCCCCTTGGTTTCCTATCAGTGCATTGAGAAAGGGTTCTTAAGGGTGGAATTCAGTGGGACTTACCTCTGATTAGACAGGGATAGGATTGCACTGTTACATATCATCGACAGGTTCCACCTCTGACCCCTGTTGGCTTGCAAAAGTCTTGAGATCTGCAATGCCATTTTCTGGGATATGCAGCAATACCAGCTACTCCTTTGGCTCCCGCAGTGGTATGATCACCAGAAAGTGAGAGGCACAGGCAGAAGATTCACCCAGCCACCCTGGAAATTTCCTCCCAAGGGCCATGTGAACACACTTTCCCTTCTTTTGTTGCTGGGCAGGAAAACACAATGGTGGGATTTTAGAAAGAATAGACAGCACACAAAAAACCTTTCCTCCCATTATTTGTGTGCTGAGGATTTGTGGAGAAATGACTGCCATGTGCTTTGGCAGAGAGAATCCTCACTTTTTCACTGAAGCCAGTATTCTCCTGTCTAAAATCAGGAGGTGAAGAGAGTCATGTGCTTGCCACCTTTAATGAAAAGCTGCCATGGAACTGTGCCATTCTGTTTGTTGCCATTCTCTTCGGGTGAGCCATTCCCTCACGTCGCAGCCAAACCTGTGCGCTTTTGCAGAAAGTGAAAAGGGGGGGGGGGGAATCTGGTGGCGTTCCTTATATTCTTCCTTTCCAAAAGCAACAACAATGTGAGGTTCTTGCATTCAAGTTAGCTAGGGAAATCCGAGCCACTGCCCAATCAAGGCTTTGCATCAATTAGGTTAACAGCAGGGCTAGTGCATTTCTTAATTATAGCTACAAACACTTTGTGGGTTTCCTAGGGCTAGAAGCTCATCCCATCCCATCAGGTTAAATCATTTCTGAGTTTTCTTGATGAACTAAGGAAGCTTTAATGGGATGTCAGCAGCACCTCATGCTGCCTTATATAAGAGGCAATTTTAGCTGAGTGTTTCGGGCTCAAGGTTTCTGTGCTGTTAGTGGATCAGCATAATGCACACAGGCAAAGAGTTAACGCCCCAGGGCAGATTAGCAATAGTGTCGCTCTCTTGTAGAGTTTATCCCTTGTTCTGTTTAATAGCCGGTACCAGTTTCAGGACAACTGCTTGTCAGGCTCTTCCAGCCTCGGGCAACAGTGATGGGTTTACAGTTATATTGTTGGGGAGGTGGAGAGAAAGAGGGGTCAAGCAGGCAAACAAGTAGAAGACAGGGAGAAAATACTGAGGTGCTAGCCTACAACTAATAATAAGCACACAACCTGGGGCCATGAGAGCCTGAACAGAGGAGGTATGATTTATTGGAAATCATCCTGACTCCGTCTGAACTATTAAAACTATATGAAAGATGTAATGCGCTTGGGATCCTTCTTGCACAGAAACAAGACTTCCATAGCCTTTCATAAAAAATGGATGCCAGCTTTTTCAACACACCAGGCTTACCTTAATACTTGCTCATCCTTCCGTAGAGGTGGAATGGTGGTCAGTTGCAAGGACGTAATATGATTCCAGGTTGTGAATCCTGGCTTGATCACAGGCAGTGTAGCTGCAAAATAAGAACAGAGTAATTAACCAGGTGGTCAGCTTCAACTACCAATCGTTTCGTTGTTGTTGTTGTTGTTGTTGTTGTTATTTAATCATGTCCGACACTTCATGATCCCATGGACCAGAGCACGCCAGGCACTCCTGTCTTCCACTGCCTCTGTCTTCCACTGGTCAAACTCATGTTGGTAGCTTCGGGAACACTGTCCAACCATCTCGCCCTCTGTCGTCCCCTTCTCCTTGTGCCCTCAATCTTTCCCAACATCAGGGTCTTTTCCAGGGAGTCTTCTCTTCTCATGAGGTGGCCAAAGTATTGGAGCCTCAGCTTCACGATCTGTCCTTCCAGTGAGCACTCAGGACTGATTTCCTTCAGAATGGATAGGTTTGATCTTCGTGCAGTCCATGGGACTCTCAAGAGTCTCCTCCAGCACCATAATTCAAAAGCATCAATTCTTCGGCGATCAGCCTTCTTTATGGTCCAGCTCTCACTTCCATACATACTACTGGGAAAACCATAGCTTTAACTATACGGACCTTTGTCGGCAAGGTTTTAAGAAGGCTTAATTTACTTGGTATTCCTCAGCATTGCCTCCAGGAAATGTCCCTTAAAATTATCTTTCAGTGGCATTGGACTCCCACAAGATAATCCTTCAAGCTCACCATTATGTTGGAAAGGCTGTGGAGAACAAGGTTTCTACTTTCACGTTTAGTGGGAGTGTACTGTGGTCCAAACCTTTTGGCAAAAATATTTTCATCTGACCTCCAATATATATATATATATATATATATATATATATATATATATATATATATATATATATATATAATTAGGTGGGATATATATATATATATATATCCCACCTAATTCTGCACTTGCTTTATTATCACTAGATCTGACCTCAAACTCCACCCTTAAATCTAAAGAATTAATTTCCTTCCTGTTCACAGCAGCTAGACTAGTTATTGCCCAACAATGAAAGTAAATCTCCAATGTACCAGTAGAGGCTTGGGTTAATAATATCTGGAGAATTGCTCTATCAGAACTCCTCACATACCATCGGTGACCAATCAAGGGCATCTCCAAAAAAGATACATTTGATACATCTGGTGTCCCTTTCTCTCTTTTACTGAAGAGGAACAGGATATTTTAATGTCATCATTATCACAGAGGTGTCTGTGGAGGGGATATATTCATTGAAAATGTTGCCTTTTTTCTCCTTTTCTTTGTTACAAAAGGAACCTACCTGTTTGTTAAGTCTGGCACCAGAGGTCCTTATCTAAATATCCCTGCCACTCTTTGGCTTTCTTAATAATAATTACTATTATTTATAAGCTGCCATGTGACTGGGTTGCCTGGAGAGCCACATTTTATTTTTATTTTTATAAATAATTTGTTATTTTTGCAAATAACAAACAATAAAATAAGGATACAAAAATCAAACCACAATCTAACATTTGAACATCTATTTTACAAACCTTCCTTTGAGGTTCTTTAAACCTCAAAGCTTCCTTCCACCACCTTCTACTGGTTCTTTACATCTGATCTCATTCTCTGCATTTTGTTATTATTTTTATCCAATTGTTACTCCTTATGATTTTCTAGTTCCTTACTGCTTACAAGTACTTAATTGAACCCTGCCAATTTACCAACTTGTTTACAATATTTCTGCACATATACAAAAAAAACTTCCCCATTCTTTTTTAAACTTTTCATTGTCAGAGTCTCTGAGTTTTGCCATCAGTTTTTCCCAGTTTTTCCATATTCCATAAGTTTTATTTGCCATTCTTCTATTGTTGGCAACTGTTCTTTCCATCTTTGGGCTAACAGGATCCGGGTTGCTGTTGTGGCATACATAAATAATTTCTTCTGATCTTTGGGAATTTCTGTTCCTGTTACACCTAATAAAAAAAGCTTCTGTTTTTTTTATTTAAAAAAGTTAGTTTAAGCATTCTCTTCAGTTCATTATATATCATTTCCCTGTAGCTTTTAATAACCTTACATTCCCACCACATATGATAGAATGTACCCTCTTTTTCTCTGCATTTCCAACACTTATTGGAACTTGTTTTATACATTTTAGCAAGTTTTACCAGCGTTATATACCACCAATACATCATTTTCATATACCGGTAGTTCTCTTTAAGTATGGTACATCCAGTAAATTTGAGATCCACCTTCCACAGTTTTTCCCAATCATTCATTTGTATATTATGTCTCCTGGGACATGGAGAGCCACATTTTAGACATTAAAAAAAAAAAGATTGCCCAGGATTTTAACTGATTTTCTATCAGAGTGAATCAATGTGTCTCATCCCCTATAGTAGTAGCAGAAGCTGCAATGGGTGGTCCAGTGAGCAAGAGATGTTGCTTGGGTGGATGGCAGAGGCTGGCAAAGCCATTTGTGATCTTATTGGGGTTGGGAAGTTGATTGAAGTGGAATTTCTTCATCCAGCAAATGCTTAGGGTTAAATCGTAGGTTGATAGAAATCAAGACTGATAGAAATCAAAGCTAGTTTGCAAATTGTTCTTGAATCTAAAAATGTTCTTCATCATAATTAATGTTTTCTAGAGTATGGAGAGTTCATGCAGGTTAGACAGCTACAAACCAGTTATGTTGTTAGTACAAGAAACTGATTGCACCAGCCGGGCTAATGCTGTGACTATGAATGGACATGTAGTTGTTAGCATAACCTTTTCCTCATTCTGTAATCCTGCCCTAGTTTGCAAAAGAGAAGGCCTCCTAAAAATATTAATTTGGGCATTGAATTTTGGCTGATTGTCACACATTGCCAGCAGATGTCATTGCTGAGAAGCACAGTGTTTTTCTAACACGAGATCACGGACAGAGGCATCTGGATGAGCCTATGGTAGTATCTCACCAAGTAGTGGCATCAGCACAGACACATAAAATGTTATTTCACAGCATGTCGAAACTTAATTAAGCTTAAGATATTGTGCATTCTCCATAGACTGGCTTGGAGAGGATTTTTTAAAGTAACAAATTCTCAGCAATAGTACTTGTGTACAATGTCCATATGTAGAAACTGGCAGACAACCTTAAATATTCTGCATGGTTATTCATCCAAGAGCCCCATATGTTGATTTCGAAAGGTGCTGCCTAAGTGAGCACCCATCGTTTCGTTAAATTGAGTGGTATTTTTGATGCCATTATCTACGGCTGAAACTAGCTTTTTATGTATGCATTTATGGAGCATTTTTATGTATGACACTCTTTGCCGATTTAATCTCACCTGTTTACAAGGTTCAAAAAAAGTCAGGCAATAGTCAAAGCAGCCCAACTGGTCTGCACACTGCAGAAATCACGACACCTCAAAAAGTCAATCATTTTAAAAGCTTGCCCACTTTCTGGTTTTGCTAATAGTACTCTGTACCAACCAATTGTGTTAACCTTCTGGCTGTTGATTTCTGACTAAACATCATAATCAAAACCAGGCCACCGGGGAAAGTGCTTGATCATAGAGAAGGAGCAGGTGGATTTATTTGTTACAGGAAGAAAATAAAATATTTATTAAACTCTCGTGGTTCACAAATCACATTTTCATGCAGCTATTCTTATTTCTCTAATTAAATAATGAAGGGAACATTTAAGAAATTTTTTAGCAATGTGTTGCATTGCTATATGTTTCCTATTGCACCTTCCTTCCTTCCTTCCTTCCTTCCTTCCTTCCTTCCTTCCTTCCTTCCTTCCTTCCAAGAAGTTCACCAGACTCTGCTTGGCTTCAGAAATGTGGTGTGATCCTAACTGGTCACTGCACAGCAGATCCTGACCCAGTGGTCATCCAGGCCCACTGCCACAGCCTTTCTAAGCAAGCCACAAAGGACAGAAGCAGGAAGGGGAGGAGGCACATCGCCGCACCAGCCTATTTCCGTGGATTTATAGAGGCTATCCCAACGCCAGAACGATTGGGTCTTTTATTCATTAAGCTACACAGGATCTAGTTAAGATACAGATGTGGCGGAGCAAAACAGCGACATTGAGTTCTACTCCAAATCATTGAATGTTCTAGCAGGAAGGGCTGCTAATGGGCTGCGATTAGTTTGTATTCATTACACTGCACCACTGGTTTTCTTTGTTTCTAAATAGAAACAAAATACCTAGTAAGGGCAAGAATACAGAGCAGACCTATGTATGTCTCACAGGTCACAGCAGTTCCCAACCCACAAGCACATCCAACCAGAATTATGTAATGAGAGATTGCTACAGCCGGGTAAATGGGTGCGAGCCCTAAAAGCAATACTGTCTCTTCTCACATCCATCAATCATCAGTAACAGAAATCAAAACCTAGGCTTGATTCCCTTCTCCTACCTCTTTCTATTACTGTAACTTCCACTCTCTGCCTGCTTTACATCCAATGTTTCCCAGGAATGACTAGCTTTAAATATCACTTATACCCGTAGGCAGAGAGAGAACAATAATAGAAGCGGAAGAAACTAGGTCATTTAAATGACCTGATAAAACTGGTAGGGACAGCGCATTAAATGGCAACCTGTCTAAAACTGGAAAAGCACACTGTGCTATTTGCTCGCACATAGCTGCCTGTCTATTCTGCTTTTTACCAGCAGTCTACAAAGCAAAGGAGAAATGGGCAGAGCTGTTTGGTAACTTCAGGAATCAACTGGGCTTTTCAGATCAAGGCTCAGTATGTTCTTCTTTCCCGGCCCATGATCTTGACCCAATTTCTTCACTAATTTTTGGCAGAGTAGTTGAAAGGGGCAGGATGGTTTAGTGTCAAATGCTAGGGTCAGACTGGATCCTAGGAGCTCACGAGGAGAGATCAGATCACAGAAGCCTCCTCTGGATCAAAGGCCCTTCCACAAATCGAGGGACTCCATTCACAGCAGGGTCCAAACCATAGCATATAAATAAAAGAATACGTAGAGTAGATTTTAAAAGCATTGTGTTAAATTTATCCAGGGTATACATTTTCATAAATTAATATGTGTGAGTATTAACACTCCTATAAATATTTGTACCTGATTATTTTTTTCAAATAAGCAAGTTCTCTCCTCAAGCTAACATATTCATACATTCAGTGAAATGGATTAGCTAATCTAGTCATTTTTGAACTTTATAAAACTGTGCATCATTTCTAAATGGGCTAGATTAGCTGCATTGGCCACATGGTGTTTTGCTTTGCTTTGCTTTGCTTTGCTTTGCCTCGCCTCGCCTCGCCTCGCCTCGCCACGCCTTGCCTTGCCTTGTGAGTTCAATATTTTTTGAGTCACCAAGGGAGTCTGCTAGAGAGAACAAAGGAGAGATAGCAGTTGCCATACATGTGATTGTCAATGATACCGTGTTTCCCCTTTTTAAATACGTAGTCAGAAAGTAAGCCATGGCAGCATTTTTAAGGAGTTGCTATATACAAGACACCCCCCGAAAATAAGACATACCTCTCATACTGTGTACAGCGAGACCGCCGAGTGCCCCAGCCAGCCAGAGGAACCCAGCCAGCCAGAGGGGCCTGGAACCGGCTGCTGCCGGAACAGGCGGCTACAGAGTGGAGCGCTCCACAGCGCCGAGCGCTCGGAGCGCCCCGCAGCACCAGGCAGAGCGCCCAGCCAGCGGCCTGGCCTCTTCCTCGGCGCCGGGGCACGGATGGCGGCGGGAGCGCTGCTGGCCCTGCCATGGTGACGGGCGGCGGCGGGAGACCTGCTGGCCCCTTCCGCGCTGCCGGAACGTTGTGGGCTGCATGGCCCGAGGCAGAGCGGTGGCGGGAGCGCTGCTGGCCCTGCCATGGTGACGGGCGGCGGCGGGAGACCTGCTGGCCCCTTCTGCGCCGCCGGAACGTTGTGGGCTGCATGGCCCAAGGCAGAGCAGTGGCGGGAGGCCCGCAGGCCCTTCCACAGTGCCGGGGCACGGACGGCGGCGGGAGCGCTGCTGGCCCTGCCATGGTGACGGGCGGCAGCGGGAGACCTGCTTGCCCCTTCCGCGCCGCCGGAATGTTGTGCGCTGCATGGCCCGAGGCAGAGCGGCGGCGGGAGCGCTGCTGGCCCTGCCATGGTGACGGGCGGCAGCAGGAGACCTGCTTGCCCCTTCCGCGCCGCCGGAACGTTGTGGGCTGCATGGCCCGAGGCAGAGCGGCGGCGGGAGCGCTGCTGGCCCTGCCATGGTGACGGGCGGCGGCGGGAGACCTGCTTGCCCCTTCCGCGCCGCCGGAATGTTGTGCGCTGCATGGCCGAGGCAGAGCGGCGGCGGGAGCCCTGCTGGCCCTTCCGCGGCGCCGGGGCACGGACGGCGGCGGGAGCGCTGCTGGCCCCTTCCGTGCCGCCGGAGCATCATGGGCTGCATGGCCCGCCGCCGGAATTTTGTGGGCAGGGAAGCGGGAGGCAGGCAGGCGGGCTGGGCAATAGGCCCATGGCTGCGCTCGGCGGGACCGGTAGTGGGCTCAACGCTGGTCTGTGCCAGCCTGCGCCAGGGGCTTTGGCTCTGTCCGCTGCCGGCGCACGGCACCTCGTCGTGGCCGGGATCTGGGTCCTGATTGTGTGAGTGCCCTCCCCTCCCATAGCAGCGCCCGGGACGAGGCTGCCTCTGAACATGCACAGAGAGACACCCCCTTCCCACCCCACCCCCGCCAGTGCCAGGGAAAAGGTGTCTTGGAAAGCCGGGTTGGGTTTATAGCTCAGGATGGGGTCGGTCTCTGAGCACGCACAAAGTGCTTCCCTCGCCGCTGCCTTTGCACTTTTTCCCTTGTCTCTTTTTAAAAGAAGTTGCTCCCCAGGGTGGGTCCATAATAAAAACCTAATAAAAAATTAAGACATCCCCTGAAAATAAGACACCTTGTGTTTTTTTGAGGAAAAAAAGTTATAAGACGGTGTCTTTAAAAAGGGGAAACACGGTACTTGGAAATGTAACTGAGAAGTTCTGATTGCCAAATTTGTTAGGTTGGAGGTTGAAATCCAAGACCTCCCCCCCCCCCCCGGTAACATTTTCAGAAATGCTGCTTGTTCCAGAAGCAAAGCCAAATAGGCTGGAAGAGCTGTGAGATCTCAATGCATGGATTGAGATTTCTTAGGTTCTGAAAAGTTGAAATTTTCTTATCTGTTCCAGGAACTCAAATCTTATATTCACCTTCCTCGCCTGCTCATCTCCTGCACACACCAATCCTGACAAGACAGAAGTACTGTTTTGGGGAGACAGGGGTGGGTGGGTGTGGGGGACTCCCTGGTCCTGAATGGGGTAACTGAGCCCTGAAGAACCAGGTGCGCAACCTGGGAGTCATTTTGGACTCAGAGCTGTCCGTGGAGGCGCAGGTCAATTCTGTGTCCAGGGCAGCTGTCTGCTAGCTCCATCTGGTACGCAGGCTGAGACCCTACCTGCCTGCAGACTGTCTCGCCAGAGTGGTGCATGCTCTAGTTATCTCCCGCTTGGACTACTGCAATGCGCTCGACATGCAGCTACTTTTGAAGGAAACTACAACTAATCCAGAATGCGACAGTGAAACTGGTGGCTGGGAGTAGCTGCCAAGACCACATAACACCGGTCCTGAAAGACCTACATTGGCTCCCAGTACGTTTCTGAGCACAATTCAAAGTGTTGGTGCTGACCTTTAAAGCCCTAAATGGCCTCGGTCCAGTATACCTGAAGGAGCGTCTCCACCAACCTCGTTCAACCCGGACACTGAGGTCCAGCTCCGAGGGCCTTTAGGCAGTTCCCTCACTGTGAAAAGTGAGGTTATAGAGAACAAGGCAGAGGTCCTCGGTAGTGGTGCCTGCCTTATGGAACATACTCGCATCAGATGTCAGGGAAATAAACAACTATCTGACTTTTTAAAGACATCTGAAGGCAGCCCTGTTTAGGGAAGTTTTTAATGTTTGAAGTTTTATTCTGTTTTTAATGTTCTGTTGAAAGCCACCTGGAGTGCCTGGGGAAACCCAGTCAGATGGGTGGGGTAGAATATTATTATTATTATTATTATTATTATTATTATTATTATTATTATTATTCCATGCTACCTCCCCCCTCCCAGTTCTTCCATATAAATTCTTTCTATGCCATTTCATCTCCAGCTGGACTCTGTGACATCTTGTGGAGATGTGTGTTTGACCATTCAAGTCTCTTGACTCTTTGCACACCTCTTAAGGGATAAAACCCTCAAAACTGCCTTTTCTCCATGCATTTTGCATGGGGAAAACTGTACGCTACACATTTCTATTTTACGCTTTCTCTTCTTCAGAGCACTTTGTATGCTCAGTTATAGTCATTATCAGATTGTATGTAAATAACATGGTGCCCTCCAGATGTTGTTGGACTACAATTCCCATCATTCCTGACAATAGGTCATGTTGGCTGTGCCTAATGGGACTTGTAGTCCAACAACATCTGGAGAACACCATATTGCCTACCCCAATATAGTGGCTTTGTCCCCTGAAACCTCTGAGGTTAGACGACTTATTCTCTGGAAGCACGCTCCTAGAATTTTAGGGCAAACAACATTTTGTCAATATTTTAGTATTGATTTTATGCCATAAGTTTGTGGAGAACAGCACAGCCTTTGCATTCAGTAGATATGCAGCTAATGACACCAGTTAAAGCAGATCCTGTAAGCTTGAATCTCACAGGAATCCACAAAAAGACCCTTGCTGAACAGATAGTGTTGATGATAAAATAGAAATAATCCCAGAGAAACCCAATGGCGGGAAAACATCACAGTCAAATGATGGGCCTTAAATTACTATTTTGCATAATAAGTTTATATTAAGGCACCATAGTTAAGGTGAGTCAGTATTTTCATGATGACTTGCATGTGGAATATAAAATATATCTAAAAATTCCTTCCAGTAGCACCTTAGAGACCAACTAAGTTTGTCATTGGTATGAACTTTTGTGTGCATGCACACTTCTTCACATACACTGAAACAGAAGTCACCAGACCCTTATATATAGTGAGAGGGTGGGGAGGGGTATTGCTCAGAAGGTTGGTGGGAATGGGTGATTGGCTGATAGGTGTGGTAAACCTGTTGACGACTGTTAATGTCTGCAATTGGTCTTTCAGGAAAAAGCAAGGGGTGAGATGGCTAAAAATAGCTTTATCGTGTATAATGAGATAAGAATCCAATGTCTCTATTCAGACCAGATCTCTCCATGGTTTTAAGTTTGGTAATAAGTTGCAATTCAGCAACTTCTCTTTCCAGTCTGTTTCTGAAATTTTTCTGTAATAAGACAGCTACGTACTTTGAGATCTTGTATAGAATGTCCTGGGAGATTGAAGTGTTCTCCTACTGGTTTCTCTGTCTTGTGATTCCTGATGTCAGATTTATGTCCATTTATCCTTTGGCGTAGGGTTTGGCCTGTTTGTCCAATATAGAGAGCTGAAGGGCACTGACCACCTGCCCCCAGTCTTGCATCCCTCACTGCATCCACAGCCTCTTTTTTCCATATACAGCCCATTGCCATGGATGCATGCCATTCTCCCCAGGCCAAATGAAACGTATAAGGAAAGCACAGGGTCATTGTGCCAGAGACGCTGTGGTGTCGTGAGCTTTAGTGTTCCCCAGCCAGCGAAGGAAGAGGGTTGGAGTCGAAAGATCAAGGGGGGGGGTGGATACATGGAGGCTAAATTGTAAAGGAGCTCAATAGAACTGTAGGGCATGTTTACAGTTTGCATGATAAATGCAAGTGCCTTAACTTACAACTTCCATGGTATTTGAGGCGGGAGTGCATTTGTAAGCACTTTTACTCTTCTTTTAAACTGAAGGTGTGTTGTTGTTTTTTAAATCCTAGATTTAAAAAGTGTGGATGCAACCACAGCAGTCAGCATGTGACTAGAGAAACTGCTATTTTTCTCAGTCCTTTAAAAATACAGTATTTAATTTGGGGAATTTCTGTGCTTGGCATATTTTCCAGCTAAGGGGATTTGCTATGTGCAGGTGCAGCTGATTACAGTGGAACACACACACACACACACACACACACACACACACACACATATAAAATCTGTATATATATAAAAAGACACCTTGTCAAAGTTTAGCAGAATGGCTGCATACATCGACCTGGTCTTAAAACCACAAATGAGAAAATAATGTGAGCAGATAATGTGTTCAGCTATTTAGGCCTCATTTTCTGCATTTAAATAGTTTGGAGCTGATCACTTGCTATACAAATTTATGAGGGTGTTTTCTTTTGTTTTATTTGACCACAATTAGATCAGTATGAAAAGGCAGAACATGCTAGTCAAGAATGAGTTTAGTTAATCTTACACTGATGTTGTGCTTGCTGTTGTGAAGCCTCACTATTAAAATGTAATTCATTCTGTGCAGGCGGTTAATAATTAGGTGATTATAATAGCAGAACGAGCAGGAGTCACTCATTTCTACACAACAGAGTGCAGGAACTGATCCATTCATTACTTAGACCTGCTTCTTTTTAATTCTCAAATATGGGGCTTTGTAGCAAACAAAATATCAAGAATTTTTTTTATGGAGAAACAGTACCTAGATTTTGAAAACTGAAAACGTCACAAGTGGGTGGGGGGCAAGGCTTTTAAACACACACACACACACACAGACACACACACACACACACACCAAAGTGATAGATTTCAAAAGTAAATCAATCTTCAACTATCAAAGTAGCTTTAATATTTTCCACTAATAATCAAAAACTGCTAGACTAAAATAGAGAGAATCTGAGACATCCCTAATAACTCCCTGCAACTTATGAATCATTAATTAATTTAATTATTATAGAACAATGAATATGAGATTCCTGGATTTTAATCATTTTCTCATCAGGCTCTCCAATCAAGTCTTCTTAGATCCTAAATAATTCATAAAGAATTAAATCCCTGGCCTCAGTGGAGGCAGTAGCAATGTTCCCTCATGGTTCAGTGGCACCCCTTACTTCATCCATCCACTGATATTTTGTGCAAAGTAAGTACGCGAACACCTTAGTCATTATATGTCTGTTAATATTTGTAGTAAGATAGCATTAGGAGTCACATACTAGTGTAATGTACCGTAGATGGGCCAGAAATCATTCTCAACATTGTTTTGCTTTGTTTCCAACTACATTTCAAATCAGGTGGTGGATTTTTTTGCAATAATGTTTTCATGTTTTGATCATTTGGGATGGGAAACATTAGGAACTAATGGAGGCAGTGAGAGATTTTACTTTCTTGGGCTCCATGATCACTGCAGATGGTGACAGCAGTCAGGAACTTACCATAAAAGACGTCTGGTTCTTGGGAGAAAAGCGATGACAAACCTAGACAGCATCTAAAATAGCAGAGACATCACCTTGCCGACAAAGGTCTTTATAGTTTAAGCTGTGGTTTTCCCAGAAGTGATGTATGGAAGTAAGAACTGGACCATAAAGAAGGCTGATCGCTGAAGAATTGATGTTTTTGAATTATGGTGCTGGAGGGGACTCTTGAGAGTCCCATGGACTGCAAGAAGATCAAACCTATCCATTCTGAAGGAAATCAGCCCTGAGTGTTCCCTGGAAGGACAGATCGTGAAGCTGAGGCTCCAATACTTTGGCCACCTCATGAGAAGAGAAGACTCCCTGGAAAAGACCCTGATGTTGGGAAAGATTGAGGGCACAAGGAGAAGGAGACGACAGAGGATGAGATGGTTGGACAATGTTCTCGAAGCTACCAACATGTGTCTGACCAAACTGCGGGAGGCAGTGGAAGAAAGGAGTGCCTGGCGTGCTCTGGTCCATGGGGTCACAAAGAGTCGGACATGACTAAACAACCACCACCACCACAACAACAAAGCAACTAAGGATGTCAAACATTGTGCTCTGTTATCAAGGCAGCTTGACATTTTAATAAATGGGTACATTTTTTTGATAAACATCAAATATTTCTTTGGAAAAATAATAAAAATGGTCAGGATAAAAAAAAAGTGAGTTTCTGTTTTGTTAGCTTCCCAGGGCCAGGTCATTAAACCTTTCTGTATTTGTGAGCCAGAAAATGTGAATCTGCCTTACGCTGTGTTGGTCTATCCAGCGATTGGTCCATCTAGCTCTGTATTGACTGCCTTGATTGGCAGTGACTCTCCTGAGTTTCAGGTGAAAGTTTCTTACAATCCTACCTGGAGATGCCAGGGATTGAACCTGAGACCTTCTGCATCCAAAGCATATGCTGTTCCACTAAACTACAGCCTCCCCTTCCCCAGCCATCTTTGGCACGCACTCTGTGGACTAGGTGACCATGGCTATTGTCAGCAACACATCTTCTTTATAGCCAAATAGAAACCCATTATGGTTAAGATATGTTGCTTACATTTTCACTAATCTATGCATTTATATGCACATTGTTTGGCATTGCAAAATCTGGAAAAGAGCAAATTTCGAAGGATGGCTGTGTTTTGGTTTGCATTTCTTTTTCTTCTGAAAGTGCAGATTTAGGAATTTTATTTCTCCCCCAATTCCTACGAGTATGACTGCTTGCATAAAGCATGCCTGAATCTGCCCTCATACACTGTGCAAAATGAGGTAGTAGGCTACTAGACCAAAGAATGCTAAACTGTACTACCAGATGCGAGTTGCCTTGTTTTTCCTTGCTCTCCCCCTTACAAAAGGTCTTTAAACTATCCCTCTCCTTGATGAGCTACCTGCATGGACATTTTTATGCAGAGGAGCATTCAGACGTGTGACACTCCATCTGCAGTATGAAGTGGCACAGTCTGAAATTCGATTAAAGCAGCCATCCTGTGCAATCCTAATGGCTCTCAGCTATCGTTAATAATTACAAAGGTATGTACAACAATGCACCATGGTGCAGGAGGGACCAATAAAGGTGGCCTTTTGAAGGGAAAAAATGGCTCTTCTTTTCCTAAGCTCCTGAAAAGCTATTTATGTGCTTCCGAGAATCAGATTTACACAGTCACATATTGGCATGTGGGTGGCAAGCCGATAAAACAGAAAAGAAAACAAATATGAATAGCTGCTCATATTGATGTGTGGTTTTTTGTTTTTTGCTAAGACTATTCATTAAAAATGAATAACAGCTTGTCTTTGTATGAAAGATCTTGCAGCAGTTCCAAAAGCACATGGCAGGGGTTTTTTGTATGTGAATTTGAAGGCAAACACCATGATAAACTCATATTTGGTTTGTAGCATTGGGCACCCAAGGTTATGGAAATGTGATTTTGTTTAAATGGGGCATACCAACTCTGAAGAATTTAACCTTACCTATTATTTTTGTGCCAGCACAGAGAGATTTAAAATGGTAAAACAATAAGTTGATCCTGCAAGAGAATCCTGTAAAAAAGAACTCAACAGAAGCCCTGAAATTATGTGAATAGATAATATGCAATGGAAAGTGGAGCTGACAATCTGTTCATTTTGCCAGGATAGGACCATCGATTGCCGGGTGGGGGGGAGTGAGTTCAAGCACACAACAAAGCGTCCATTTATTTATTTTCTATTAAAAGAAAATGTTTCCCAGTGTTGAGGTGTAAAGGCCTAGAAACTCTTCCCTGTGGCCATATATTTAAGTTCATCTTCAAAGTCCTGTGGCGTGTCTACGATGCTTTACACTAGTTGATTATTTCCTATATTCCTGGTTATCTCCTGGAGGATGATCAAGGGTTCCTCAATAAGAATGTTAGCAATGGTGAGCAGGTGTCCTTGAAAGATAGCTTCATCATTGCTAATGATCTTCAAAGATGAACAAAGCATGCCCATCTTCATTTCAAAGGTTCAAGACACTTCCAACCCTCTTTCCAAAATTATTGTGGAAAGTACAGGCTGTTCCTACAGGGTTGGAAGGGCGTTCCACGGGGCGGGTGCCACTACCGAGAAGGCCCTCTGTCTGGTTCCCTGTAACTTCACTTCTCGCAATGAGGGAACTGCCAGAAGACTTCTAGGCATGCTTAAACCCTCCATTGTCCACAGAACTCTGGTGAACTCATCCCAATAAATGAATAAGGAGGAATAAATAACTTTTCTAAAAGAAAATGGAGTCCTGCTCAGAACGTCTGTTTCTAGCATCAATAATGCAATCTCCAAACATACTCGGAAGTCTTCAGAGAAAGGAAAGAAACAGTTTAGAGGAGGACAAGCTCGTGGCTTAAGTCTGGCAATTGTCCTTCATCTCTTAATTCCTCCAGAAATGAATAAGGAGGATTTAAAAATTTAAAAAACCTCATTGGCTACAGGATTTCCAAACTGAAAAGTTATTATTTCAGTCCTTCTTTCACCCAAATTCTGAAGTACTTCTCAGTTTCTCTTCCTCTTCCTCCATAAAGTATGGCCACAGGCAGTGATGGGCTTGTTATACAGTCCACTTCCAGTCAGCGTAGGTGAAGCTCTACAGACCTGGTCACTATCCTACGTTTGTTTAACTGAGTCCCCTGCCTGCTGGAACAAGATGCAGGGTCAATGTTGTGACATGACAGTCCATGGAGAGGTTTCTCCCAAGTGCTAAGCTTGAATATGACTCATTGCTCTATACTAGCTAACCATGCCAACGCCATTGTAATTTAGCTCTGGTGCTTGCACTATCCACCCTTGATGTAAAATTTCCTTGCCAAATTTTAAACAGCCTTTGCCCTAATTTCTGTAGCTTAGCAAGCGTGTTCATACATTATACAGGACTATTCAGTCCAGCATGGCTGCCCTGATTTGCAGATCCACTTTCCTCACAGGACAGCAGCCCCTGCTCTGTACGAAATGCAGAAACCACTTTAAATACATTTGTATTTCATTTTAGTCCATATTCTTTATCCATGGAGCCTGGTTCCATCCTGTGCATGCTTTCTCAGAAGCAAGTCTCACTAGTTTCAATTTTAAGTTATTAGGATTGCAGTCAGAGAACCCATTATTATACATAATTACCTGGAAATAATCCTGCCGAATTTAAAATGGGTTTCCTCTCATGTAACTGTGTAAATGATTTTAGCTTTACAGAGGCAAAATCGTTCAACTTTAGATCCATGGTAGACAGCCAGAGAGAGAGAGAGAGAGAGAGAGAGAGAGAGAGAATAAAATTGATACCGATATTAGGTTGCATGGCTGGTTAAGAGAAATCACCAGTCTTCCAGAATATGCTATTTATGAATCGCACATACTTCAGATACTAAATGCCAAGGCAGCAGCATAAATCTTTGCTACTGCTGACACTCAACTCACATGACCATGTAGTATTACATCAATTTACCTCAGCAAATGTGATGGAGGAGACAAGTAGCTGCAAATCTGCAGTCAAATTTTTCTAGGCTCGTCATTTCAAATGATCTCCTTTCTAACATTTCAGAATTGACAAAAATCTCTTGGGTGGTCCCACCCCCCACCCCCCGTTGCTTCTGTGAACGTCCTCCCTCTCCTTTGTGAAATAATTACTTTCACAATAGACAACTAAGATGTTACAAACAGTGGTACATGATGACGACTTCAGGACTGGGAAGGCAAGAGAAACAGAAATGCTGTTTACAAGAAGTGCCAGTGACACGCAGAAGAGACAGACACAGGCTCTAATTTAACAGTCAGAAAGTCCATTGCATTACAAAGGAACAAAAAATAATAATAATCTCCATTCATTTCAAGAAAAGAAATTGGCATGCGGCACATACGACATTGTGGTTCAATTAGCAAGGGGTTACTTGACAGGTAGAACCATCTGGCATGCAAGTGTTTGATTTTGCATTTGCTAGTTTGCAACCCGTAGGCAGATACTCTCAGTAGTAATTGTAATAGGCAAGCAGAGAAATCATTTTATCTTTTTGTTTTGGTTGCTTCTGCCAGGAACCATGGATTTCACATCATGATTTTGGTTGCTTCTCTGAAATGGTGCACATGGGACTCAGCTTGATTTTATCCACACTAGGGACAGGGCGGCTTAGTCATGCTGGCCACATGACCCGGAAGCTGTATGCCGGCTCCTTGGCCAGTAAAGCGAGATGAGCACCATAACTCCAGAGTCGTCTGCAACTGGACCTAACGGTCAGGGGTCCCTTTACCCTTTATTCATTATGCCACCTTGTCTGTCACTGTACAGGGAATTTGGGATCCCATACCACTGAAGCAAAACCTACATACCTCAAAGGCATTTTGGCAAACCCAGCTTCTGCAGATACAAACTCCATCTTTTTTTAAAAAAATTCTGTGTAAGGTTCTATCAAGGCATATGTTTCAGATCATAAGAAGGAGTGTTTCCACCCCCATCATTCAGCCCGGACACTGAGGTATCCTCCGAGGGTCTTCTGCTGGTTCCCTTACAACAAGAAGCGACGTTACAAGGAACCAGGCAGAGGGCCTTCTCAGTAGTGGCACCCTCCTTGTAGAACACCTTCCCTTCAGATATCAAGGAGATAATAGCCAGGTATAAAAGTACGATGTTTGTGAATAGAGTTCTGGTTGGAAAATGGAAAGCACATAAACATTTTCTCTGTTATTGAATAGGATCGATGGGTACAGGGTAGTATCCTCTTTCATTCTCAAGGGATGCAAATACCAACTGAATTACGTGAATTAAAAGTTGTATAAAATAAGAATATTAGAAAGCCCTACTGGATCAGCCAGTGGCCCATATAGTCCAGCATCCTGTTCTCATGGTGGCCAATCAGATACCCATGGGAGGCCCACAGACAGGACCTGGGCACAACAGAACTCTGGTATTCAGAAGCCTATAGCTTCTGACAGTGGAGGTAATGGAGTGACTGGCTTTGCTTAAATATCATTCTGAAGTAGCCTCCATTTATGTACAAGAGACATAGACACATGTTTCTTCCATTCTTGACACAGCTATTTGTGTTAGGCCTAACCACTTCCTCCCACTTAGTACACAGGGTTGTAACAAAAGTATTTTTATTATCCAAAAAGAACATATTAACATGAAATTCTGCATGCGTATTAGCACTGACATTCCCTCCCTCCCCAAGGCTGTTGGCAACCCAACTTGTGACATTTCGTTTTCCTTGGTGAAGGCTCACAAACCTGACTTATCAAAATAAGAACTGATTTAGAATGCCCAAGCTTCTTTCTGTCTTAACACATTTACCTTCAAAGTTTAACTTGGTGAGATAGATTCAGGTCTGTTGGCACATAACACCCATATTGAGTCTGCCATCTCTAGGTTAACAATAGCTGAAGGGCAACTAAACTATTCCTGGTCTCAACAGCAATTGAGGGTACATAGGAATTTAACAGGACATTTTGGAGCTCACTCAGAGAGGCACATGTTTGAAAGGTCTACCAGCCATGCTTAACTTTGCTGGATATTTTTTTTATTCTAAATCTCTGCTGGGGTTCTCTCACTAAACAGTCCTTGCCCCAAACATGGATCTTGGCATTCAGAGAATTTTGTTTCTATATATATATAACAAAAAAGGGAGAACAAATAAACATATTGTTGCATGGTGAGGAGGGGAGAGAGAAGGCAATGATGCGGAGAAAACTGTCCATTACCTCCTCTGTCCACCCCCACCCCCCTCACCACCCCGACGTCATGTTTATTTAGGGTTTCAAACCCTAATTGAACACTAGAGTTTGGGACCCAGATTGGGTTAGGCCATGAACTGAAAATGAATCAAGGACTGATCAAGATGGCCAACTCAGGCCCCAAACCAATCAGAGGCACCTTGCATCTTATTATCCCAATCTGCACTACTTTTTATTTAATTTTGCCTAATATAAACATGTCTGCATAGCATTTTTTTCCTTTTTGTATACTATTTCCCCTGTATTTTTGTGCATAGTTTACCCTACTAGATACATATATGCCACATTGCCTGGCTAGAAAAATGCATTGCAAAATTTGTAGAAGTGTGAATTCCAAAGGACGGCTGTCTTTATGTATTATTTTGGAAAATGTGAATTGTATAAATGTGAACTAGGCCAAATTTCCCCTCTACCTCTAATTAAAATCAACTTACATCTCCATAAAATTAGTAACAGGAGCTGAGGGTCTCAATGTGCTTCGACAAAATGATGGCAGGTGAACGGCTACAGATCTAAACTGGATCAAAATATCAACATCTCAAAACGAGAGTTTCAGAAATCGTGTGGAACATGCAACATTCCAGTTTCTCATTAACAAAAAGTGAATTTCTGTAGGGGTAATTTTTGGATTAGTGTTTAGAGCTGCAAGTTGGATGCTTAGGATTGACCACATGATTCCATTCAATGCCACTCCATCAGATCAGAAATCCATAATTTGTGAAAAATAAATAGGCAAAGAGACCAAACCCATAATATATATGTGGCTCTCTTTTCATATAAATTATGCATCATTTGACTTCTTATTTAATAATTAATATTGATGTTTCCTGAGCCCTTAACAGCCTGTACAACATGTTGATTTAGAGCTATTTGATTTTTAATTTAAAAGAAGAAAAGACAATACTCTGGAACTAATTCAGAAAGCCTGTACAGGGAAAAAAAGTCTTATTAGATTATCCCTGGCCCAGCAGTCAGGGACACAGAGACGTAAAAGGGCTTACATGACACATTTTTATAATGACTTATTGCTCGGTTATCTGAAAAAATAGTTCCGAGTTATAATTAGCCAGGCATTTCGCTGCTTTAAGAGGCAAAGATTCCTATCAGTAATACACCTGAACATTTGCATTTTAATGGGCCAAAGATGTATATCAGCAAAAGCACTGACTAATGCTCTCTCATCACTAGCAATAATGCAAAAATATAGCTTAGGAAGGTAACCTATCTGCCGTGCACCCGGACTGATCAATAAAGGACAGACATCGGGCACAACAAGCCAGACCTAAATGTCATCCTATTGACATGTTTACAAATAACTCTACAATGCTTTCGGTGCAGGTTAAGGCCAAAACATATTGATGCAGTGAACGTGTAAAATAAAATAAAAAAGATCAGTTAATTGCAGTAGATTATGAGCTCCAGATCCATTCTTCCTATGCTGTTGAGCAGGAGAAAGAAAGAAAATGTGTTCTGTAGAACTGTGCAGACTATATACAACTTGATATACAAGGTAAAACATTTAAATCCTTTGATAGATAAAAAAAACCTTGCTCAGACAAAATCTTGCATTGCTTCGTACTGCATATACAGCCAATAAATCAGATGGCATTACCTTTTTTTTTCTTGTTGGTACCACTGTAATCTGTGTAAAACAAAGCCGCTGAGTACCAGAAATCATTTTTAAAGAAAGCAAGAGATTGCTCCACATTTCCTTTTTGTCCCTTCCATCATAACAGCACAGAAGCGTTAGTGCGCTTTCAGGTACCATCTGTGTGATAGATAAAACATTATGCGGAATAAAAGGAGTAAAGAAAATCTGTCTATCTTATCTACTTTTTTTTTTGAGGTTTAAAATACTTTATTAAATATTACACATATTGACAATAAAATCCAAATAATTCAACACAACATAACATAACATAAATCAACACAAATAAATACATTAATACAAACATAAATCAGAATTGTACAAAAAAGAGACCTAAGCTTATTAGAAACTTATTAGGAAAGAAAGAAAAGAAAAGAAAAAAATTATTAAAGAGAAAAAAAAAGAGGAAAATACAAAAAATAAACTTCCCAGCATTTACATATCGGTTTCCTATTATACTGAACGTTACTATGCTTTCCTTTATAAAACACATCATTTACATTTATCTCATTTTCTTCACCCATTCTTACAATTCCCATAACCTTGTGTGAATTTATTCAAAGCAAATTACCCATCTAGCACTAATACCTTCAGCTCTCAAGTAATCCTCTACGTACTTCCATTCTTTTATCCATTTCTGTTTGGGGACTTTCCTAATTATCGCGGTTAATTTAGCTAAATTCATAAATTCCACTAATTTAATGCGCCAATCCTGAATAGTCGGTACTTTCTCTCCCTTCCAATTTTGTGCTATTAATAATCTGGCCGCGGCACAGGCGTAAAGCAAGATGTTCTTTCTATCTGCAGGCACATCCTCCGGGATCAGGCTTAACAATAAGATCTCGGGTTTTTTCTCAAATGTCCATTTTAATATTTTTTTTAACATTCTCATAAACTTCTGTCCAAAATTTATTTATTTTTTTACAACCCCACCAACAGTGGAAATAATCCCCTTTAATTTCCTTGCACTTCCAGCATTTATCGGCATCGTTTTTATATATTTTTGCTAACTTTCCAGGTGTTAGATGCCACCTATAGATTATTTTCCATATGTTTTCCCTGATTCCCATGCAGGCTGTGAAGTTAATGTCAATTCTCCATAGCCTTTCCCATTGTTCACTATATATTGTTCTTCCCACATCCTGTGCCCATTTAATCATCACATGCTTCACCGCCTCGTCCTTCATCTCCCATTCTAGTAAAAATTTATATATTCTTGCCAATGGTTTTTTTGGGTTATCAATTAATAGATCTTGTAACTTTGATTTATTCTCCAAAAAACCTATCATTTTATGTTTATTAAATGCACTTTGTACTTGACAATATTGAAACCAACTTTGACAGAAGCACTCAACCTGTTGATATGATTTTAATCTATATTCACCATCTACTTTTTCCACAAGATCTTTATACGTCTGCCACTTCCCTCCCTTCGGATTACTATCCATTGCCACCATTTCGAAAGGTGATGCCCACCATGGGGTTTTGGGTTCTAATAGATTCTTATATTCTTCCCATATATATAACAGTGATTTTTTAATTATATGATTTGTAAATAGATTATAATCCCCCTTTCTTTCTTTCAACAGGTATGCATGCCATCCTCCACAATTCCTGAATCCTTCTAGTCTCAATAAATCTCTGTCTTCTAGAGTGAACCATTCTTTCATCCAACATAAGCAGGCTGCCGCATGATACAGCTTTAAATCAGGGACCCCCCACCCTCCTCTCTCTTTAGCATCCGTCAACAATCTAAACTGAACCCTCGCTTTCTTTTTTTGCCAAATAAATTTACTAAGGTCTTTTTTCCACCTCTCAAACGTCTCTTTTTTAATTTTTATGGGCAACATTTGAAATAGAAAAAGCATTTTAGGCAAGACCATCATTTTAATCGCCGAAATTCTACTTGCTAGCGTCAAATTAAGCCCGGTCCACCTTTCCAAATCTTCTCTAATTTTGATCCATATTTTGGCATAATTATCCTCGAATAAATTTATATTATTTGGTGTTAATATTACCCCTAGATATTTTATTTTATTCGTCACTTCCCAATCCTTTATTTGGCTTAAATCCTCTATATCTGTCCTCCTCATATTTTTTGTCATTATTTTAGTTTTCCCTCCATTTGTTTTAAATCCTGCCAATTCCCCATACACCGCCAATTTCTTATCCAAATTTTTTATTGTCTCTATCGGATCTTCCATCATAACTACCAAATCGTCAGCAAAAGCTCTGATTTTATACTCGCTTCCTCCCACTCTAATCCCTTTAAATTCTTTATCCTCCCTGATGTCTCGAATCATGAATTCTAGAGACCAAATAAACAATAATGGGGACAGCGGGCATCCTTGACGCATCCCTTTAGTTACCTCAAATTCTTCAGTTATCCTTCCATTGATTATTAGCCTTGCCACCTGTTTATTATAAATTGCATTAATTCCCTTCATAAATTTATTCCCTACCCCTAATTTTTCCAAAGCCTCTTTCATAAATTCCCAATTTAGATTATCGAATGCTTTCTCAGCATCTAAAAATATAAATGCTATCTTTTTACCTGGGTTCCAGTCGGCATACTCTAATAGATCCAAAACAATTCTTATATTACTATTCATTTTCCTTTTAGGTAAGAATCCCTGCTGTTCACCTCCTATTACTCTATTTAGTATCCCTTTGATTCTGCTTGCCAGTATCTCTGCGAATATTTTATAGTCAATATTCAACAGGGAAATCGGTCTGAAATTCCCCATCTCTTCTTTCCCGCCTTTTTCTTTTGGTATTAATGTTATGTATGTCTCCTGCCAAGACTTTGGTATCACCCCTCTTCCTAAAATTTCATTTGTTATTCTTTGGTAAACCTCAACTATCTTAAACCACATGTCTATCTTATCTACTTGTTTGGTTCACAGCTCCATTGTGTTAGAAGACATATAGCCAGGAGCTCTTGCGCCGTGATCTCACCCCCCAAAATGCACTTCCGGGGTATTGCAATCTCATGCAGCATGCAAAAATGTGAGATTGCACCCCCCAAAAAAACTTTTTCCAGGGTGCGATCTTTTTGCAGGTCACATGACTCGCCTGGAAGTGCATCCTGGCTTTTTAATCTGAAAAAGTTGGAGGGTATGCCTGAAGACCTGAATTATGGCACTACTGATGGGCAAGACCCTTAGGTCAGTAGCACAAGAAATGACCTTCTTTGCTTGCTTCCCCATTTATGGAACTGCCACCTGGGATTAGATTGGCACCCCCAATTGATGGTATTTTAGGTGCCACCTGAAAATATTCTTATTTCACTTGCTGTTGGAATGTATTGTTTGTTGCTGTTGTGTTAAAGTTGGGATGAATGAGTCATAATGTGAACTGGTATATCTGTATGATTTTATGTTTCAGTTACTTTGGGCTCTAGTTAGGAGGTCAGTTATAAGAACAATTATTAAACAACGGGAATCCTATATAATAAAGTCCAAGTGTCCCTGCGTCCAAGTTTTCCCGTGTGTCCCTGGGTTACTGCACATGTGCCCCAGGGATACAGGGATTGGACAGCAGAGACTGCACGCGAGCACTCTCCCCCCCTGCCTCCTCCAACCGCCGCTCCCGCCGGACACCGCCTCACTGCAGGGCACGTCAGGGAAGCGAGGGTGGAGGCCGGCGAAGGCCTCCTCACAACCTTCCCTGGCCCGTGAGAGGAGCGGCGGTTGGAGGAGGCAGGGGGGGAGAGTGCGCGCGTCCTTCCTGTCGGCGGCTGGGGGAGAGGAAGGAAGGAGGAGAAAGCAGTGCTTTCTCCTCCCCGTTCCTGTCCCCCTGCCGCCGACAGCAAGGACGGGTCCCAGGGTTCGGAGAAGCGCTGCGCAAGCGCTTCTCCGAACCCTGGGATGTCTGCTTCCTGTCGGACTATATAATAAAGATGTCTGCTTCCTGTCGAACTATATAATAAAGTCCAAGTGTCCCTGCGTCCAAGTTTTCTTGTTTTCTCACCATTTAATCAGGATCGATTTGGACAAGGGGTGGGATTTTACCTTTATCAAAAACCTGTTTGCAATATCTCAAAGACTCATATTCTATATTAACTGCCCATTAAACCCTGTCAATCAACATTAGTCTGCCTTAACACAGCTTAAAAGGTAAAGGGGCCCCTGACCATTAGGTCCAGTTGTGACCGACTCTGGGGTTGCAGCACTCATCTCGCGTTATTGGCCGAGGGAGCCGGCGTACAGCTTCCAGTTCATGTGGCCAGCATGAGAAAGCCGCTTCTGGCGAATCAGAGCAGCACACCGAAACACTGTTTACTTTCCTGCTGTAGCAGTACCTATTTATCTACTTGCACTTTAAGGTGCTTTCGAACTGCTAGGTTGGCAGGAGCTGGGACCGAGCAACGGGAGCTCACCCCATCATAGGGATTCGAACCGCCGACCTTCTGATCAGCAAGCCCTAGGCTCTGTGGTTTAACCCACAGCGCCACCTGCTTCCCTTAACAACTTAAGCAGGTCTAAATCTAAACATTTCTCTTTAACTGGATTTAGGATCAGGTTATTAGGATATAACTTTTTTATTTAAAAAACAATGCAGACATAATCTTAGCATACATGTCCTTCAGATCCCTTTCTGCCATGTGATTTATAGACAAATAAAAAATGTCCACTCTTTCACAAAACTCAAGTATTCATCTTTCATAGGCCGTACAAGTGCTTGGGGACAGTAATCACCAGTACAGTGATTGAGTTACCTGTAACTATTTTATAGCCACATAATTTTATGATGTTAAACTGGTCTTCCTGGAAAACACTGGGTGGTAATTATTGTGCAACTGGCATTTACATATTTCAAAAACCATAGGTTCACATAAGAAAGTGATGTCTTCATTAGATTATGCAGTGCTTATGGGGCTGCTTTTGGAGACTTGCTTTGAATGAAAATCTCAGTTAATGCAAAACATGGAAGCTAGTTTACTGACTTCTATCAGATGGAGGGAAAACATCTCACTTGTGTAGGAAAATCACTGTCCTCTTTATGTTTCCAGACAGGCAGGGTCAACATTCTAAGTATGGTTTTTAAGAAAAAGCTTTGGACCAGTTGAGTATATGAAGGACCATCTGCTTCCACACGAATCTACTCAAGCACTCACATCTTTCTGAGTGGGCTCTGCCTTTATGGTTTTATCTGCTGAGAATGTTTATAGTTGGGGTGCCTAGCCTGTAGCCTGGATCCAACTCCCAAGAAAGCTTTTTCTGAGGCCCACAAGACACCTGAGTCACCTGGCTTGGGTAGCTGGATCTGTCTCATGAAGGACATGAAGGGTGCTCGGATCTGCTCCTAGACAGGGAAGAAAATTGAAAGACTGGAAGCTGGGATGAAGGAGGGCGAGCACGAGAACAGAGGGGAGAACAAATCTAATTCTCAAGAGAAGGAGGGAAAAGAAAATTGCTAGCTGGGAAGCAGCAGTCTAAAGCATTCTTCCAACACTATCTGTGGATCTTGGGTTAGAGAAGTGGACAGGAAAGGGCATGGAGAGAAGCAAGCGCTGATTGTGCATTGGGTAGGCAAGAAGAATGCTTAGCAAGCCTGTTTAACTGTCTGCCTTCCTAAAGTGAAATCTCAGCTCTCTCTCTCTCTCTTTCTCCTCCTTCCAGTGCTCCACACAATTTAATTCACTCAGATTTCGATATTGGGGGGGGGGGCTGAGAGAAATTGGAGACTGAAACGATCTTTAGCCCTATGATTCCCCATGTCGAAAGAAAGAAAGAAAGAAAGAAAGAAAGAAAGAAAGAAAGAAAGAAAGAAAGAAAGAAAGAAAGACCTAGAGCTGCTCTTTAGATCTTTGCCTGAAGTGGGTTTTTAATTGAATGCATTTCAACAGAAACAGACACCTCTTCCCTATATTGGGAACTCTCACTTATCAGGGTTTCAAGTGGCAGACAAGAGTTTCTAAGCGATGCCAGCCAAACATGCTTAAAACCCCTCTTTAGATCTTGTGAAAAATAATAATAATCCAGGGCAATAAATTCATGTTTATTTATGTTTGAAAAATAATTTGGGTTAATCATCTGATTAATAAAATATTCTGATTTTGGCTTTAGCTACAGTCAGACTTTGGACAAACCCACTTTCACTTTTTAGTCATGTCCATCTTAACATGCAGCCCCCGGAGGGTTTGCAATGGGATGGCCTTCGAACAGAAAAAGGCTGTCTATCCCTGTGTTATGGGCTGTGCTGCTTGCTGTACTGCAGTGTTTTATTATGCTTTGACGGTGGTTGCTTTTAAATTTTGCTCCAGTTGTCAGATTTCCATTAGATAAAATAATGATTATTAAATGTATGATTACTGAATGCATGAAATGCATAAAAAAAATTTTTACAAATATATTATAAATAAATATAGATATTTGAACCTGTTTTTCCATTTATTTATAATGTATTTGTTTAAAAACGTTAAGAATTTTTATTAATCCTTGAACATATTTTTTTAAAAAAATACTTTAATTTTGATGAAAAACAATTATGATACCTGTGTCATAACAGAGGACACCCATGTCATCTAATGTGAGTTTACCTAATATGTCTTAAAGGGAGTTGTTCATTCCTGGCCTGCCATAAGATTAAATAGTTTTACAGTGATGGAAGGAAGGGACAAAAATAAAGTGGTGTAATAATGGGCACTACAGGATTTCTGCCTCATCAGGAGACTTAATTCTGGCATGATATATTCTCCTGAAAAAGAATTAGTGAAAATGACACTTTTACTCCTCTAAGCATCAAAAGGAATATTTCATTTAGGATCATTGTACTGCGTTCAGTAGTAAAACTGTCACTGTATGAATAAGAGGAAACTTGAGAAAAGAAGCATTTCCATTCTTCCTTGATTTTCAAAAATGCTCCTCTAGTTTTACAGGAACTAGTTTCAGCATCGGAAAAGCATAGCGATTGTCCCCTTCCTTGTGCCTTGAGCAGATTTCTTCCTTCCTGTTCAACCACACCCCTTCCTTTTTCTCCTGTATGCTGGGAAATCACCAAAGGGGGTCATGGGCACAGCCTCCTTTTTCATGTGCAGGACCTGATCCAGAAAGGGATTTCTGCAACAGCAGGCAGAATTTAGAATTGCTCCCTTGATATGCTGAGTAGAGAGGTATAGGATTGGCAAGATAAGCCTTGACTGAAAAATGAAAATAACTGGGCCAACTGCAGTGCTGAACCCTATTCTCTCATCTTATTACAAGTGGGGGAGGGGGGAATCCTCTGCATGTATTGAACCTGGCAATCAGGAGAACAAAAAAGGGAGATGAAAGCACTCTGTTCCCATAACTCAATGTGTATTCACAATGAAACTGGCTTAGGTTGTAAGGCTATACCCCAATACAATTCTGGGCTGCATCCAGGGCCGTCTTAAGCGGGTTGGGCACCCTGGCGCTATGGTGCGCGGGTCGCTCCGGCGCCCCCGCCCCGCCCCGTTTCTTCCCACAGCTGGTGGGCGGGCGCAGCGTGGTTTTCACACGGCTTCGCCGTGCAGCACCCCCCCTGCCGACCTGGCACCCGGCACCACCCAGCCTACCCCTAGAGCCGGCCCTGGCTGCATCAATAGGAGTATAGCATCTAGATCAAGGGAAGTAATAGTACCACTGTATTCTGCTCTGGTCAGACCTCACCTGGAGTATTGTGTCCAGTTCTGGGCACCACTGTTCAAGGAGGATAATGACAAGCTGGAACGTGTCCAGAGGAGGGCAACCAAAATGGTCAAAGGCCTGGAAACAATGCCTTATGAGGAACGGCTTAGGGAGCTGGGTATGTTTAGCCTGGAGAAGAGAAGGTTAAGGGGTGATATGATAGTCATGTTCAAATATATAAAAGGATGTCATATAGAGGAGGGAGAAAGGTTGTTTTCTGCTGCTTCAGAGAAGCAGACACGGAGCAATGGATTCAAACTACAAGAAAGAAGATTCCACCTAAAAATTAGGAAGAACTTCCTGGCAGTAAGAGCTGTTCGGCAGTGGAATTTGCTACCAAGGAGTGTGGTGGAGTCTCCTTCTTTGGAGGTCTTTACGCAGAGGCTTGACAGGCATATGTCAAGAATGCTTTGACGGTGTTTCCTGCTTGGCAGGTGGTTGGACTGGATGGCCCTTGTGGTCTCTTCCAACTCTATGATTCTATGATTCTATACCCACATAGATAGGAGTAAGCCCAAGTTTCAATTTCAGTGAGGCTTACCTAATAAATATGTATGGAAGTGTACTGCCAGTGAAACTAGGCAGTGTACACAGCATATATTTAAAGCACACAGACCCCAAGAACAGAACTACTATAGTGTCCATAGCTGCAGCAATCTAAAACAAGTCCAGCACTTAGCTTTGAAATGCTCTCGATTTCCACTTGACTTTCTTCTTGATGGTGAACATAACTGTTAACACTCTCAAGTACATTTACTTAGGACTACCATTAGCCACTTCAAGTAGCAGGAAAGTCAATATCTCCTCCTCCCTCTTTCCCCTTCAAAAAAGATCATTTTAAGAGAAAGAAGGGGAAAGGTTCTCTGTGCCCTGCCCCCAATTCTGTGCTGGAATAGGATGGGTGGCAGGTTTAAAAGAGAGAGAGATTTGACGTGGGCAACAGAATCAATGTCTGTGAGCATCTCCACGAATTGCCAGATTGGTGTACCAATTCGTGTCTTGGATTTGGGAGATCAGGAGCCCAAGCCACCCCTCAACCATGAAGCTCACTGGATGACCGTGGGCCAGTCACCATCTCTCAGGCTAACCTACTTTACAGGGTTATTGTGAGGATAAAATGAGATGGTGGAGAACTGTGTATGCCACCTTGAGCCCATTGCAGGATATAAATGTAAATCAATCAATCAATATTAAGTTAGAAATAACAGGTGTTAGGGACTAAAAAGGAAGATCACTCCATTATGCCACACTTGTGAGTCTTCCAGAGGCACTGATTGACTGCTGGATCAAATGGTCCATTGTCTGGTAGCCACGTAGCAATAAGTTTATCACAGGTAAACTTACAGGTGCCACTTGCTTGAAAAAGTCATACCATCTATAGCAGGCATCCCCAAACTTTGGCCCTCCAGGTGTTTTGGACTACAATTCCCATCTCCCCTGACCACTAGTCCTGTTAGCTAGGGTTCATGGGAGTTGTAGGCCAAAACATCTGGAGGACCGCAGTTTGGGGATGCCTGGTCTATAGCATGTTTTGTTGTTTAGGCATTTAGTTGTGTCCGGCTCTTCGTGACCCCATGGACCATAGCACGCCAGGCTTCCACTGCCTCCCGCAGTTTGGTCAGACTCATGTTCGTAGCTTGGAGAACACTGTCCAACCATCTCGTCCTCTGTCGTCCCCTTATCCTTGTGCCCTCAATCTTTCCCAACATCAGGGTCTTTTCCAGGGAGTCTTCTTTTCTCATGAGGTGGCCAAAGTATTGAAGCCTCAGCTTCACGATCTGTCCTTCCAGTGAGCACTCAGGGCTGATATCCCTCAAAATGGATAGGTTTGATCTTCTTGCAGCCAATGGGACTCTCAAGAGTATCCTCCAGCACCATAATTCAAAAGCCTCAATTCTTTGGCGATCAGCCTTCTTTATGCCATATAGCATGCCATCCAACTTTTTCAGACACAAAACCGGGATGTGCATCTTCCAGGACATGCTCCTGTCTTTAAGGTGCTACTGAAGGATTTTTTTTTATTTTTCTTGAACTGAAAAAGTGCTTTTTCCAGGAAAGAGCACAGCATGTGAGATCGTGACACCCAAAATGGCTGCCAGCATCTCATGCAAAAAAAATAAAGGATGTCCCTTTTTCCAGGGCATGTGGAAGGTATGCTATAGGTTTCAAATTCTGTTTGTTTGTTTAAGGCATAGAGTGCTACAGTTAGTGTTGGTTAAAAAATAAGTCTGAATTTATTCAGATATGAAACATGACAACGCCTGGAAAATTTAAGTTAGTCAGCATCTTTCCTCCAAGCAACGATTCATCCACTGCTGTTCTCGATGCCATCACAAGGCCAATAAGAAAGATCAGATATGATTACCTAAAAGACAAACAAAAGCCGCCCCCCCCCTGCTTTCTTTGCACAGACCAATCTGCCTTTCCAGTTGTGCTACGGCATGTTTATCGGTTTATAGTGATTGCAGTAATGCAATTAAGTAATATGGAAAATCTATATCACACCATGCCATCTGCTTTTGACAGACAACCTTATGTGCTTTCTAGTGATCAATAAGCAAAAGGTAGAATGCCTGTTTAATTGCTTTTGTAATTCCCCATCAAAGCTTTAAAGTGGAGAAAAGAATGACCTTGCTTTTAAATTTTATTGGTAACTTCATGCCCAAGTTTTGTATTTTCTACTAAATACAAAGAGATTTGGGGGATGTGCGTCAGGGCCAAAGAAAAAATCCTTCATGGGCCACTTCCATTAAATGGCAGGCTTAACCCCTTCCCTGCTGGTAGCTTTCCCACTGCAGCAGTTCTTGACGTGTTTGCAAGGGCAGCAGAATGTGGGGTGCACAGAATGGCACCCTTCCAGCAGTGGCTCTGTGTTCACCAGGACAGGGGTAGGGTAGGCGAGAGGAGGTGGCAGCTAGAGGTGGGGTTCACAGTAATGTACCCACTCATGTTTCCCCTCACTGTATCCCTTTATAAACTCAGTTTGCTTTGGTCCACTGCTCACAAAATGCATGGCAGCTCGGTTCGTTCTTGCATTTTGAAAAAATGACAACACTGACTTTGATTCTCCAGGGTGTGTTGTGAGAACTCACTGAACAATGGATTACACTATTTGTGGTTCTGCGGCTGCTGATCATTGCCAACCGCCACCAAGCACTCCTTTGCATGCTTCCCGAAGTGTTGTAATTTGCTTCTCTTGCACTGTGTCTTTGTTCTGATCTTTGTGAAAGGTCAACAGAGCATTTAAATCACACCCTTTGATTTAAATAATCCCTTTTATATCACACCTGATTTTTTTTTCTTTTCTTAATTTGATCTCCACACAAGGGACTCCTGGTTTATTTCAAGGGAAATAAAATCAAAATGTGTGGGTTCAGTGGGGTGCCTTGCGCTCCTTAAGCCACTCCTACTAGAATTTATTGCTTAAGAACTTTTTTGTTACCTCTGAGACAGAGCTGGAACATAGAGATGGTTGTGATTGCTTGTGCTATCCAGAAATGACTGAGCAGCACAGGAGATTGACAGAATGAAGTCCAGAGTGGTTCTAAATGTGAAATATTGTATTTAATATGAATGTAAGAGAATGGATATGGGGAATTGGGGTTTTTGGGTGGACAGTACCCCACTTGTATTAACTGAGCAGCCTACATTGGAACTGTCTTCTGTAAATTAGGGCACATGGCCATCCCAGGACATGTTCACAAATTATAGTTTCCATAATAGTATTGACTATTGTTTTATGTAAGTGAATGATTCTGAATTTTGCATTCCCACTCAATCCCTATCTCACTCATCTTGATCTCTGTGTGGCTGCTTTCTTATATTATATTTAGCATGTTCTCTCTATAGCAATACTGTGGCATCATTTAAAGGTGCACAATCATTATCAAGTTAGGGGATATTTGCCCAACACGTTAATTTGGTCCTGTGAATTGGTCTTTAACTGTTACATGTTGTTCAGGTGAGAAAAGATAGATCGTTTACCAGAAATCCCTCTTTAATAGGATTGTCTGAATTGCAAGGGGAGATTTGAAAGAAACTGATCTGCTATTAAATATCTCTACACAGCTCCCGCTCTCACTTTTAAAAGCAATTAAAGCTCGTAGGCTCAACCTCTTGTGACGATGACTCGTTACAAAAGGAGGAAGATTATTTAATTAGGTGACCCAGAGAATAACCTGTGCATAAGGTTAAGCATAATGGGTTGTTTTCCATATTTAAAAATAATGCTGGTTTAATGGATTTCAGACTGGTACATGCTATATTTATTTATCTTCATCCTTAATGAGCCTTAGCTCAATCTGGAAAAGGAAAAAATAAACACAACAACCAAATATTAACCTGCTTCCAGTCAACTATTAGAGACAGCTCTGTTGAGTGAGCAAAGCCTCATTAATAGCTTAGGAGGCAGAGACTGTAGTGCTCCTAATATAAAGGGTGATGGTACACAAAAGGCTTTAGAGAGAGAGAAAGGATATTTGTGCAGCATAAGAAAGTGCTGACTGTCAGCAGGAGTACCTATTTCAAGTAGCCACTTCCTTGTGACTTGAACAGACCAGCTGCTCACTGAGCTATGGTGATAGGGTGCTTTATTATTTTCATATAAGTTGCTACCAAATATCAATCCTAAACAGCTATTCCTTACCTTTGATTTCTAAATAATGTTATGTAAGAGATTGCAGGTATGACTCTCGTAGCGTAAGATGCAAATCAAACTGGCTCAGGATATTAGTATGGAAATTATGGGACTGCTGAGTAATATCAGGGTGAGCAACATTTACAGAGATTTGGTGGCATTCTGTTCTTTGAAGGGAAATAAAGGAGTGTAGAATCTTGAAACAATCCATTTGTGTTGAAGGGAAAAGGAACCAATCCTGTTCTCTTTTCCTTTCAATGTTTTGTAGATCAAGGCCAGGAGACTGGGCATCAGAAGCTTACCTTGTTACACACTTTCCATAACTCTTTGTTTACTTACAATCTAATAACAGCTAAAGCAGGACAAGAAACGCAGCTTTCACAAGGGCACAACTATATCTGGGATCAAAGAAGCAAAGAGGGTGGTCTCCTGTTATCCCAGAACCAGGCAATGCCCTCTACATCTCTCATTGAACTGGGTGCATATGATATGCAGCCATATTCGCGACCTGCTGGTTGTTACATGGATCACATTTGTGTGTGATTCAGATTAAGGCCATCAGTTTCAAAATAACTATGCAAAACAAAGCCAGAGTTTCGTTCATACCAGAAAACAGCCTTCCCCAAACTGGTGCTCTCCAGATGTTGGAGTGTCTAGTCAGCATGGCCAATGGTCTGAGATAATGGGAGAGTTACAGTTCAAACATATGGATGGAAGGTTGCCATGCAACATACAATATACAAGCTTCAACTATATATCAATCTCAATACTTTTATAATTAGAGCAGAATTTCAGAGAGCTCATGTATTCCAAGGCAGAGCAGTAGTGCTATATAGCCTGGGGCTGTGGACCCACTTGGGAATGAATATCCTTGATTGTACCTCCACTCTACTTTCCCAGTTTTTTACAGCAGCACAACTGTTCTGAACTGACCAAGTACCATTAAGAAGGTGAAGCCATCCTCTCTACGTACATAGATAAGAAGCCAGCTTCTACTGATCTCAAAATGTCAATAAAGAAGTCCCAGTTCCTGTTCTCTGTTTTGGGACCAGGCAAATCCAGTGACCATAGACCCCTTGAAAGAGACTTTCAGGCAATCTTTTCTACAAAAAATTCTGCACACTTGGTGAATTGTGTATTCAATCAATTTTAGATGCATTACTGAAGGCTGTTCTTGCCACCTTCCTGTTTGGTATGTTGCAGCACTCTTGGTTCTTCTCACTTTGGTAGAGAAAGCCAGGGACACTCTTTAACCAGTTGACTTTTGGGTTAACCATGTGAAATGCAATGGGTGAAAGTCTTTCATTAGTACAGCTAGACCCTTGAAGGAAGTGGAGCATTTTTCAACTTGGAATATTGTTGTAGTTTGGGTTATACTGTTGTTGATGTTATTATTGGTTCATTTAGATAAAAACTCTTGCTTGCTCGTATCTCAGCTGTGTACATGTGTTGGGAGGAACAACTGCACAGGCATCCTAACTGGACTCATATATTTCTGGGGTGAGGGGTCCAAACAAGACCCAAATAGAAATGAAAGAACACTGAAACAAGACCAGGATGGGGTTACATCAGCAATATTGTTTCTTTTATGCATGCATCATCATATTAGGTTCCTGTGTTTAATAGCAGTTACAAACCTCTGTCAATTTCTCTGTGCTTGCACACATGAAATACACTTCAATCACTCCATCAGTCAAGGATACAGCACACACACACACACACACACACACACACACACACACACACTATGGGATTGCATCTCTGCAATTCATACACTACTATGCTTGAATAATAGCATTTGTCTTTTTGTAGCTTTGTTATTTGCTTTTTTTAAATCTGCATGTGTTTTCTTCGGAAAGTAACAATAGCATTTTTGTCACTATCCAGAAAAATGCTAAGAGACAAGAATTTTTCGAACTGCACAGTCGTTAAATTGAAGTGCGGAGAGCATCTTGTATGACAAAAATGAAATCCAGACATACTGAATAAAATAGAAGAGATTAGCAACCCCCCAAAAAAGGGAACAGATGGTTAAAAGCTTGATTCGGGGAGTTGTAGCCAATGGCTCAAATTTTAGTAGCATATGGAAAAGTATTCAGGAAAGCACAGAATACAGAAACAAATTGTCTTAACTATGTGGGAATAATTGGTTTAAAAAAAGCAATAAAGCTCTTTCCCTTATAAAAGAACTGTGATTAAAGAAAGGGATAATGGTGATGCATTTTCTAAGGGTCCAAACTGTGATGTGCCATTTTCTCTAGGACACTCACTTATCTTTTTTTTGGGGGGGGGGATACCTTTCAGTTTGTGCAGCCTGATGATGTGTAGACAAGGTGATCCTTGGAAAGGTGAAACATGCCTCTTCTATACCCATCCCTACTTGAAAGTGCTGGGGAGCAGAACAGGCCGACTGAATAAGGGAAGTGCTTAGAACGTTCTCTCCTGCTTTGAAGGAGGCTATGGTAAGACCATTCCTAAAATTAAATGGTATAGAGCATCATTTCATGTGCAGGGGCTTTCAGTACCAACAACCGAATTTCACTTTCCCACCTAATCCTCAGAACACAGTGGAGCCGATAAACCTATGTCTGAACAGAAGAATAGAAAGTTCCCTTATACAGAGTTAGATAATTTGCTCAATTTCAAAAGTAGGGAGGCTATGGCTTGGCTTTTGAAAAACAAGGGATCCACATTACTTAGCTAATTGGGAGCCATTGCTGTAAACCAGTGATGGCCAAACTTGGCCCTCCAGCTGTTTTGGGACTACAATTCCCATCATCCCTGACCACTGGTCCTGTTAGCTAGGGATGATGGGAGTTGTAGTCCCAAAAGAGCTGGGGGGGGGCAAGTTTGCCCATCACGGCTCTAAACAGTTGATCAGTGATTTCTGATATGTTTGGGGTAGTTTAAGTACAGTTTTTGTTGCAATGACTGTGCACCTCCCATCCCAGTCATTTCAAGAGTTCTCTGCCATGCATTCTGGTGTTGGCTAGCTTTCACATATTTGAATGGTTACATTTTAATTTCAAGAAATGGTAGTTGGTGTTATTTATTAGTTGGTTATAATGCAATTTGTGATTTTTAGCTTGTGATTGGCTTTGTTAACACGAAGCTGTTTAAGTGTGATTAAACGGAGAGGAGGTGTTAATTGCACTGTGATCTGTTAGTGTTCAGTTGTCCCTTGACCGCATTGAACTTTAAAAATAACAAGTGACTATAATGAACTAAGGAAAGGTCTGTAAAACCAAAATCAAGCCTGCCACTTGATTTTACATTGTCACCTTACGTTCAATTTGATCCAGTTCAAGAGAGTTCAGATTTCCAGGGTTTGGAAAGGGCCAAAGCAACTTGGGATACTTTCCTGATGATGTAGTTCAGTGTTTCCCAACCTTGGGTCGCCAACTGTTTTTGGACTACAACTCCCATCATCCCTAGTTAGCAAGACCAGTGGTCAGGGATGATGGGAATTGTAGTCCGAAAACAGCTGGAGACCCAAGGTTGGGAAACACTGATGTAGTTGTCTCACTAACACTATTTCAGGGATAGAACAGTGTGTAAAAAAGGCAGGATTCTTTTACTTTATTCCTCAAAATGCAAGAATTACACCCCTCCCCCCCAAAAAAGCAATCATGAGGTATGCTTCTGTGACCAAGGTTATGTTTGTTCTGGCTGCAGCCTTCTATATGATCTGTTCTCAGTGTCTCAATTTTCTTTTCTTGTTTCAAATTCCCTTTCTCATCATTTCCTGTCTGTACTGAGATTGCTCTGTGTAAAATCTCTACTGATCTCTTCTATGCTAAGCCACAAGAACTCTTTGCCATGATCATTCTCCTCGATCTCTCTTGAGGTTTTGGTACCCTTGCTCGCTTTCTGCTTCTTAGTTCTCTTCGTTGTCTGAAATTTGGTGGACTGTTGTTGATTGCTTTCATGCACATCACACAAATCACTCTCTTTGATGTCTACGCCAAGTGCTCTCCCCCATCTTCACTGTGCTTCAAAGCTAGAACTGCCAATCCAAACAAAAAGAGATTCCCCACTCCCATCTCCTCCCCCTCTCAAGCTCTGGGTCAACTTAGTTATGTTTATCAGGCCACAGAGTTACCAGGAGTCCCCAATCCAATTTGAGGTACCTTGTTCATGGTGATTTCCAACTTGGAAATGTGGGAACCTTTCTTGAATCACAGCCTTTTGCCTTGTAATTCATGGTACGCCCAGAGCTGATGCACTCCTCGAATTGAAAGCTTTCATCACTAGTAGCCATCAATGGCCCTGTCCTCCAATAACTTGTCTAATCCCCTTTTAAATCCATCTAAGATGGTCGCCACCACTGCATCCTGTGGCAGCAAACTCTATAGCTGCCATAGCTGTGTGAATAAGCACTTCCTTTTCTCCATCCTGAATTTGCTACCATTGTTTCATTGGATGACGCTGGCTTCTGGTATTATGAGAAAGGGAGAAAAAAACACCTCTCTGCCCACCTTTTTCCACACACCATGCATAATATTATACACCTCTATCAAGCCCTCCCCATATCATTTCAAAATATGTAGCGTTCCCATTTCTTCATGCTTCTTGTGACGTTTTTACGCTGTTTGTTATAGTTTATCAACCCGACCCATCAAGGGTTAACTCAGACTCCATGTCGACTGACTGGACATTCCAGGAGGGGAGGGGAATGGTTGAATGTTTAAAGAGAAGGGACGGCCATTTTGTCAGTTGAAAGGGTGCTGGGGAGCGGGAGTGTGAAGGTGGTTGTAAAGAAGATCTAGGAGAGTAAGTAGGTTTAGGTTAGGTAGTCGTTAGGTTATCTAGTACATGAGTAACAAGGTTATTACCATTGAAACTAAGCTTGTACAACAGGAATACCTTAAAGCAACCATTACGTTCTTGAGAAATAAAATTTCCAGTGTTAAAGTGCCAATCAGAAAATCGTCTGTGTTATTTTCCAGCCAAGGTACATGAAACTCATTCATGACTACACCCATTAAAAGGACAACATTTCCTTCAAGAGTGGAACTGTTAGTTTGTATCTTTGGGGTGCACCAAGAGGGCGAGCCAGGCAGACAGACCCAGGGTGTCATAAAGTTACCTCAGGGGAGAGGCAAGCTTTTACAGAAAGGGATTCTTAGAGGCAGAACTCCCTATACTGTGGGCATAAGGGATAGTCTCAGATACAGCCCTGAACTTTAATAGGTACCTGGCCATGGTTGTGCTGGAAGAGGACTCTCTTTTGTATAAAAGAAGAGGAAATAGAATAAAACCCTCGAGTGCATGAGGGAATACAGAAAGGCTAAGGGGAGCAATAGGTGGGGAGGCTCGGTTTACCCCAGACCATCCCTGTTAGTTTTGTTAATAAGTGAGAGGTAGAATAAATAAGACGGAAGCAAGGGTATTTCGTCGCACCATGCATAATATTATACACCTCTATCAAGCCCTCCCCATATCATTTCAAAACATGTAGCGTTCCCATTTCTTCATGCTTTGGCCTCTTCTTATTCATCTTCATTGCTTTCTCTCTGTTCTCTTTATTCCCTTCATTCATCAAATGCTAATCTCCTTACTAAACTGCTGGTCCCTTGTGCAATTTCTCATCTGCGTGCTTTCTCTCTCGCTGCTTATTCGTGGAACTCCTCTTTGTTCCAGCTTGAATAAATTATGAATGACACACCTTTTTCTTCCCTTTCTGTTTGACTTCTTTGACTCTCCTTCTACTTACAGGTCAATTATTATCCAGGTTTTGCTTAACTCTTTTGGCTTCGTTTGTTTCCCATTCAGCCAGTTCCCCGCTCTCCTTTTGTCTCATGCTTTTTGGAGCGTCAGCCTGCTGGCTGGGACCTGTACTTTATATCCATGCATGGAGCTGGGTATATTTTGGATGATTTTATAAATAATACATTATGAGATTATGATATTTTAATCTGTGCTGGGGAAATAATGATTTTCCCAGAGGTAGTTAAGAACTGTGTTGCTGTTCACATAGCCATAGCCCTGGCAGATTAGGAAAAACAGATAATTTGGCTGCTTACTTAACTTGGTCCACTTCACACATGCATGTTTATAATTCATTGACTATAGCATCAGGAGATAGCTTCAATGTATAAATGAGCTATCACAGATTAATAGACACAGGGGGGATTTTTACAGCACCTGGTGTCACCTCGGATGAAATAAGTGTCTGTAGAGACCTATCATACAGTCAGCTGAGAGTAATAAGTAATCAAGTCAATAAGTGTAGGCTTGTGTGAAGCAGCCGTTCTGAATACTTTTCAGGGTTTTCGCCCCACCGTTATTGTCCCATATATTGCAAGTTGCTAACTCTAACACTAGAACTGTAACAACTTTTAGGAGTTCAGTCAAAGCAACAGCTGCTGAAATCTTCAATAGCTCAGCTTTATTTTATTTTATTTTATTTTACAGTATACTAACCCAAAAGACCTCGAGCCACAAGGAAAGCTGTTTGTGAGAAATGACTTGATTTTTGAACATTTGGAGGAGATGGCACCCTTAACATTTTTACGACCCCTTCAAAACCTATTAGCATGAACAGAATACCTCCCTCTTTTGATTTTACAAGGCTTTTTTTAAGGCATAATGCTGCAGGTAATTGTGTAGAAAAATATGCATATTAAATATTATGTTTACTGGCATATGTTATGGCATACGATAAGCATTCTCGTTCGGTAAGCAATTTTACAGAGGCCTCAAGAATAAAACAGGAAATTAAAGGCAAACCACACTATAACCCACATTTTCAGTCTGTGGGGATTTTAATGGGACTCATTCCAAAGCTAACTAATGAGAAAATGAATTTCCAAGCACTCTGAAGAAGCATCCTGGGCCCATGTGGCTGAATGGGAAACAATGATCAACCTGGGAATTTAAGCTATGCAGGGTTTCCTTGTCATTCACATTGTATATTTTATTCAGTCAGCTTTGGAAATGTACACACCGTCAATGAGAATATTAAACACAGCGTTTCCATGCAGGTAATAGCATCCCACAAAGTGCATTAGCAAACCCAAGCAGATGAACAAGAACAAGCTTTCCTTCCATTAAGTTTGTTACACTGACAGTATTAAGCCATCCTGAGAGCTCCTCCTAGTCTTGGGGATCAGCAATTGTTTTCTTTCCTGTAGGAACGTTTGCTGGTCTCTTACTGTACTTGAATTAAGAGGAATGAGATAGGGAGGCCTCAGCAAACTCCGCAAGTCCACTGCCCCTCCAATTATAGCTAAAATAGTTCCTGGGAACAATCCCAGTTCCTAAGCATTACCAGAGAATTCAAATGCTCTGGCCCTCCTTTGGTCTCTTTAATGGTCAAGCATTCATCTAATAGGAGCTGATCTTAAGAACATCTGAGAGCTAGCATTGTATCTTTGGTGGAAACTGGTATTCATTATAAGATGCCATTCTTACTACGATTCCAGGGATCTCAACTATAATTTTGTCATTAATAACCATCTAGATAAAGTGCTGAAGAGCAGAAAAAAGGGGCTAGTTTCTACAGTACACCTTTGCTCACAAATCCTGGCCTTTTTCAGGCACACATTTGCAAGGACAAATATGCTCCCTTTGACACGCATCTTTAACTCTATGGATTGCTCATTGCTTTCCTTTATTTCACAAATTTTTATTCTGCCCTTCAACGCTCCCATTTTCAGGGTGAATTAACAATTGCAGACAACAATAAAAAATTATACGACAATAAGGAAAACGAACACAAAGAAAAACAGCACATACAATTGCAGCATAAATATCAGCACCACCAGAGATGAGATTCAAAGGCTGAGGCAAATAAGTGGCTTCTGAAAATATATAGGATTGGGTTGAGGCAAACATTTCTGGGTTCCACAGTTACAGCCCAAGAGGTTTTCTGAAAGGTTGGGTATTGCTTTTGTAGTATCTGAACATGGCTTTGGACCAACTATTTGAGAGGAAGAGCTTCTTTGCATCTATTTGAGAGCTGTTCTAGAGGCACCTACACCATTATAGGTTTGTGGTAAGAAGGTCTGCAGTGTGAGAGCTGGGAAATCATAGATCTAGAAGGTGGCAGTATGTAGCAGAGCATCTTCCAGATGACACAGTTATGGGAACTGTTGTGATCTCTTGCTTCTCAGGAAACATGCAAGTTAACCATCAGCAAACATCATTGTACAAGACACTAGGAAGCTCTGCATGCATTCCAAGTATGTGTTCTACATACGAACATGACATCCACCCACATTTCTTGTGGGGCATGTTGTGTATATTTAAATATGTATTTACTATTCTTCTCCCAACTTCTGTACTAACACCTCACTTGGGTAGTTGTTGCTCCTCATATGTCAGTTGGTCATGAGTAAAGAAATTGCTTTTGCCTCTTTGGTTTCTGGATCACATCTTCTAAACCAGCTCCCTGTCCTAGTCATATAATCTTGCTTTATACCCCAACAGCTGGTGCTGTTACTCCTTCTGCTTTATTTCAACTAATAAAGCATGCCACTCTCAGGACTTAGCTGGGTCTTTCTTCTCCAAGTACTCCCCTTTTTAACAAAGCAATATTGCATCATCAACTCGGCACGTTCACTGCAGCTGGAAGCAGAAGGGTAAGCAACACTTTAGCCTGCCACCCGCACCTTTGTGCTTATAGCCTTGTGCTTCTCTTACACTAGGCAAAACATGGGAATTGCCCTTTTCTTCTTGATTTATGCAATTTGTTTATTTTCTTAAAAATAGACATCCAAATTCCTACATAAACAGCTATGCTTGCAAGCCTCTTGGATACACAACTGCATGCCAAATTGCAGCTTATATTAATAAAAAGAATAAGTTATTACTATGTCTTAATAGATCCACAATGTGCCAGGTACATATGCTAAAAACAAGAAAAAATATTGGTGCTAGTTGGGCCAGCTCACAATAGTTGGGGCTGCTATTTGGGGCAGCACACTTGCACAGCAGTTACTGTGATGCAGTGATTAGAGTACTGGACTAGGGAGGCAGGGTTCAAATCTCCAGTGGCCCATGACCTTGGACCAGTCATCAACTTCCAACATATCCTACCTTACAGGGTTGTTGTGAGGCTGATACAGAGAGAGAGAGAGTCATGTACACCACCTGAAGCTCTTTGGAATAGAAGTGGAATATAAATGCAATAATAAATAAATGAAACGATGCAAACTTGAGCCCCCCTGTTTTTAGTGCAGCACAATGGCAGAATCCAATGGGTGCCTTGCTTTTGTAGAATATGTTATGCAACCGTCCAGTGCAACTACTCAGGGACACTTAAGCTTTGTGCCCTGCTTCTTGTACAGCTACTTCTGCAACAATGTCAGCAGTCACATTTCTTATGGTATTGTTACATTGGATCCCTCCCTGTGAAGAATGGTTTCACAGAAGCACTTTTCTTGGCTTGCCTTCTGTGCCTTGATGAACAACTTCATGACAGAACAAAATTCAACAGGTTGTGGTTTCCCAGAGCTGCGCTTGCATTTGTGGAACTGTTTTAGCTGTCATCGTGTTCTGCCTGCTGGGAACCCTGCCAGCAATCTCTACCCCCATGTCGTTGGCAAGACCTAAGAAGCCCATATAGGTGTTATTTGACCTTCGAGAAACCGGTCTATTTCAGCCCATGGCCTGCCCCAAAGAGGGGGGACATAGTAATGTGATAGTTATACCCTAGGTATTTTGGGTCCTAGATTGAAAGATTACCCCTCTGCATTCCAATTTGTCACAGGCTGCCATAGCAACTAGTTTACACAGTGATATTTGCTCTATAGGTCAGGAGAGCATTCAGAACACCAAGTAACTATTAGCATGATCTTCTCTGTGAAAATAGTATTATTATTTTTTAATTAAGGCAATATGACACCGAATCATTTGTGTACTATATCAAATACATTTAATCCACTGTCTCATAGTCAGACTAAGCTTTGAAAACAGAAGGGTGGGATGACTAGCAGAGACCATCTTGCCTTCTCTGGAGCAGATTTCGTCTTACGCTAAAGACCTTCTTTGTGCTTTGCTTCTGTCAACTGCAGCAAAAACAGCGACCGGCCTATCCACTCTTTGTATGAAATATGTAGTAGTTCACTTATTGGTTTTAACTGGATGCCATTACTTTGATATTTAACCCCTCTAGTCCTGAAGATATAAAGTGGGGATAGGGAACTTTGGCCTTCCAGGTGTTGTTGGAATCCAACTTCCTGCAGCCCCAGTTAGCAAGGCCAACAGTCAGGGATGGTGGGAGATGGAGTCCAACAACATCTAGAAGGCAACAGGTTTCCCACACCTGATTTAAATTGTGTTATAATGTATAACACCAAAGGAGGAGGGAAGAAGAAAAGCAAGCAAAAAACACTGGAATGGGGTCATAAAAGAGGGAAGGAAATGGGAGGTAATCCTACAAATGCCAACTTTCCAAGAAATGACCAAACAGTCTGGGGCCTGACATTGTTATTAAAAATACAGGGGGGGGGGAGAGAAACAATTTATAGCTTATAATGGACTCTATAAACTGACTTAACTAAAAGACCTCCAATTTAAACTGCTAATCTTGAATTGATAGCAAATGCATTAGCAACAGGATGGATCGTGATTGCTTCCAGTAAAAAGAATCATCATATGTCTATCAAAATAGAATCTGAAATGAACTTGGAATAGTTAAATTGACCTATATGGGAAAAACACAGAATGGCAAATTCTTTTTATATGAAATGGGCTATCTTAGTTAAGTACATGAATCAGTTCCTTAAATGCCAAGATGTTTCTTTGAGATCTTTCTCTATTCCTCCCCTCAAAAAAAGCACTGCAGTATTCCATCAACCTAATTCAATTTTTTAAATAAAAGAAATAACAAAATGCTATTTTGCTACAGGTAGGTAGCCGTGTTGGTCTGAGTCGAAGCAAAATAAAAAAATTCCTTCAGTAGCACCTTAAAGACCAACTAAGTTTTTATTTTGGTATGAGCTTTCATGTGCATGCACACTTCTTCAGATACACTTGAAACAGAAGTCAGACCCTTATCTATATACAGAGGGTGGGGGTGGGTGGGAATGGGTGATGGGCTGATGGGAGTGGTAAACCTGTAGATGGCTGTTAACGACTGATGATGACTGCAATTGGTCCTTCAATCCACAGCTGCAAAGGAGAAAATGGTGCATACTCTTGTGCTCCCAATTCTTCCTGCTTCAGACTGAATTCAAGCTGCAGCTGCAAAGGAAGAAGCAGCTGTGGCCAGAACTGGTGCTGCCACTTCCCGCCTTAGGCGCAGCAGGCACTGCTTGCAAGCAGGCCGGGCTGCCCCTGACAGCGAGATGCCGCCCCCCCTCCTCTTCCGCATCGTTAAAATTGTTCATGCTTTTTATAAGGTTGTTCTACATTCCATGCAAGGACAACTAGGTTTTTCTATTTTATAGCTTAATCTGGAGACCCTCAGAAATAAGTTTGGTAGTTTTTGCACATGGAATCTGCCGACCTGCGCTACCAAATCATATGGTTATGCAAACCTCTCATGTACAGTGGAACCTCAGTTTGCGACCTCCTCCGTTTACGACGAACTCGGAGAGCGACCGCCGCGGACCCGGTAGTATTTACATCCAGGTTCCGCGCACGCAGATGCACAGAAGCGATCTGTGCAGCGTGTGTGTGTGTGTGTGCAGAAGCACTCTATTGGCACTTCGCACATGTGCAGAAGCATGCCTTCGGCGAGCGATTAACTCGGGGAGCGGCCGGCTCCCCGGAACGGATCGTCGTCATAAACCAAGGTACCACTGTAATACTTTAGTTCCCTGCCTTTCCACAGGCCTAGATACCTAAGCATTGTGGGTATTACAGAGGTCTACTGAGGTTTTATTTTCTAATAACTAGGCATCAATATTAGATGAACCTGCACAACAAAGATGATTTTTGTTCCTTTTTTTTTAAAAAAAGGAAAACACCAACATTTCCTGGAAATTATTCAGACCTCAGGCCATAGGTAGGTGCCAACACAGAGCTCTGTGACCCAAAAGAAAATCATTTAACCTTACTGTGTTTGGTGAACTTTGGAGACTGCATCATTCCCAAAAGATGGAAGCAAAGCTCTGTGCTGCCTTAACCCTCATCAAGTCAGTTCCTTTAATTAGCATCTCTTGCAGGGGCTCCAGGTGGGTCAAGGACAAAATGGCAGGACTGCAAGAATTGAGATTCATGCTGTGTAAACAGTAAAAGGTGCCGCCGACACTGCATAAGAAACGTGGGATTTCTCTACAGAACGGAGGGGTTACTACCCTGGAACAAATGAAAATTAAGCATTGTAATACAGGAAGTTTTCAGTAGAACAGATTAGCGAAAACAATCTGTTTTATTTTCTTCAAATTGGATGGATTGGTTCACATTTTGCATTGGCACAAACACATCAAAACGAAAAGGACAACTGAGCCTCAGGCTAAGCTTTGTTGCTGAATTTGACAATATGGTATAGCTATGTGTGTGTTAAAATAGTCCCACAATAACTAGGTTTTCATTTCCACCTTCACTTGTAACATTAGGCAGCCAAGATGCCATCAGACTTCAGGGAGGCACATGCCAAGCATTTATTGCAGCTGGCACAACATGGTATCTCTGCCACACTGAAGTCCCATTGAGTTTAATGGAGCTCTAGGATGCATTCAGAAATGGAGTTTATTGCCTTAGCTGTACTGGCTGTAGTGCTAACACTTCTTTCCTGGTTTCCCGTGTTCCTTTTAAACTGCATTACAAGTTGCAATGTGAAACACTGGGTTTTTGATCGATACACCACCATGTCATGATGTGACACAATAGCAGATGTCATTGGATATGTCACCACTCTTTGTGCACATGCATGCTTCTGTTCCCATGAAAATGGCTCAAAGAACTGCATGCCAGAATACCATCCCTTGGCACAGAATAGGTTTGTTGGCAGAAGGGCCATGCTTTCCATGGGGGTAAGACAAGGTCAGTGATGAAACCTTCCACTGAGTTTAGGGAAGTGATCTCACATTTGTATGAATTGTGGTCTCTCTTTTGAGAAATCTGCAAAAGGCTGGGCTGCTCTCATTGCACAATAGACAAAGGCATCAGTGTGTCCTAAGGCCAGTGGAGAGATTGAAATTGACCTGAAATTTGGCCATGCTAATTTGTCTATAATTAACATAGCATGATGCAGCACCTGGGTTTGGCAGAGTCTATCACTGCGTGTGCACGCACACTAGCCAAAGCTAGTCAAAATTTACAAAGTAATTAATACTGCATAATAAGGCACATCCCTGGGTAAACACAGAGTGGACAGTTACAGTTCTGTTCCATTTTAGAATACCTAATTTGCATAATTTTGTCATGCACTCTTTGTTTGATTATGTTCATTGTGACACAGTTTCAATTTTTCATTGGGAAACCATCTCAGCTGTGCAAAAATACGGATTGGAATGGGCTTAGAGCTCACATTTCCTAGGTCATGATTATTACATTTGCGGGGGAGAATGAGGATGAATGTGTGTTCTGATAGAATCCCGCTGCATCACCCAATTTGTGTGAAGATGTAAAATAAAGGTGGGAATTGCCAGCTCAGTGCACATTGCCACATGGCCTGTTGCCTCTTTTCCTCAGTCCCACCTCTTCCCTCTTGGCCCCACAGCATATTACTCACTGCCTTCTCCCCACTGCCCCAGAATTTGCCTGCTGCTGCTTTGAAGTTTCCCGGCTTCCAAAGCTTTCCCCATCTTTCATGACACATAAAAGGAAGTGCTTCTTCATTCAGTGCATTGTGAACACTGTACAACTCAAATAAAAAAATTCCTTCAGTAGCACCTTAAAGACCAACTAAGTTTTTATTTTGGTATGAGCTTTCGTGTGCATGCACACTTCTTCAGATACAGTGAAATGGGAGTCCCCAGGCACTTATGTAGAGAAGGGGTGGGGAGGGGTGGGGATGGGGAGGGGGGATCACTCAGAAGGGTGGTGGAAATGGGTGATTGACTGACTGATAGCTGTTGATGACCGAAAACGACTGCAAATGGTTTTGCATGAAAAAGCAAGGGTGGAGATGGCTGAAGATCGCTCCCTTTTCACTGTATCTGAAGAAGTGTGCATGCACACGAAAGCTCATACCAAAATAAAAACTTAGTTGGTCTTTAAGGTGCTACTGAAGGAATTTTTTTATTTTACTTCGACCCAGACCAACACGGCTACCTACCTGTAAACTGTACAACTCACTCCCACAATGTTACCAGGAGCTGTGGAGTGGTGCCATGCTGCAGCTTTCCTGACAGTGCTGTCACGGCTGCTTACCAGGGCAGGGCAGCGGTGAGGTTGGAGTGGTGTGGGTGCACCAGCAGGAATGCTGGCTTGGTTTTGCTGGTGCACTGCAACAGCCCCAACCTTGCTGCCACCCCAGCTCATTCCTTGTAAGGCAAATGATGTCACTGTTCAGGGGGCCTCATTCTACCATGCCAGATGCTCCTAGATCAGGCATCCCCAAACTGCGGCCCTCCAGATGTTTCGGCCTACAACTCCCATGATCCCTAGCTAACAGGACCAGTGGTCAGGGATGATGGGAATTGTAGTCCAAAACATCTGGAGGGCCGAAGTTTGGGGATGCCTGTCCTAGATGGTAGAGTTCTCAAGTGATGAACATACATCACTTGTGACTTCATCTGCAGTGTGGTGAGAGCAATAGTGTAGAAATTTCTCTTGGAATATGCAAGAACACATTCCTCACCTATTTCATGTTGCCTCTTGGCTAGTTGGTGCCCATTGTTGAGCTCTCCAGCATGATCCTTCCATGGGACTCAAAAAGCCCTGGCATTTGGTTCCTGATACATCCCAGTTGTTTGCCCAGACCCACTGGACTGGGCAAACAGTGTCACCCACCCCTTGTCATAAAATGCAACATGCAAATGAATTCCACATAGATAGCGGAAATACTAATACACCTCTGAAATGCTTCAGTTGAAAGCCGAAAAGCAAACCTCCTTTTCAGGGCCATATTTATTTGAACACATCTAGAGTCATTAGCAAACTTAACAAAGGGGCCCTGTGATTTTGCAACTGGGAGTATAGTTAACATTTTCTCCTAGCACTTTTTCATCCTGTCCCTTCTAACAAGTCATTAAATTTATTAAGCGACTCCTTCAGTAGACTCTTTTCACTTCTAAAAATGACCAGATCATCAGGATAGAACATATATCTAGGTTCAGTCCCTCTTTCCTTATCTCTCCTGACAAACCACTCTCCTTCACAGTTTTATCTCTATAATTGATGAACTGCGTGTGACATAATTTACAATCCTGTCAAGCCACCTTTGAAACCGCACACCAGCTCTTGCCAGACAGACTTACCCCTGAGCTCGTCTTGCTCAAAGCCCCAATTTCATTCCCATCAGCACTATTCCCACCCCGACCTCTCTCTCTCTCTCTCTCTCTCTCTCTCTCTCTCTCTCTCTCTCTCTCTCACACACACACACACACACACACACACACACACACACATGCAAGGCAAACACAATCATTTTGGGAATCTCATTTCAAAAGAGAAAGAAAAAATAATTTAAATTTCTGTGGCATTCCTCCATCGCCTGAAATATTAATAATCTGGGGCTAGCTGGTTCTTTTCACCCAAAACACATGGATATATCAGTTCACAGACTTCAATGTGAAAGTCCAGAATCAAGATGTGGCAGCTGTTTGAAGACTGGAAGAGTCAAACTTGGGGGACAGGGAATTCTACATTCATAAGAAATCTTTCTTTCCCAACACTGAGTTTACAGACAATCTCAAAGATTGGGGAATAGGTAAGAGAAATAGAGGTGGAGGAGACACGGATGGGACAGCATTGAATGGACACAAATGGGCATAGTTATTGTCTGTGTCAACCCATCATAATGACAGAAAATCAGTAGGTTGACCCTCTGCAGCCTAAGCCTAAGAATGTAGTGAGAAAGCTAATAGGGTCGTACTTCCTGCTGGAGCAAAGCCAAAGGAAGAGGGGAAGCAGAAAGCAGCAGCACTGTGCTCTTAGCCACAGCCAGCAGCAGGTCTCAATATATTTATTTACACATGTACTGGAGGAATATTTCCTATTTCACTGAGAAATGATGCTAATACTTGATTTCTTCTTCTGCAAGTTTCAAAAAAAAAGGATCTGGGCATATTCCGTCATAATTCCAACATTATGTCTATTTCCTTGGGTCCTATTTTGGGCTTTTGGCATGCTTTTATGGTTTGTTTGTGGACTCACTTTGAGTGTCTGAAGAGGCTTCATTTTTTGCACAAGCAGTAGTCCTTGACCTGACTTAAACTGAACTCTCAAAGGTTTTGTGTGCCTTTCAATTTCATTCAGATCATTCCTATTAAGATTATTTTTCTCCTACAGTCGGCAATATCTTGGGACGAAGAGACAGATATTCTTTTAATTATTGCATATCTTGCAGCTTGGGAGAAGATTTTCAGCGGGACAGTACCATGACCTGCAGGCATGAAGCGAGTGCTACTGTTCTGTCTGTCAAAGCATTGAAAATCTACCCTGCCATGTCTGTGAGCCTTAAAAGACAAAAGCTTGTCAGCATGGGCTAAAAGGGAACATATCTCATAGGAGATGGCATGGTTCTATTTTGATTAAACACAGGGATGGGTGGGCAGAAAGCTTTATCTATGTTTCAAAGAGCATCTAATTGTCAAAAATGTCATTTTGCAGCATCCTATACTGTAGTCTCATCTTCTCTGTGCTTCTCCCTATATCCGATGCCATTAAAATGAGCAAAGAAAAGCTGGAATATAATTGCCTTTTTTAACTTCCTTGCCTATTGCTTTTGAAGTCAGCAGGTTCGTGAGCATTGCTAAAAATAGTTGTCCAAAAGAACCAAAAAACAATTATATAGGCATGGTATTGAACATTTACTGCTCTTGAGTAAATTGGACATTGCTTATAACTTTAATAGAATTATGTTAAATGCATGAAAAGTGCATCCCTTTTCCAGCTACTAAGTCCACATAAAGACATGACTTGAAAACATAACTGGACTGCCAATATACTAAATGACAAGCAAGTATATGAGACTGAACAAAGGGGATTGAAAAGGGCTGGGTGAAGTCCTTCACAGTTTTGTAATAGGCATTGCTTCCTCTGATAGTTACATCTGCATCCGGCGTGAACACAGCTCTTATTAGAGGTAGCTTATGTAGGAAGTATGCCTGTTCTGCATGGAACTGGGTCCTGCAGAGATTCCCCCAGCCTTGTTCCTGAAGTTTCTGAGCTGGGCTTAGTAGTCTCTTTCAAGTGAACTGAGAAGTCTTTTGTTGAGGACTTTGTGCCTGCTTCTATGCTGAAGTTCAAATGGCTCTAAAAGGAAGGAGCACTCTGGTCTTGGTGCATACACTATAATGATGATGATGGCTTGTCTTCTGGTCCATTAGTTGTCAAAAAGGTGCAGAGATGAGGTGCATGGAGAGCAGGATCCATGTCTATCAAAGAACACAATTCATAGGCATCATTGATGGCTAGATGGTTGGGAATCTATCCTGTCTTTGGCAGGTTCTTCCCTGTGCCCGCACTCCAGAAAGTAATTCCCTTTCCCTTGGTTTCCCCCATCTCTTCCTCAGCTACAGAGCTTCCATGTCCTGACAAGGCTGAGCCCACAAAGGAGTTTGGAGGAAGCAGGTCTGGGGAAAGTTACCAGCACAGGAAATTGACAGTCAAGGACTATTTATCTTCTCAAAGGCAAGGACTGTAACATGGCCGGCTCTAGGGGTAGGCTGGGTGGTGCGGTGGGCCAGGGTGCCGGGCCGGCAGGGGGGCACCACGTTGCGCCCACACAGGCGGGGGCGCCGGCGCGATCTCCGCACCAGGGCGCCAGGGCGCCAGACATGCTTGAGACGGCCCTGGACTGTGATTAAAGGTCGGAGACAGGTCCTCCAGGACCCTGGTCAGGTCCCAGGGAGCAGACAGCTTGTTATAGCCCCCTTGCTGGGGGATTGAGAGCTTTCAGCATGGTCCTCTGACTTGGAGCCAGCCACCGCATTACCTCTTCATTATCTGTTGCTGGGTATGCTGGCTGGCTGCCAGCCAGGTTTAATGGTCTTTGTGCAAGGCCCTTGGAGATAATGAGGTGTGGGTAGTATGCTCAGGGGCTGAAGTCAGCAAGGGTTTCAGCTCAGGAGGCCCTTCATTTATGGATCTGGGATTTTATTGCCTTACTGCCTTTGTGCTTTGCACAACTGCCTCCCCATCCCCACCATTCAGCTGGCCCATTTCCCTACGATTTAGTGTTCAAGTCACTGCTGGCAAACTAAGATAACACCAAAGAAAAGAGAACTTTGGTTATGTTACTGCCTGGACACCTTGTGGCACCCATCTCTGCCACTCCAGATTCAGGATTCTGACTAATATGACACCATGGACCATATTTTTCATGTAAATCCTGTAACCTGTAATCATCTGTCTCTGTCTCTCTCTTTGGAAAGACATCCAGTGCACATTGCAATATAAGCCAAAATAAGCACCTTGAGACACAAGTCAGTAATAATTTTATTCACTTAAAGAATCATTGCCTTGTTTTCTCTTATGTTCAAGGGGAGTCTTCAGACCAGAGTTCAGATTTAATTTGTGCTGTTCCCAGTTGCTCCTGGTGTTGTTCCTGGTGTGTAAAATTCCACATTAGTGTGACCCAATCGACACTACAGTCAATAACAAGGCAGCAACTGATGAACACTCAATGAATCACTAAAGGAAAGCATTTGTTCATTTCAACATATTGTTTGTTACATTTATTGAGGTGGGAGGCAAGTGTGACAATCCCTATTTATTCAATTTTTTTTCTGTACATTGCTTAGAAAATTTCATGATTAAGCAATATATGTGACAATCGAGCACCTGAACTTCAACTGGGGGGTGGGTGGGTGTCTGCCTGATGTTACCCAGGAGGGAGTTCCACAGAATCCAGCTTGCAATAGTGAATTCATGGCTTCTGGTAGATGGGAACCCTGCATTTGAGCCATGGCAGGACCATTAACAGAGTTTCCCTATAAGATCTCAATGATAGGCAGGGATATAAGGTATCAGACTGTCTTTAAGCTATCCTGGACCCAAGTTGTTAAATACTTTCTAAATTAGCACCCAAACCTTGAACTTGGCCCAGTAACATATGGGCAGCCAGTGCAAGCTGTAATGCAAGTTGTTGTGTAATGCAAGTTGTTGTGTGCTAGAAGAAAGCAGGCAGCCCCATAGACCAGGATGAATGGATTTGTGCTATCTATGGCTGTGACATAAAGACTAAAAGATACCCAAGTGGGGTGGGCATGCTAGTCTGTTACAACAAACACAAAAAAAATCTTGTGACACCTTAAAGGCTTGCACATTTATTATACCATAAACTTTCATGGGTTAGAATACAATTCATCAGATGCATGAAGGATTCTTCTCTGACTGAGAATCTCATTTGGCAGGTAGATATATACATGGGTATAAAAGGGGAGGGGGGTGTCCAGTGCGACCCAAAGGCCATGAAATACAAGAGGTACAGTCAGTGACATTTCTACGGCAAGAAAAAATGTGCACAAGATAAACACTTGGCAGTAACACTCTCTTCCTAGGTTTGCCATGCTAGCAAGCACATGAAGTGATGGAGAAAAGTCCGGCCTTGCTTGAGACCTAAACAAACTGAATCAAACCTCCAGATAAATTCCATCTCAGAAATTTCATAACGTTTTTGGAGATCGGGGATAAAAAGGAGGCGAATAAATGGAAGATGCAACCAATGAAATAATGAAATGAGATCCAACAGCTTAACATGTGACACTACATTTGTGTGGATAATATAAAGAAAAGAAAACTGTAAGAGGAAGGACTTGCATACCATATGAAGGACAGAGAAAAGGATAAGCTTCGAAGGATTAAAGCCAATTAGTAGGCTAATAAAGAAACAGTTACTTTAAAACTATTATAAGATTATAAGGAGTAAGTGAGATATAGGAACTGCTTGAGAGGCTGTAAAACAACTGAATTCAAATAAGACTGCAAATCAGAGAGTGTTTGGCTGGCATATGTGCCATTGAAATCTATGGGTTTTGCAGTGCAGGTCTATGCCTGTTTACTCAGAGGTAAGGCTAATTGAGTTCAATTGAGTTCAATGTTCATAGCTTTCAAGTCTCCCGTATTCCCCAGGATATCCCCGTTTTTCCAGCTGTTCCTAGCTGAAAAAACGGAATTTTTTGTTTTCCCCCAGTTTATTCTGGCGCGGCGGCCATTTTGGAACTAGGTGGAGCATGCTCAGAAGCGACTTTTGATGCTGCTCTGCCCAGTTCCAAAATGGCTGTAGTGTGACTTCTGGCACGGTGGCCATTTTGGAACTGGGCAAAGTAGCATCAAAAGTCACTTCTGAGCATGCTCCGCCCAGTTCCAAAATGGTGGCAGCGCTACTTCTGGTCTGCTACTTCCGCCCAGTCCCTTATTTCTCCGACAGCAACTTGGCAGGTATGTCAATGTGTGTATCTGAAGAAGTGTGCATGCCCACAAAAGCTCATACCTATGACAAACTTAGTTGGTCTCTAATGTGCTGCTGGAAGGAATTTTTTAATTTTCCTGTAAGAATGCATAGTGTTAAGCTTTTTACAGATCAGTCCTTCCCACCTGAGGTTGTAGAAATCCATGGTGGACCCACTGCCATATTCAGAGCCCTGAGAGCTCACCACAAGTAGGGCAGGAGGCAAGGAAAGCAGTGTTTTCCTTCCCAGTCCAGTGTTGGAGGAAGTATGCCCCTAAATACCAGTTGCTGGGATTCTCAAGTGGACAGAGTGGTCTTCTACTCATATCCTGCTTTTGGGCTTCCCAAAGGCATCTGGTTGGCCACTGTGAGGTCAGGAAGCTGGACTAGATGAACCATTGGCCTGATCCAACATGGCTTTTTGTATGTTCTTAGGAAACAATGTAGACAATATATCTAAGCACATGGATTAGAGGTGACACTTCAAGCCCAGTTTCATCCATGTACTTCTCATTATCTCCTTCAAGGAGAGCAAAGTTAAACACAAGGCTTTCTACCAAATTGGTCCTATATTTATTTTGGCAGGTTTGAGCATTTTATGTTTCCTATTGTTTGAATAGCAATATAAGGGGAAACAAATTCTTGGAGATGTACTTACTAATGTTACCACAAAGCTCCAGGATCAAGTCAAATCAAATCAAGACTGGGGTTAGCCAAAAAATGATCCTTAGAGGACAAGCTTGAATCTCTGGTTGTTCAAATTTCAGTATGTAATTGTAATCTAGTTATCTCCCGCTTGGACTACTGCAATGCGCTCTACGTGGGGCTACCTTTGAAGGTGACTCGGAAACTACAACTAATCCAGAATGCGGCAGCTAGACTGGTGACTGGGAGTGGCCGCTGAGACCATATAACACCGGTCTTGAAAGATCTACATTGGCTCCCAGTACGTTTCCGAGCACAATTCAAAGTGTTGGTGCTGACCTTTAAAGCCCTAAATGGCCTCGGTCCAGTATACCTGAAGGAGCGTCTCCACCTCCATCATTCTGCCCGGACACTGAGGTCCAGCACCGAGGGCCTTCTGGCAGTTCCCTCGTTGCGAGAAGCCAAGTTGCAGGAAACTAGGCAGAGGGCCTTCTTGGTGGTGGCGCCTGCCCTGTGGAACGCCCTCCCAACAGATGTCAAAGAGGAAAACAACTACCAGACTTTTAGAAGACATCTGAAGGCAGCCCTGTTCAGGGAGGCTTTTAATGTTTAATAGATTACTGTGTTTTATTTTTCTGTTGGAAGCCACCCAGAGTGGCTAGGGAGACCCAGCCAGATGGGTGGGGTATAAATAATAAATTATTATTATTACTTTTATTATTATTATTATTATTATTATTATGAATGGTTTGTTTTTTCCCTTTTGGCTAGTGTATTTTCAGGATAATACCCTATTAAAAAACACCCCCTGTTGTGACCCTTGGAAGCTGTCTCCTACCTGGTCAGATTTCCCATCTCAGGCAGAGATCTTTCTGATCATCTCCTACCTGATCATTTGTACTGGTGATGCTATAGATTAAAGCTGAATTTCCTGTCTGCAAGTGCCCTGCCATTGAACTAATGCTTAATAAGGTATGCAACAATCAGGGGGTTAACCCAATGGAGGCACTCATTAGCTATGGAAACCTGTAGCAATGATTCTTAAGTGTAAGTGTAACTTAACACCTCACATGAAAATGAGCCCAAAACTCCTATCACACCTGCTAGACAACTCTCTTATGGGACGCTATCCATTAACTCCTAGTGCTGAATTTCTTTCTCCAGCAGGGGAGCTCCTCTTTCAGCTTTCCTAGTTTTCAATCTGCCTTCACTCATGCCATGATTCACCACATTCTAATGTCTGAGGTCATGTGCACTTACTCCAAGTTCTGTTCAGGAAAGCTCCCCAAGCTCTCACTGTCAATCTTAGAACACACTGCCCTGCAAAGCTCATTATCCTCTGCAACAGGTTGCTTCATAACCTTGCTCTCTAAAGCTTTCTCCTTTTTGCTTTCTGCTTCATATACTCTTTTGATCACATGACCCAGCCTTCTAAAGGGGTTTGGGTGTGTGTGTCATATTTTGCCTTCCCTGTTCACCCTGTCCCTCAAAATTCACTCCTACTTGGACCTTGATCCTGCTTTCTTTGGCTACATTTTACAGCAGTCCCCCATCATCTGCTTGACCTTGTGGATAAATTGCCATCACTGTGTGACCCTCTGTTTCTGATAGACTACTTAGAACACCAAGTATACCCAAGGCACCACTAATAGCATGCTCCAAAACATCTGCTCCCCATCACGATTCGCTAGATTCAGTGACCTGATTCTGAAGATACAGTTGATGGGTCAGTTGCTGGCAAAAGTTGATTCATGTGATCAAAAGTTGATTCAAAGAAACTTCCAAGTTCTTTCAAAAACCCTCCAGTGGTCTTGGGTTGGTAAATATAAGACTTGGGTGGCATTCCTGGCAATCAATACTATTCAAGGCACAAGAATCATAAGCTGTGGTTCATGTTTATTTTACTTCTTCCCTATTCAGAGTAAAATCGGATAAATATTTCATCATAAACGTCATAGGGGAACCAGATTTCTATAATTAGAAATAAGCTCCTGGAATAGATTAAGAGGCAAATTGCTTCTCACCCTGCTTCTCAGTATCTTTTGCATTACAACATGAGTTTTATTGGTATGGTGAAATCCTTTTTCTTCATTACAACTTATGTTGCTTTCATATCAATTTTATTTGTTGTTGTTGTTGTTTAGTCGTTTAGTCGTGTCTGACTCTTCGTGACCCCCATGGACCAGAGCATGCCAGGCACTCCTGTCTTCCACTGCCTCCCGCAGATTGGTCAAACTCATGTTTGTAGCTTCGAGAACACTGTCCAACCATCTCGTCCTCTGTCGTCCCCTTCTCCTAGTGCCCTCAATCTTTCCTAACATCAGGGTCTTTTCCAGGGAATCTTCTCTTCTCATGAGGTGGCCAAAGTATTGGAGCCTCAGCTTCAGGATCTGTCCTGAAGGGCAGATCATTTTTATAGCTTCCTGCAAAGAATCCTAGGAAATTTAGTTTGGTAAAGTGTTGTAGATACCCAATTAAGGATATTATATTCCTAGGGCATCCCTGGAAAAGAATAATGGTGTGTGAGTTTGTGTGTCCATACTGTGGAATAGAGGAATAGTAAATATCTGTGATTAGTCTCTCTCCCTGTCATAAAAAGCCAGAAAAGGCAGCAGAACTAAATCCAAGTAGTTTCATAATTCTATTTGCTAAAATATCAAATCCCACCAAAAAAGATTACCTGGTCAAATAGAATAGCCTCTTCCCCCGAAGATTCTTTGTTCCTTGAGATCACAGACACATACACGCTTCAGAACCATTGCCCATCTCTGTAGACAATATTGAGCTAGAGTGGCCAATAGCCTGATTTAGTTTAAGCAGCTTCCTGTGTTCCTCTTTGCACATGGTGCAAATGGTGGGGACCTGGCAGCCAGGGAAGAAGCAGCATATAAAAGCCAAGGTATGGAAGAGAGCTATCTATGGAAATTCCAGGGAAATATACACATTATAGGGAAAAAAATTTTGAGGGTCATTTGTTTTAATTATTCCCCCCCTTCCCTTCTTTCCCTTATTTTTCAAAAAAAAGGATAAAATACACACATGGATTAGTATATTCTGAACTTATTTTCATTGAAAGTAAATGAAAAACAAATGCTTAATTTGTGAGAAATGAAAGTCTTGCTTGTTTCAACTCCATGCCTGACCTTGAGGAGGCAAAGATTATAGTCATCTCTCTATCTCTTTTTGTACTGATGGGGAATGAAACTGTGTTGCAGCATAGACACCCAGAGGACAGAAGCCACAACTACCACTCTAACTCAACAAGGAAAACGGATCGTGTAATAGATCATTGGTATGGTTAACATGTTTTATGCACAAACCCAGTAATGTAACATATGACTATGATAAAAATGCATTTTCTAGTGCACATATCATGCAGGTATGTTCATCTGGGAACTGTGACTATATTGCATCTTTCTCTTGAATGCACAGTTGATGATGCATGGTGTGTGAAATAGTCAGAAATAAACAGATTTGTGCACCCTCGTGTGTAACTTTGCAGCTTAGGAGCATTCATATTCATTACGAAGCTTTCTGTAAAAAAAATTATGGAATTCAAAATCCGATTGGCAGGATTTGACATTGAGATCAAAACTGTGAACAGCAGAATGACATGAGCCTGCTTCCATCAAAATTAGAGGAAATTTCTGACAGGTTGGAGAACATTAATTAAATCCCATTGATGAATAGACAAAAAAAACCCTAACCATGTAGTTGTTCACAAAGGGTGCCACAGATCTGTCTACGTGTCATGTTAAGCCTCCAGGTGACTGCAACAGCTGGTGGACTGCAGTAGCCTCTTACCCACCCTCCCTGTGAGCATCTGGCTTTATCTTGGACTCAGAGAAATGCTAGAAAGTTGGAGGACAGTTGAGAAAGATGCTAGAAAGTTGGAATTGCTAGCTGCTGCAGTCATCCAAAGGCTATTTAAAATAGCATATGGATTCATTTTTGGTTTGCTAATAACATGTTTGGGGTAAAAGACAAATAAATTTGAACAAATAACCATTACATAATTTGCCTTCATTTCCAAGATTTATTTAGTCAGTTTTTTGTTCTTGTTCTTAAAACTACCATCCTTCTTTTTCAGACCCCAGGGCGGGTTGCAGCAATAGAACACTTGAAAGAATCAACATAAAACACAGTATGATGTTGTTTTTCCAGAAGTGGGAAGGAATCTGTGCGTACATCTAAGAATACTGACTGCTGCATTCACAAAGACAAAGATTGCGACACACACACACACACCGGTGGGTGGTGGGTGGGATGACACAGAATCTTTTCAAGGGAGTGAAATATTACTCAGCCTTTCAGTTGTGGAAGCAACACATTCCCTCCGCCTCTTTCCCAAATGTGCACTGGATTATCATGAATCTTCTGACATCCTGACTTCGGTCATAAATAAAACACCCCATGCAATTAGCCTCGTGCACTTAAAGGGACCAGGGTTTCCTCAAACAGCATTCAGTATAGCTTGCCATATATAGTCATTTATGCCTCAGCATTTCAGATCCCCACCCCCTAACTGGCAAATATTACGCTAGGCATGTGGAAATTCCTGGATGCACTTGTAGTGCTTTGGATCACATCACCATCACATATATATTCTGTATGTCCTCTGTGGAGATCAATACAGTCGTACCTTGGATCTCAAATGCCTTGACTCCTGAACAAATCGGCTCCAGAAAGATCAAAACCCGGAAGTGAGTGTTCCGGTTTTCAAACAGTTTTCTGATGTGCCTTCTGCAGCTTCCGATTGGCTGCAGCACACTCCTGCAGCCAATCAAAAGCCGCACCTTGGTTTTCAAATGGTTCTGGGAGTCAAACGAACTCCTGGAACGCATTCTGTTTGAGAACCAAGGTATGACTGCATAGCCTATATGGGCTTCTCCCATTTGATCCCTGTGATGTAATTGAAGTTGAGGAAGACTGATTGGCCCAAGGTCATCTAGTGAGTTGTATAGGTGAACAAGGATTCAACCCGAAGTCTTGCCAGTCTGCTCCTTTTTCTTCATAGCATTCTTCCTTCTGCTACTCCTGCTCTCTCTCATTCACACACACACACACAGGCCCCACAGGAAGTGCTTGTAAGCTTTACAATTGGGTCAGTCCATCTGGCTGTTAACCAGTGTGGTTGTGGGCAGGGTTCCTGCAGTGTATCAGTTAGACTAGATGATCCTCTGGGTCTCTTCTAACTTACAATTCTGTGATTCTGTGATCCATATTAACAATATATGATAATTTGTTACCACCAAATTATAGCTCTACATGAAGGTGCAGAAGAAAAGGAGAACCACTCATCAGAAGCCCGCCAGGGTCCCAAAAAACAAACTGGAAGGGGAATTTATGTGGTAGGCCTCTGGCTCTTATGGCAGTGGAATCTTTCACAGTGCTCTGAAGACCATTTGGGATAATTTTATCTGTGAATCTAAAGCCATAAAACATAGTTTAGTTCTATAAAAGTGATTTGTTCACTTAAATAAAGAGAACAGCAAAAGCCATCAACTGAACATGAAATGTTTTCTGGAATGAATCAATACGGTTTCTCAAACAGTGAGAAATGTATTTTGTGAGCCATACCAGTATTGTGAATGTTCAAAGCACAACAAAATGATGTAATCATAAATTAATTTAGGGCATACAATTTTAAAAAGAAAAAGAAAGCTGATGATGCAAACACCTCTTCCATTAGACTTACCTTCCTCCAGTCACATTCAAGTTAATGCTGGATTTGTTTATCCAACTGAAAACTTCATGTCATTATAATAAAGTCATAATGGGAGCAATGCAACACAGTACTAAGGAGATTGCTCCATCAGCACAAACATTTCTTCTTACCTCATGGAATGATCTCTGCTCTCCTCCCCCTGTGCCCTGTTCTGGGGATTCTCCTACCCCCCCAAAGCCCATTTGGATGGCATGAGAGCATGCAGGGGACAAGAGGGGGAGAAACCATTGTGCTAGTGGAAATATTTATGCAGGGCTCAGCTAGCAGGACCAGTTAGTTGATTCCTATATTGCTAAGTCCTCCTCACTTCTCTGAGTGATAAGAAGTTTCAGGCAAGTAGTCTCTACCCATGTTAGTTTCCTGTAGAAGGAGGTCTGCGGAGATTTGTGGGGTCTTGTAATATTTGAGTTTATTTACTTTTATACAGATTGCTCATAGGTGGAGATAAGGGCAGATTAACCCTGCAGCAGCCAGCCAAACCCCCTGTGTCACATCGCTTCTCCGGTAAGAGACACTTTAAAACTCAGCTCTCTCGTGTCTCTCCCTCTGTGTCCCATTCTACAAAAATATGTATCTGACTATTATTAAGGGTGTTTCAGCAGTCCTTCTGTCCCCATTAACTCACTCGTGTTCAAATTCCCATCTTATTTTGAGAGATACAAAGGCTATGAATGTTCAGAGATCTAATTGGCCAAGCCTGCCACAAATTGCCATGCCTTTATGGATGGGATGCCAAAGGCAGCTTACTGAAGGATCCAGGGAGTAGGATTCAATTTCCAAGCATTTTAAATTCCATTTTCAATTAAAGGTGATGTGGTGTAGCAGAGTGATGGTACAGACACAAGGTATTAGAAATGGTCTATTTCTCACTGTCCAACACAAGTGCCCCTCAGTAGTTCTCCCTGGGCCATATTTATGATGCCAAAACAACACCTCCAGGCTGAAGAGGGAGGAATCAGTAGGCTTCAGCGATTTGCAGAACTACAAAAAAAGAAAAGATATTTAGGGGCAAAAACACTAAAAGGAATAAAACCCAGGAAGGACAAGGTGTGCTCCCAGGGGCCCAGAATGCTGACTGAAGAAATGGGATAAACAGAAAACTGGGTAAGAGAAAACATGAAATGAAGTATCGTGGAAGAATGCATGGACTGGAAGAATGAATAGGAGCACTCCACACTACAAGAATTTGTTGCAGGTCCCACTTATCACTACTAGTTTCACTGTCTCTAAAGCCAATTCAAAGGACTTGAATGCTGACATGTAAGCAGAAATCCACATGTATAATTAATCCTTTCACCCATAATAAACTGAAGTATTTATAAACTAAATTTACTTTGCTTTGTAGAAAACTTATTTCTTTATTGGCTTCCTCGCTATGATTTTATATGTAATTATGTCTTACAGCCAGGAAAAAAGACATTCCTGGGTCATTCAGGTACATTTTTTTATTATGAACTAACCAGAATTTAGGTCTCAAATAAGAGGCTGCCTTCTATAGGAAGGTGTTTATAGACATGCTTATTATATAAATTAACATGTGTCAAATCTAAATAGTCTTAAATCTTATTAAAATAAGCATGCAATGTGGCAAAGTAAATTATAGCCCAGATGGATTGTGCTGTCAGTTTAATGTCAATGTCATTAGAATGCATCAGTGTTTGATATATTTTCTGAACTTTTAATAACTATATTTGTAATCAACTTGTGGCAGTCCGCAGCAAAATATAATGTCCCAAAAAAGAAAAGGAAAAAAATAACAGCCACAGCAAAAGTACATGCAGGTATTTCTTCTTATGGAAAAATAGTGAGAAGTTTATGTATACATGAGTCTATGGAATGCAGATCATGAACACATGTGCAAACTTTCATTTACATTGAAGTGATAAGGGCAACTCTACGTTAAAGTTCAGGTAGGTAGCCATGTTGCTCTGACGCAGTCGAAATATATAAAAAAATCATTTAAAAAAATGTCCAGTAGCACCTTAGAGACCAACTAAGTTTGTTCTTGGTATAAGCTTTCATGTGCATGTATCTGAAGAAGTGTGCATGCACACGAAAGCTTATACCAAGAACAAACTTAGTTGGTCTCTAAGGTGCTACTGGACTATTTTTTTATTTCCATATATATCTATTTCATCTGCGTTGAAGTGTTCTCTGTACAAATGCATTTCCCAGTCAGCATTCTGTTTTACAGGAATAATGATACTGGTAAAACACACTGAGCTCAAGATGAGATGCAACATTCAGTGGTCCATTATGCTTACCTCAAAGAAGCTGTGAACATTAGGAACCTAAAGATCCAAGTGTTCTGCTTGGAGTCAGAATGAAACCTGAGCCCCAAAATAACTCCCATTTTACAGGTGAAACCACACGCACAAAACTGGAGAGCTTATGTTATAAGGGAGGAGTGGAGAACCTCTGGCCTCCAGAGTTCTTTGTCTGGCCCCTGAGACTTTCCACAGACCTCCCTTCTTCCCCACACCACACCCCCTGTTCCACACCCTTCTCCAGTTTTCTACATGGCTGAAATGTGTCCTTAAAGTGTGATAATGCCTCTTACTTGCCTTGATGGAGAGAAGTATATTTAGAGACCTCTGGCTATTTGGCAGCTGGACTGTTTGGTAGTCTACTCAACAGGGAGAAGGGGGGAACAGCTTCCAGGCATGTGGCCCCTAGGATTCCCCACCCCACCCCTATTATAAGGTGACCAAAGTCACCAAACCCCCCACCCTTTTTCTTTAAATCCTGTTTTAACTAGCTAGGCTGGAAGCAGGTCATCTCAAGGAGATGGAAGAGGAGGAAGTAAAAAGTTTGCAAACCTCCCTGCCAAGAAACGTAAGAAAACAATTCAACCCCAGCAGTAAACCCAATAAACCCTTGGGGCAGCAGAGCCCTTGATACTGTTGAGCATCCCCCCCTCCCCAGTCAGGAGGTTTTTATGGCTGCGGCCTCTTTCTTTCCTCCTGTGCCATCCAATGAAGACAAAATATCACCCTATACTAAAAGGCCTCTGTACTAAAATCTGATTGCTTCTCCAATAGAGCAATTGCACCTGCTGTATGTCATCCAGCCTGGTGAGAGGACCCTTCCCCTCTGAATTGTATTTAAGTCAGGTTCATTGGAGTGCAGGAAAAACTGTACCAGAAACTTGATTGTGGAAAAGCAGCATATAACTGAAGAAAACTCAATCAATAAGTATGTATAATTTCATAGTTTCTTTCAAAGGCCCAAGTTTGTTCCTTGACTATCAAATACAGATAACGTCTGCATTATCTATTATACTGACAGATTTCAGAAATCGTCAGAGACATTCCAATACTGTACTAATTGAAATATTTTTCCTTTTAGCTTGAAATGTTTTCCACTCATCAAAATGTAAAGAAAGCAAATTTTGGCAAAAAGCTCCTTAGATATTTCACATGTAACACACAAATGGCTCAACAATTAGATTCACAGGCTGGGACCACCTCTCTTTTAAAATTATATTTTTGTTTAGATATTGTTTCATCCATTGCATCAGTAACTTCAGAAGAAAGGGAATATGATACAGGAAAGAAAGCAATTGTCCTTTTTTTTTTCTTGAGGGTTGTATAAAACTTGCCTCTGGCAGAGACAGTGATCTGAATCCTTTCCTCATCTAATTGAACCCTCTAAAACTTTGTGTAATTAGGAGTCCTCTTATCCCTTTTATGCTCAGTAACATGTGCAGACATATGCAAATCACATAAAAGTAACAATTCTAAAAATAACGAGTTCAACAGTTGCTAATTGGTTCATTGATTCACACTTATTCAACAAGATAAATGAAGTCTGACAGGCCATGATGGGGGGAAGGCCTTTTTTTTACTAGCTAACCTTAAGAAAGTGGTGTAGGAAGCTTGTAGCAATGCTAACCAACCATTAAGTCAAAGCCCCTTCAAGCATCTCCACAGGGAAATCCCCATTAAGCCTTTGCTCAGTGAATTCTTTTTAGATTAAAGGCTTCGGAAAGGAAGCTTGAACTCATCTGAAACCTGGGAGGCAAGTTAGCTTAACCAGACCAATGGATACAAGACTACCAATAAGTTTAGATCTGCAATTCTTTTTTTAAAAGGAACATTATTATTCAGTGCTCTTTTTCTAGAAAAAGAGGTGTGGGAACTCACCACAAATGCCTCCCTTGTTCTCTTATAACGGCAATGGAGCCCACCTGAGAAGTGCCTCAACTCAGTTCCTGTGAGTTCTGGCTGGGGGGAAAGCCCTGATATTATTCATTAGATTTTTCATTAGATTTTTAGTAAAGAATATAGTTGTCATTGTAGTTATTGTAGCTATCATGATTATCATCATTTCTTCATCACTCCATCTGTATGCTTAAACAGATGAACAAAATATGAAGGTACAAAACAGCATTTCCTTTGATAGTTGACCGTCACACTCTAGATTACCACATGGGATTTAAGAGAGGACATGAGAAGTGTCTTCTGCTGATACTGAACATGTCACTTCTTAATTACTATTGTTCCATAAAATTAACAATGGTTCCCAACCACCACCACCATTTTAGCAGAATAGTGGTCCATACCCAAATGTTCCAGTTCTGCCTCTACCACTGGCTAGTCCTTGAATCTTCAGTGGAAGTAGACAACAACAATGTGTAACATTTGAAACATTTCTCCTCAGCTGCTCAATAGTGCTGTCACCGATGGGAAAAACTCTGACCAACATATCTGTTTTTTCTTCTTTCTTTTTATATATATATTAAAAATCACTATTATCACTTAAATTATTGGAAATGCTGAGATGCACATTGCCTGGAATTTAAGCTATGAATGTGCTTATAAGGTTGAAGGGGATTTAGCAGTCACATTTTAGGAGTTTGCCCATCTTTTTATGATCCGAACTGGCAGCAAGGTGAAGGTGACCAGTAGATTAAAAGTTCAAATCTTTATAAAACTGTGAATCTGTATGTGTCAGGGATGTATGATTGGTACACCCAAATTCCCCCCTGTCTGAACACATATGGCACTGTGCACACATTTTGACCAGGTCATCCATCTCAAAGCAGAAGGCTCTGTTGGCACAATCATGCCTCTTCTCCATGCTTATAGTGTTGCCTTTGCCAATGTGTGCCCTCCAGAAGTTTTGGGCTACAAATCTCATCAGCCCCAGCCAGTTCCAATGTTGGGGTTGATGGTAGTTGGAGTACAACACATCCGGAGGGCACCACATTGGCAGAAGCACCTATAGTTAATATCTGGAAAGATCTCAAGTTGTGAACTACTGGATATGTCAGTGTAATTGTTTTATGGAATGCCATATTTCTTTTGAGCCTTATGAGCAGCAGATATGTTTTATTTTAATAGCCACCGTCAAAGTTTTCACAGTCTATAACGAAGCCCAGTGTTCTTTATAATAATTATTTAAACTCCCGCGTGATTTATAGCCCTTGTGCATTTTTCATGGTCCAATTTAGCCTCCTCCTAAAATATTTCGTTAAATTTGTGTGCCGCTTATAATGATATATACACCCCATTATTAAAAACAAACCCATTACGTTGCTGCTAAAAAAAAGTGTTTTATGTGTGTAAACTAAGACACACTATGCAATGTCAACATCACTTTCAAGCACTCATTGATATATGGGGACCTAATGCAGTTCTATGCATAATGTCAAAAAAGGGGGGTGCAGTTGGAATTTAATAGCATCCTGGCAGTGAATTCTTTTGGAGAGAAGCAAATTTGGGCAAAGTTCACCAGCCGGAAAAAGAGCCTTAATTTAAACCAGCACAAGAAGCAGAAATGGAACAAACAAAAATAAAAATGGAATTTTATATAGTACCTTGTCTGAAACACTAAAAGCCTTCATGAATAGTGCATATCACTATACACTATGCCCAAAGAGAACAAAGAATGGGAAAACAAAACTTTTACAGTTTAAGGATGTAGTATGAAGAAGAAAGAGGTTCACTAAAAGCAGCCACATTGACAAGGTTGAACATGTTAATCAGTTCCTATGAATCTTTTTCACAGTATTTGAATTCATTGGTGCCAATCATGAACTTTTCACAACCAAAACAATGAACGTGACAAGAATCAGGATTTGGAAAATGCGTCAATCATTAAATTAAGCAATGCCCTGCAGGATGAGATGCAGACAGTAGATAATAACTTGTGCATTATCAAATAATCACAATAAAAACTTTGTTTTTGACATCATTTGAGATAGTTAATATGGTTTTCCTCTGGAGGCTGTTTGATTTTTTGGAATTCTAAAAAAAATGATCACATACTGGTTAGTCAGGAGCATTTAAGCTGCAGTTTACTACATTGGACATTGCAGGAAATTGTGGTTTAACACATCACAATTCTTATTCAAAACCTGGAAAGAAGAAGAGGAGTGATGGGGAGAACTGAGGAGGAAATATGTTGGTTCAAATTTCATACTCGGACTGCTCTACTCAGAGATACTGTAGTTACCTCTGAATTGGGCCATTGTTTATGAACATATTGTTCCATGTCATCATGTTCTTCAGTAACTAACAAGATTTGTTTCATTTTTCATGACTCTGACAATCATTCCAATTTCCCAAAAGAAAATTTGAATTTTTTAAATCTATGCATGCATGTGTTACTTTCTCAGCACCACGGAGTACCCGAGCCTTGAATTATCCTGGAATAATGGGCTAATGCTGCCAATTTCTTCAAAAGTCCAATGCAATACAAGCAGCACGCAAGGGCACAAGATTCAATCAAGTTTCAATCAAGTATTATTAGTACAAAAAGAAAACAATAAGAGAACCATATACAAATGCTGACACAGAAGCCAAAACCAAATGTCAAGCAGATAGCATATACAAATAAATACCGAAAGGCAAACCAGTCTTTATGGTCTTAGAGGCTATGTAGCGGTCAGCAAAGTGGCAGCAGGTCGAATGAAGTGTCAATAATAGACAGGCTGCCGGCGTTTTTCACCTGTTTCGCCCATATGACGGGCTTCTTCAGTAGTTTCTCCTTCTGCTTTCTGTTATGTTTAATACATTCACTGGTGGTATAAACCAGGTCTTATTAGTATTCAAACTAAATTGCTAATATACATCTAAACAAACAAATATCAAAGGCAGTACTTACAATTTGTATGAAACCACTTATCTTGGCTTAGGCCACAATGCTCAAGTTCTTATTTCGAAAGGTTCTCTCATGCAGCTTTGATACATTTACATATTCACTGGTGATATAAATCAAATTCTAATTATTATTTAGACTAATACAGTAGTACAATTTCTAAAGTACATGTACATATAAAGAAATACTTACATTTCTTATGTTCAGAGTTTTCTTAGTTTGAGCATGTATTGACTAAGCAAAAATCCTGTGTTTGGAGCACACTTATATACAAAAGGTTGGTTCACCTGTGAACCAACCTTTTGTATATAAGTGTGCTCCAAACACACTTGGTTTATACCACCAGTGAATGTATTAAACGTAACAGAAAGCAGAAGGAGAAACTACTGAAGAAGCCCGTCATATGGGTGAAACAGGTGAAAAACGCTGGCAGCCTGTCTATTATTGACACTTCATTCGACCTGCTGCCACTTTGCTGACCGCTACATAGCCTCAAAGACCATAAAGACTGGTTTGCCTTTCGGTATTTATTTGTACATGCTATCTGCTTGACGTTTGGTTTTGGCTTCTGTGTCAGCATTTGTATATGGTTCTCTTATTGTTTTCTTTTTGTACTAATAATACTTGATTGAAACTTGAATTATCCTGGAGCTTCTTGCTGCAACTTAAAATACATATTTTTACAAATAGGTTTTTTTTAAAAAAATAGAATTGATATATTAGTCAAAAACATATATGGAGCTTGACATATCATGATAATAATCCATTTTAAGTGGGTGCCATGCCCTGCCCAGTCTATTTGGGATTTGATTCTGACTGAGGAGTCTTTCCTGGCATATCCCATTCTCAAAATTGCTGAGCTAGAGATGAATGAAAGGAAGACTCCTGGGAAGCCTTTCATAGGGTCTCAGACCTAGAAAACTGCTACACATACATACTTGTGCCAGCATACAGGGATGCTGGAGATCACGGGAACTACTTCGCTGCAAAGCTCACAGGAGCAGCCCTCTGCCCCATCTCCATAAAGGTAAAGGGACTCCTGACCATTAGGTCCAGTCGCGGACGACTTGGGTTGCGGCGCTCATCTCGCGTTATTGGCCAAGGGAGCCGGCGTACAGCTTCCGGGTCATGTGGCCAGCATGACAAAGCCACTCCTGGCGAACCAGAGCAGTGCACGGAAACACTGTTTACCTTCCCGCCAGAGCAGTACCTATTTATCTACTTGCACTTTGACGTGCTTTGAAACTGCTAGGTTGGCAGGAGCAGGGACCAAGCAACGGGAGCTCACCCCGTAGCGGGATGAAATGTTGTTAAACATTCATTCATTCATTCATTCATTCATTCATTTATTCATTTGCCCCAGCCACTCTGGGCAGCTTCCAGCATATATAAAAACACAATAAAACATTAAACCCTATTCAGGGCTGTCTTCAAATGTTTCCTAAATGTTATATACAGTAATTACTTTCCTTTCCATGGTTCTAAGCAGGATCCCCAAATTCACTTTAAATTTAACATAAGGAGCTGTTTGGTGTGGGATGGGGACTCTAATTCAGAGCACTGGGAGTGGAAATCCAAATAAAATATGTATCCAATGATGTACAACCATACAGCGCTTCTCTCCCAAGCAGTGGCTTACAATCCACTAATTAGTAGTAGAAAAACCTATTCAGGAGCAGGGACCAAGCAATGGGAGCTCACCCTGTTGCGAGGATTCGAACCGCCAACCTTCTGATCGGCAAGCCCTAGGCTCTGTGGTTTAACCCACAGCACCACGTGTGTCCCCATCTCCATAAGTTAAGCAAATAAGGAAGGTTCCTACCTGGCTCAAACAACAGATGCTATGTGGAGTATGGCAAATCTCGTAAGAGTAGTGGATAGATGTTAGATCAGGATCTCTGAGTGATTTACAGCAGATCAGCAAGAGTTTCTTATTCCCAATTGTTTAACTCAAACAAAAGGGCTTCCCCCTACAAAAGGGAAAGGAAAGAAAGAAGCTGATAAAACAAAAGAACGTGGCAGGAAATCTGGAGTGGATTTTTGTGTGAAAGGTCTACACACAAAACAAGCTCTTGGGCTGCACATATGTTCAGACATACCAAGTTCCTTAATAAATGTTCATTTATTTAAAAAGAACATGATTGCATTAATATCCCATTATTAATTCCATGATTACCCTATTAAAAGGGACATATGGATAAAATCCCAGAGGTATGATTCACTACTGCCTAGAGAATCCTGGCTCTGGGATAAAATCCATTTGTAATGAGGTAATGTATGCCCAAGATCAAACAGGAATATATTCCAAATAAACAGGTAAGAGTGCCTCCCGTTGCTGAAGTTGTACATTCCAGGACTCTGGTTTCCTTTAAGATGAAACATTTCCCATTCAAAATGTATCTTGATTTTTCTATGGTTACTGAAACCACGAATACCTATTGCTTCTGATAAAATCCGCTTGTCCTTCCCACTGCAGATAGATGTGGCTCATAATGTCTTGCCTTTTAAGTCCATACTATTGAAAGCTGTAGTGCAAATAAAGATGAATGCTATCTCTTTCAAAGACAGCACAAAACCAGCACTCACTCCTTCAAGGAACTGAACAATACTTATCACTACTGCCTGGAATCCTATTTAAGCCTACATAAATTTTCATTTATGGTTTTCTCTTCTTAAACCCTGTCTCTAGAACTTTTGCCATTTTTAAACTTGCCTATCAGCATAAGATTTGTATCTGTGATAGAAAAATGGCCACTACTAGACTGGCAGATCCAATATCAATTTTGAGGAGCTAGGAAACAGCTTTCTGTATTTATGTATAGGCAAAAGGTTTGAGATTTGGTCAGCAGGGGAATAAAAAGTTCAGCCACTGAAAATTACCAAAGGTTTAAGGTCATTGCCTTTTGAAGCATCCAACAACAGCTTCCTACATAGGTTTTCATTCTTCCCCCACACCCATTTCATTCTACTAAATATATGTCTAAATATAGCAAGAAGTCAAATAACAGTTTTACCCCTTAGGTCACTCATCAATTCTGGCTTCTACCAGAAGCAAATTGGTTGTTCCCTTTAATGCAAATTTGAGAGGCCTACTATATTAAATATCTGTTGTCACCATTAATTGGCTGGTCCTGTACAACGGGAGGGAAAAGCTGGTGGTTCAAGGGCCTGATTTGGCCCCACAAAGTCTTCTCTGGTGGGCCCCCCAGCCCCCTGACCAGATAGATGAGCAGTAGGGGGACAGACGGACAGAGAAGCATTGTATCTGTGTCTCTGTTTCTCTCTCACCGCCCCATTTCCAAGCACGGTGGGCGGGTGGGCGCCGCGCACAGCGTGGCTGCCACAGGCGCTCTGCGCAGCGGACCGGTCGGCCAGCGGGCGGGCGCAACTCGCGGCGCCCTCCTGGCGGGCTGGCGCCGTGGTGCCACAGGCGTCACCCAGCCTGGCCGTAGGGCCAGCCCTGCTTCTAAGGTCATCATTTTCGCTTGCCACGAATATCCCAAACAAAATAAAATGTCCTAACTATCCAAATAGAACAGTATTTGAAATGAGATGACAGGTGTTTTTAACTGTACAGCCGTTTGGTTCACTAAAGCTTTATGTGATCAATTGATCCACTGAGTGGGATCATGGGAAAATGATACATTTAAAAAAAAATGCACAGTATGGGACATGTGCCCCTCACCCCTAGGCAATTGATTAGATCCAGAAGCACTTGTGATGGAGGAGCTATCTCCATCAGCAGACAGCTGTTTCTGATGAAAGAAGCTCTTCTAGATACAGCCCTATGTCTACTGCCTTTTCAAAAATTCCAGTCTCTTTTAAACTTTTGGTATTTAACACCACCCAGTTGAAAGAATAAGGGCCACCTCATTTAGGAGTTAAACTAATTTCCATTTTTATTCATATCTTTCAAATCAAAACCCCATCACAAGGAAAATGTTCTTAAAAGAAAGATTCATGAATTATGTTAAATTAGATGGGGTCATAACTGAACCGTTCTGAAAGTTCCAGCAGCCCTAGCTAGCTATTTTCTTTTATTTGCTCATAAACATTAATGGGGGAAAGTCTGTGGACTAAAAAGAGAAAGAAAAGAAAATGCCACTTGAAAGAGAAAGGCATTATAAAATAGAGCTCTGAGGGTTTTTTATTTTTTGTTTGTTTGTTTTTTAAAAAAATGCTTTCAGGAAATAATGTTCAGTACAATCTTCCATTGGAGGTTGCCCTCAGTCTGGCTTTTGCCAGCCCCCTTTAGCAAGCTTTAGCCAGTGGCCTAAACCAGGCATCCCCAAACTGCGGCCCTCCAAATGTTTTGGCCTACAACTCCCATGATCCCTAGCTAACAGAACCAGTGGTCGGGGAAGATGGGAATTGTAGTCCAAAACATCTGGAGGGCCAAAGTTTGGGGATGCCTGGCCTAAACTGTCAGCTTCCTCCATCTCCTTAGTCTCAGAGCTGCCTTTAGGAAGAAGGGGGATTGAGCACAACAGTACTATTAGTTGTCTGTCTTTCATTAACTCTGGTTCCCCCACTGTTGACCTCCCTGCCTTCTGCCCTACCAGCTCCAGCGTGCACCAACCACCACTTGCAACCTTTATTCAAGTTAATTAATAATATTTATTTATACATACATACATACATACATACATACATACATACCCTGCCCATCTGGCTGGTTTTCTCCAACCCACTAAGTGGCTTCCAGCACATATAAAAACATGCTAAACCTCAAACATCTAAAGCTACTTGATATAGGACTGCCTTCAGATGTCTTCTAAAAGTTGTGTAGTTCTTTATCTCCTTGTCATAGGTGAGGAATCCAGGATTGAAACTCTGATGAAATTAGGAATTATCAAAAGAATCAAATATAGAAACAGTTTGTACATACTTTCCAAATAACCTCGGCCAGGGTCAAGTCATCTCCTGATGTGAATCAGTGTCACTTCTTGACTTTGTCCCAACTGAAGGATTTTTGTCTCTCCCAGTTCCAGGGAAATGGCAGTCAGATTAATGAGTCCCTTCATCAGTGGATATTTGGCTGGTCCAGTAGAGGTATACCTATTATTGAGTTAATCACCTGTTGCAGAATCCACCTGTAAAATAAAATGGCAGCCTAGAGGGGGCTCAGGTATATATAATAAGTGTTATGTAATTGTGCTCTCATCCTAAAATTCAAAGTGGCTTTCCAGCCTGTGTTAGTTATTCATTCTTCATGTACTGTTGATAATTTAAAGTTGCTACCTATTAAGTGTTTTCCAGAAGGATTATATTCACCAACTCTCACCATAGATAATTTATGTATCACCCTACCACCTTGACCTGCAGTGCACAGCCAGCTTCTCATAATATAATAAAATGCTTTCAGCATTCAAGATGCTTTACATAATACAATAATTTCACCAAAAATTCAATTAAAAGAGTTTAAACAAAGGAAAGGGGGGATGGGAAGGCAATATATAGTAAAAGTACACAAAGGTGGATCTCCTGACACTTTGAGGGTAAAAAGATCCTCATGTATCTTGTCAAATATCTGGATGGTGAAGGGCCACTACTTAGAGGTAGAAGATGGTCCTAGTTTCAATCCCCAGATTTGGTGGGGAGAGAGACCCCTATCTGAAAATCTGGAAAGCCTCTGACAGTCAGCGTAGATAATGTTGAGATAAATGGTATGACGATCTGACTCAGTCTAAGGCACTTCCCTATGTTCCTATGGTGGAATACAAATATCCGTGAAGAGTAAAATCCATACTGATGGACCTTCTATAGTAAAACAAAACAAAACCAAAAACAAGCAATTACCAGGCACCTAACAGGACACCTTCAGGAGAAGAAAAGGTCTGGAGGGGAGAACCTAAGACGGTTGGGTGATGCCTTGTATGCCTCCTTCCAGCAACTCCTGCAGCCAAGCTAGTGCCAAGTGTATTGTTCTGCTTTCCTTTTGACCACATCAGTGAGGCCTAGAGGGGAGTCTTGTCATCTGGGCAGCCTGCGACCTCCATATACACTGCCCAGGCTTGTGCCCAGGGAAGGTGCTGTTAACTCAGCAAAAACAACACGGGAGGCAGCAGTTGTGAGTTACCAGTCTCTGAAGCCAAAACAGGTGCTGTGATTCACCAGTGATTTGGCTTCACCCCCAGAAGCACTCTCCGTTCTCTCTTGAAACAGACAGATGCCAACAAAAACAATACTGGGTCACCAAATAGCACGTGGCGATTTAAAAAATGACATAATAGTTGTCGTAGAATCTATGAGCTTGGCCCTAGGTGTTTTGTTCTATTTGGCTATAAAGAGGATGTGTTGCTGACAATAGCCATGGTCACCTAGTCCACAGAGTGCATGCCAAAGATGGCTGGGGAAGGGGAGGCTGTAGTTTAGTTTGGTCAGACACATGTTGGTAGCTTCGAGAACACTGTCCAACCATCTCATCCTCTGTCGTCCCCTTCTCCTTGTGCCCTCCATCTTTCCCAACATCAGGGTCTTTTCCAGGGAGTCTTCTCTTCTCATGAGGTGGCCAAAGTATTGGAGCCTCAGCTTCACGATCTGTCCTTCCAGTGAGCACTCAGGGCTGATTTCCTTAAGAATGGATAGGTTTGATCTTCTTGCAGTCCATGGGACTCTCAAGAGTCTCCTCCAGCACCATAATTCAAAAGCATCAATTCTTCGGCGATCAGCCTTCTTTATGGTCCAGCTCTCACTTTCATACATCACTACTGGGAAAACCATAGCTTTAACTATACGGACCTTTGTCGGCAAGGTGATGTCTCTGCTTTTTAAGATGCTGTCTAGGTTTGTCAATGCAGGACATCCTTTAGCAAGTGGCTAAACTCAAATGTATCTCCCCCCCCTATCTAATAACTTCTACCACAGTAATCTAATTGCTGGGTAATGATTATATAGATGGGTGGATGTATAAATAGATAAAATAATTGCTGGCTCCAGGATGGGGTAGGCAGGCATTGCACCACTCAAAGGACCCACCTCAACTGGAAGAAGCAGGGCATGAAAACAGAGATATTCTAGCATAAAATGGAAAGCACAGCACTATTGTGATGGTGGGCCCTGTGTTTGTCTTCAGGCCTTGGCAAATGCCCACTCATCCCACCCTTTAAGAACCACATGGACAGAGACAGACAGAGAAATAGTTGTCTGTCACATAGCCATGATATAGCATAGTGGAATTAATCACTATAGAATTAGCTGGTGTTAGGGGTGTTAGGGGAGGGATAGTACCTTTGGTAGGCAACACATTATGCTCCTTCTCAGGTAGTTTGTCCACCTTTGGTTCCCACCTTGTAGCCCAGGACCTCCACACACACTGCCCAGGCTTGCGCCCTGGGGAGGCCACTTTGGTGCTGCTAGTGCAGCAGTTTGACTTCACCCCTGGAGGCACACTCCATTGTCTCTCAAGACAGGCGAATGCCAACTATAGAATTAGGTAGTGTCCCATTTTGTTTAACAAAAGTTTGTAATATGTCAGCTTATATGTATATCCTTGGTGATAGAAGTTTATCCATGAGCAAAGTTTCCACATGATTTGGTATTATTATTATGAAAGAGCACAGCAAGAGCTTTCTCTCCTCAGTACTATCAAATTTATCCACAGATTTGCAAGCCAGCCCTGATGTTTTGAACATCCAAGGGACTTCTATTTACATAGCATTCCGCCAAACTCTCCGGGTTATATTTTGTGGTTCTAAAAGTTGAGATTTTTCACTACTACCAAGTTGCGGTATAAAATTAAAACGACACACATGCCAAATTCATATTCATTATTCTTTGCCATTGAACTGTTAATCATCTGTCCTGCTGTAAGAATGCCAGTGGTATAAGCATTTAAGTTAACTGTATAACCATTTCATTTAAAATTCTTCTGTTCTACTGTTCCTATTTAATAAATTCAAACACTGTCCTGAGTCGTTTCTCCACCACAACTGTCTCCCACTGCTTATCTAACTAACTCCTGAAAGAGCAACTTCCCTTGTGGTATTTTTTGAAACATTACCTTTCAGGCAGGAGAAGCCACAAGGGAACATTGTAAAAATTTGCGTGGGTGAAGGGTGAATGAGCTGACAGCTGCAATGTAAAGCAATAATTGAATTTTAAAAGCTAAGTACTTCAGCAATGCATGATAATAAAATATACTTTTAAATGCTTCTACAGTCTAAATTTTACCTAATATAGTTTGGTTTCAATTGCCATTCAAGAGAATCTTTATGTTGCTCAGAATAAGCAACATTTTGAACAGAATCATTTGTATAGTTCTGTAATGAGATAGACAGACATTTAGATAGCATTCCCTTCAGAATATATACCACAGGAGACAGAAATAAAGCTTTCTTGCCCAGCAAGGATTATTCTAGAAGGAAATGGTACATATGCTTTCAGACATAATTATTTTATGACAAAGGACTTGCTCACACATTGCAATGAACACAGATACAAGCTTTCTGTACACATGAACAAGCATTTATGTGAAAGACTGTACACTCATTGAATTGTACAGCTCAGCTTTTCATGCACACAGGTACTCAGATTGTACACTCATTGAATGTAATATGTGAACATCTCTAAAGCCTCAGGAAAGTACAAGGAGTTGAATCTAGCCCTCTGAAGCAAATGTTGAGGGTGCATGGGGGAGAGCAAAGAAGGGGGAAGCTCCATTGTGCGATCAGATATCTGTTGCATAAGCAGAATGTCAACGCTGAATAAAACCCATGTCCAACTTACCTTTATTGTGGCTGTAATTTCCTGGTTATTATGGAAGACTTTTCTTCTCATAGATAACGGCACTGGAGAGACCCAAATGAAACATGCCTCTCCATGCTTGTAAGAATCTTTGGGTTGCTTTGCCTTTGCCCACATTGGAACGTCTGAATACTGCAATTCCTGCTTGTTCTGATATTCCTGAGGTCAAGTTGGTATGGTTTTCCACATCCTTGTTGACAGGCCCCACCCCTTCCCTCTCATTGGTTCTTGGTTCATGGGTAGAAGAGAATAAAAGGCTAGAGCCCAGATCAACACAGAACAGGTCAAGTGTTGCCAGGATCTAATCAGCAGTTTCCTAACGTTCCTAGCTAGGTGAGGGTTGCCAACTGACTCCTTTTCAGAATTCACCCCTCACAAGTGTGGAGAGGACTCATCCTCAAATTAAGCTTCTGTCAGAAGCTGAGACCTGCCCCCAGGATATAGTTTCTCCTGGAAAGTGAGAGGTGGAAGTATCCAGGTTCAAAATCTATCTTCACAGAGCATGGAGTATTGCCCATACAAATAAATACAGGATCTGCCTCCTTGTTCCAGCAGCTCCGGCAGTCAAGCTGATGCCAAATGTGTTGTTCTGCTTTCCACTGGACCACACCAGTGAGTCTGAGAGTGGGGTCTTGACGTCTGGATAGCCAACAACCTCCACACACACTGCCCAGGCTTGCACCCTGGGAAGGTCACTTGGGTGCTACTAATGTAACAGTTTGACTTCACCCCCAGAAGTACACTCTGTTGTCTCTTGAGACAAACAGATGCCAACAAGATATTAATAAAGTAGGATGCATTAAAAAAAAATCCTCAAAAGTAAAAGTGGATTTAAACATCCCCATAAAAGTAAAGTGGATTTTAAAAGGCAGTGGTCCTAATAATTCATTTCCCTCCTCTTATTCCCAGTCATAATATTAAAGCAAGTAAGCAAGACTACAGACACCAGAGAATGATGGTGGAGGGGTATCTTCCCAGCACAATCTCTATATCAACCCTTCTCTCCCTCCCCACTCCTTGGGGTTCTAGCCTGTGGGTACTATCACAGTTCAGAAATTCAAGCCAGGCTGCCTAATCTCACAGGAATAACTTAGATGGATACCTGCATAGTTTGCTTTATAACTTTCTCTCTACAACATCTAGAAACTCACTTCTTTAGGAAAAGGAAAAGAATTCTGGGAGCATGGTGCTTCTGTTGGCTGTGAGTCCTCATTGTATATTAGCCAAATGACTATATTTTTGAAAATGAAGTCAAATGATAAACTATATGCAGATATTTGCAGAATGTCCCCTGTGTGCTGGTTTATGCCTTGTTGGAAGTTTAAAAGCAACACTGTACATTTCTGACACACGGACTCAACGCCACAGCACAATGCTGATGCCTCTACATTCATCATAAAGCAAGGCTTGCTTATGACTGTGGCAACACTTTAGCCCATAAACATTTTACACGCTGCTATAAAATGCCACAAAAATAGCTTTGAGAATGAGAGCATTCTCAGAGCAAGTAGCAGCTACTTTTTCAGCTCATGTCTTTTCGAAGCTAGTTCTAACCTGAAATTATAGGTACAAACTTTGTGTCTATCTACTTCATTTACCAATTCAACACACAGCTCAAGTTCTGGTCTCCTGGATCATACTACAGAAACACTGGCTGTTACTGGCCCTCTCATTATGCAGTGCAGGGTATGTGAAAATAGTTAAACCTACATTGGCCTCAGGAACAACGTTAGCAGACTTGCACTGGCCAGAGTTAGTCTGTTGCAGCAATTACAATAAATAGTCTTTGGGAGTCTTAAAATTATTATGGTATAAGCTTTGAACAGAAGTCTATTGCAGTGTAGTCAACATGATGCCCTCTAGATGTTGCTAGAGTACAACTCCCATCATCCTCAACCATTGGCCATGCTGGTCAGGGCTGATGGGCGTTGTAGTCCAAAATACTTTGAGAGTGCCAATTTGACTATCCCTGGCTTCTGCCATAATAGAATTGTTAGTCTTTAAGATGCCATCAGACTCTTCCTTGTTTTCATTTGCTCTCCTCTAACACAAGAAAAGTGGGGCAATAATGTAACAATTAATATTGTCCCACAAAGAAGTAGAGAACTTTTACTCAGAAATGCTTTTAAGGGGTTGGCTTCCAAAGGCACAAAGGCTGCACTGAAAATGCATCTTCCCAACTCAGAATTGGATGAATTCACTTTATCAAAATGGTAAGGATTGTTTGGTACTCAATAGCCTGGTACATAAGGGACGCGGGTTGTGCTGGTCTAAACCACAGAGCCTAGGGCTTGCCAATCAGAAGGTCAGTGGTTTGAATCCCCGCGATGGGGTGAGCTCCCGTTGTTCGGTCCCAGCTCCTGCCAACCTAGCAGTTTGAAAGCACGTCAAAGTGCAAGTAGATAAATAGATACCACTCTGGCGGGAAGGTAAATGGCGTTGCTATGCGTTGCTCTGCTTCACCAGAAGTGGCTTAGTCATGCTGGCCACATGATCCGGAAAAGCTGTCTGCAGACATATGCTAGCTCCCTTGGCCAGTAAAGCAAGATGAGCACCGCAGCCCCAGAGTCGTTTGCAACTGCACTTAACGGTCAGGAGTACCTTTACCTTTTAGCCTGGTACATCATTGTACAGTACATTGCTGAATAATGCTATGCAGAGTGTTATTGTTGAGCCTCCAGTAAGTAGGTGATGTACATAAGAGGCACACACAAAAAGACCCTGCCCTCAACTTTGTTGTTGTTTAGTCGTTTAGTCGTGTCCGACTCTTCGTGACCCCATGGACCATAGCACACCAGGCACTCCTGTCTTGCACTGCCTCCCGCAGTTTGGTCAGACTCATGTTCATAGCTTCGAGAACACTGTCCAACCATCTCATCCTCTGTCGTCCCCTTCTCCTAGTGCCCTCAATCTTTCCCAACATCAGGGTCTTTTCCAGGGAGTCTTCTCTTCTCATGAGGTGGCCAAAGTATTGGAGCCTCAGCTTCACAACTCAGCCCTCAACTTAGGTGGCTTTAAAAGATTAGACAAATTCATGGAGGACAAAGCTTTCAATGGCTATTGGCCATGATGGCTACGTTCTATACCTCCATGGTCATCTACATACTCCAAGATAAGCCTGTAATGCAGGGTGGGGTACCTATGGGCCAGACCTGGCCCACTAGGCCTCCCCAATTGGTCCTCATAGCTATTTATAGGCAGCAAAATCCACCCTACACCTGTCATACATGGTGTGGGTGTGGAGCTACAAGGGTAAAGCTACAAAGCAAGAATCCTGAATTTAAAGTGGGTCCCTTTACTAGGACAAGGTGCTTTGCCAGCTGCCTGTCAGCTGGTGGGTGATAGGAGCATGCCCTGCTCCCTCTCAGCACTTCTTCCTCCCAGCACTATGTTCTGAAGCCCCCAATTGTCAGGATTTAAAAGCACAGCACAAAGTTTTCAAACTGCCATCATGATGCTCCTTCAAACCTATAATAGAGTCTAATGGATCCTTGTTCCATCCCTAAACAGAAGAGCTAGTTAGAATCCAAGCCATAGTATTAAGTTATAAAGTTCTGTCATTCTTTGTACCACCGGTACTTGCTCTGCCTTTTCTTTTTAAAATGTGGCTTGGGACCCTTGTACCTACGGGACCGCCTCTCCTGGTATGCCCCACGGAGGACCTTAAGGTCCACAAGCAACAATATTCTGGAGATCCTGAGCCATAAGGTGGCTAGATTGGCCTCTACTAGGGCCAGGGCCTTTTCAGTATTGGCCCCAACTTGGTGGAACGCTCTTTCACAGGAGACCAGGGCCCTGCGGGATTTGTCATCTTTCCGCAGAGCCTGCAAGACAGAGCTGTTCCGCCTGGCCTTTGGGCTGGACTTAGTCTGACTCCTGTGTTTTTCCTCCCTCGTGGTTTGGATTTATGGACTACTTAAAATGAGGCTGCATTTTAAATTTTAATATTGTATTTTAATCTGCATTTTAATTAATTGCTTTTTATGTAAAATAAAAAAATTCCTTCAGTAGCACCTTAAAGACCAACTAAGTTTATATTTTGGTATGAGCTTTCGTGTGCATGCACACTTCTTCAGATCTGAAGAAGAAGTATCTGAAGAAGTGTGCATGCACACGAAAGCTCATACCAAAATATAAACTTAGTTGGTCTTTAAGGTGCTACTGAAGGAGTTTTTTTATTTTGCTTCGACTCAGACCAACACGGCTACCTACCTGTAACTACTGCTTTTTATGTTTTATTGTAATTTTATTGGTGTTAGCTGCCCTGAGCCCAGTTTTGACTAGGAAGGACGGGATATAAATAAAAATTTATTATTATTATTATTATTATTATTATTATTATTATTATTATTATTAAATGTTACAACTCTTGGTATTTTATTTGCTCTTTTTCGGAATTCCTAGTTTGCTGATTGGCTAATCATTGTCAAATCAGGAAGGCCAAACTAAAATTAGCCGACAACCTGAACAACAAAAGGTTCAAGCTTTACAAGGAGACATACTTGGATTAAGATACTTCTCTCCAACCTCCCCCAAAATGCATACATACCATATTGGAGATAAGAGCACAAAATGTCAAATTTCTTTTAGTTATTCAAGGAGCCCATTTGCAGCAGCTGGGGGACAGCTAGTCAATATGGTAAGAAATGAGGCTCTTGTGTTGTGAGAAATGCAGTCAGGTGCCACAAATGTTTGGCCATTCTGTATACATACATACCTAAAGCACAGAAAGAAATAAAAGCAGATTGGGAACATTTATATAAGGATGCTGAAACTGACAGTTTTATTATTTCTGTTGAGAGCCATGCTAAGTTTCAATGTGATGTTTCACCCGGTTTCTTTATGGGGAAGATTTATGTTCTCTATAGCTTTCAGCTCCCAGAATTTTCTGATAGGCTAAGAGCATTCACTGCTACACCAAAAAATGCTACAGATAATACCTGGGCAACCAAATAATTTATTACACACAAACCTTTGGCTCACGAAGGTCACTTCTTCAGGTATAAGCCGAAGTCCTCCTTATTATCAGAATTTATCTAGCTTGTCTTTTCCATCTAGAAGGCATGAATACAAATGCAAAGGGGAGAAAGATCATGACCCTGGAGGGCTTCAGAGTTTAATAAGGACTATTGTTCTAAGAGCTGTTGACAACTCACTGCAAATTTGTCAAATGCTGTTTCTGTGGTGAAGGAACAAGGGGAATATGGGAGGGAGAAATGCAATGCAAGTTCACGGAGAGAACATGAGGCCTACGCAGAAGCAGAATGAATGGAAACATAATCTCTCCTACTTCCACTGCATCAGTTCACTACCTCTAGTATGCTGAAATATATTAACTTCTGCACTTGCATTTGATCTTGCTCTGAACAGGGTTGTGCTTTCCAGCTTCTCCATAATCCATTCATAATGCCATGCAGTTAGCTGGGAAAGAGGAAGAATTCTGGACAAACTGTAGGGACCTTCCTTGCTTTGTGTCAGTTGTAACAGCTCTTGGTGATTGCAAAGCGTTTCCACTGCTGCTTCTCCCAGTCCAGCAGGTTGATTCATACGTCTGCTGCCATAGATGTGTGGAAAAAAGAACCACATGCTTAATCTCATGCTGGGGATAGCTCAGTTGGTAGAGCATAAGACTCCTATTCTCAGGGTCAAGGGTTCAAGCCCCACATTGGGCAAAAGATTCCTGCATTGCAGGCAGTTGGAGTAGATGACCCTCGTGGTTCATTCCAACTCTACAATTCTGTGATTTTATGCTTATGGTTCCTTCACATTGACATTATTGGAATGTATATTGAAGTATGAATGTAAGGTAAGATCAGCCACCCAGAAATTCTTCCCATAATCACAATGACTGAGAAGTGTGCTGCTCTAATTGCAAAAAATGTGGGGAAGCTCCATCATCATCATCAAAGGTCCCAAATGCAGCACATATTAATGTGTGTCCTGTGAGGCTTGAGAAATAATTGCATGGATGATTATGGGAACTGGTCATCTCTACCACTAGAATTTCATGTGGGGAAAAGCTGCTCGATAGTTTTCCTTGTCTATTGATCACATTATTCTGAAAATTTGCACTATAATTTATTTCTCGTTACATTTTTTTGTCTTCTTAACTTTGTTTCCTTTTCTTTTATTATTTTGACAAAAACTTGCCTTCTCATAACATTTAGGCTGCAGTTCTATACACGTTCACCTAGGAATAAGCTTCATTGAGATCAATGGGACATACCTGTGAGTAGACATCTATAGGTTTGTGCTGTTAGATTCCTACACACTCTCAGTGCATTGGACAATCAGAAGAGAGTCCTCATAATATGGAGCATTGGTCAATGTTCAATGGTCAGGGACGGTGGAGATGTAGCCAATGTTATCTGGAGAGAACCACATTGCCTATCTCTGGTTTATGGGACAGAGAAGGAGAAACCCAACTCTACTGGTGTGCATTACAGCTTTCTTTTCCTGTTTTTAGAGTTGGTACAAGTGTTGCTGCCCCAAGTTAGTCACTATAACTGATTATTCATGCAAGTGAGCAGTATAACATCTCAAGTGATGAGCTAGCAAGCACTCCATGGTGTTTCAATGACTGGAAACATTGCAAAATGCTTCCCCGCCCTCCTGTTGAGAGAAGCAGCCCGTGTGACCATTCATGTGTCTCTTTTTCAGATGCTAATTCATACACAGAAAGCCAAATGGAAAATCTTTCCAAATCTCATCAGCACCTGCTCTTCAGATAGGCACGGAACACATGGCGGTGTGTCAAAACACTTCCATTCTTCCTCAGTGCAACATTACAGTATGTCTGCATCCAGATGGCTGGACTGTGTGTGACTTCTATAAAAATGCTTGTGAGGTGACCAAAGTAAACTAAGAACATACAAAGAGCCCTGCTAGATCAGGCCAAAGGCCCATCTAGTCCAGCATCCTGTTCTGACAATGGCCAACCAGATGCCCGTGGGAAACCCTCAAGCAGAACCTGAGCGCAACAACACTCCCACGATTCCTTCCTGCCTTCTGATGCCTACAATCTGTGGCGTGCGACTGGGACCAGAAGCTATATAAAGGAGACAAAGGTTAAACAGCTGCTTTTCATTGCTACAAAAACGCATTGATCTCCATTGACAGTTTGGTTCATTAGGGCTCCAGAAGCTCTTTTATTATAACGACAATGCTGAAATCAATCCTTGAACATGACCCAGCTGCACTCACCTGACATAAAAATCACATCCTTAATCAGGATCCCAAGAGGCACAATTACTTACCTCAAGACGACTCCCATGCATAAGCCAAATAGAATTCAAAACAGAAGCAAATATTTCCTACCATGTATTAGGGCTTCCCTCACTCTGTGCTCTATAATATTGAACAAAGCATTTATCTATCTATAGAACTCCATGATATGACTTTAAGAAATCACAATGCAGGCAAGGTTGGTAGCGTTTCATGATATTGCTTGCATGGAATTTCACACATGATGTGAAATACTTATGCGCCATTAGGCAACTCGGGCATTAACCAGAGAAACAGCGAGACAGCCATTAAAAAAAATCGCAAAGGGCTGTAAACAATGTGAGTCTTAGTCAGAGGAGACCCATTAAAAGTAGTAGACATGGCTAACTTAGAACAATTGATTTCAATGGGTCTACTCTGAGTAGATGTTAGTTGGCTAACTTCATAATGATTACACTTGAAAATTGTCATTTACTGGGAAGCATTCAACTGAACATCAGTGGATGGGCTCCCACCAGCTCAATTGGACTTTCTTTCCCCGCCTCTTGCCCCTGTGCCTCCCCAAAATTCACGTTAGAACAGCACATGGTGGTAAGACATGAGGAATCATCCATCTGCCGAGCAGGAAGGCTGATGAAACAGTCAGTGGAGTGCAACGTTGTAGCACACCTGTTACAAATCTCTTCTGAATTTGACTTGAATTGACTTTTCCAACTTGAGTTGAAAGGGTTTTTTTAAAAAAAAAGAATATCTAAATTGAGTAAAGCGTAACAAAACGGGGAGAGAGAGAGAGAGAGAGAGAGAGAGAGAGAGAGAGAGAGAGAGAGAGAGAGATTATATGATCTGCCGTATTCTAAACCTGGTGTTTCGTAAGGTGTCGGGAAGTTGCCAGTACTTAAAGTTTGTTATACTATAAAGCCGCATTTGAGAGAAAGCCCTGTTAAGTAGAACTCATCTATGCTCATGTCCCAATTTAGTGGAAAACACTACCCATTCCCTTAAACCAGTCCAACAAAGAGATTGGATATAACATATTGAGAAATTAGCTGTGAGAGTTACATCTGCTTGTGTTAATGGATTTTTATGCCTGGAGCCATGTTGCTACCCTCTTAGGAAAATTGCTGAAAAGCATATTTTTGTTATCAAAACAGAAGAAAAAAGTTTGGGCTTGTTTTTGTTTTTAATATATGCTAGTTTGATTCAGACCAAGAGTACCAAAAGTCTTCAACAGATGTTCATTAAATTTTGGTGCAGGGTTTATTTACTTATTTTTCACAAAATGTGCACAATCTTCAGTACAGTGCAGGATGCAGAAGGAAATGTTTATCATAGTAGAGAAGTTTGAAATTTGCCCTGGGAATTTTGTATACATTGTTCATTCTCTTAGAATAATCATTTGAAGGAATTGGGAGAAATGCTAAGTGCACAGACGGAAATTTTGCTCCCAAATTTCACAGTGGGAAAAATTTGATGAGGACTTAAAGGCAAAGGTAAAGGGACCCAGGTGGCGCTGTGGGTTAAACCACTGAGCCTCGGCTTGCCAATCAGAAGGTCGGCGGTTCGAATCCTTGCGACAGGGTGAGCTCCCATTGCTCGGTCCCTGCTCCTACCAACCTAGCAGTTCGAAAGCACCTCAAAGTGCAAGTAGATAAATGGGTACCACTACAGCGGGAAGGTAAACGGTGTTTCCGTGTGCTGTTCTGGTTCGCCAGAAGCGGCTTTGTCATGCTGGCCACATGACCTGGAAGCTGTACGCCGGCTCCCTCGACCAATAACGCAAGATGAGCGCTGCAACCCCAGAGTCGGTCACGACTAGACCTAATGGTCAGGGGTCCCTTTACCCAAAGGGACCCAGATCGTTAAGTCCAGTCGCAGACGACTCTGGGGTTGCAGCGCTTATCTCGCTTTACTGGTCAAGGGAGCCGACATTTGTCCACAGACAGCTTTCCAGGTCATGTGGCAGCATGACTAAGCCGCTTCTGGCAAACCAGAGCAGTGCACTGAAATGTCGTTCACCTTCCCGCCTATTTATCTACTTGCACTTTGACATGCTTTCGAACTGCTAGGTTGGCAGGAGCTGGGACCAAGCAACAGGAGCTCACCCCATCGCGGGGATTCGAACCGCCAATCTTCTGATTGGCAAGGCCTAGGCTCTGTGGTTTAGATCACAGCACCACCCGCATCCCATCGCCACCCGCGTGAGGACTTAGAGGTGCACAAAACCCCTAAGTGAAATGTTGTTAAACCTGCCAAAAATATTCATTCATTCATTCATTCATTCATTCATTCATTCATTCATTTGTGCCCCAGCCACTATGGGCAGCTTCTAGCATATATAGAAACAGAATAAAACATTAAACCCTATTCAGGGCTGTCTTCAATTGTTTCCTAAATGTTATATAATTACTGTCCTTTCCATTGTTCTAAGCAGGATCCCTCAAATTCACTTTAAATTTAACATAAGGAGCTGTTTGGTGTGGGATGGGAACTCTAATTCAGAGCACTGGGAGTGGAAATCCAAATAAAATATGTATCCAATGATGTGCAACCATACAGCGCTTCTCTCCCAAGCAGTGGCTTACAATCCACTAATTAGTAGTACAAAAACCTATTCAGGTAAGGTCTTTTTGAAGAGGATGCTGGACAAAGAAACAAAAAAGACTAATGGGTTATGTCTGTTAATGCTTAGATTTGCTGCTAATACAGCTAACATCAAGTACTGAGCCATTATTGCATTTTGTTTGAGGATTTTCTAGCCCAGTGGCTAGATTTGTTGGATTTGAATGCTGATAGAGGAGTGGAGGGACCAGGATCAGATTCCTGCTCAGTCATGAGTAAGTCACTGGCTCTCAGCCTAACATACCCATACTGTGCTGAATTCTGTGAAGGAAAAATGGAATTTAAATGTATGTGGCCAGAGGATTGGAGAAGATCAGTCTACATCCCAATCCCAAATAAGGGCAGTGCCAAAGAATGCTCCACCTACCGCACAATTACGCTCATTTCACACGCTAGCAAGGTTATGCTTAAAATTCTACAAGGCGTTATGTGGACCGAGAACTCCCAGAAGTGCAAGCTGGATTTCGAAGGGGCAGAAGAACCAGAGACCAAATTGCAAACATGCGCTGGATTATGGAGAAAGCTAGAGAGTTCCAGAAAAACATCTACTTCTGCTTCATTGACTATGCAAAAGCATTTGACTGTGTCAACCACACAAACTATGGCAAGTTCTTAAAGAAATGGGAGTGCCTGATCACCTCATCTATCTCCTGAGAAATCTCTATGTGGGACAAAAAGCTACAGTTAGAACTAGATATGGAATAACTGATTGGTTCAAAATTGGGAAAGGAGTACGACAAGGCTGAATATTGTCTCCCTGCTTATTCAACTTATATGCAGAATTTATCATGCGAAAGGCTGGACTGGATGAATCCCAAACTGGAATTAAGATTGCCGGGAGAAATACCAACAACCTCGGATATGCTGATGACACAACCTTGATGGCAGAAAGTGAGGAGGAATTAAAGAACCTTTTAATGAGGGTGAAAGAGGACAGCGCAAAATATGGTCTGAAGCTCAACATAAAAAAAAACCAAGATCAAGGCCATTGGTCCCATCATCTCCTGGCAAATAGAAGGGGAAGAAATGGAGGCAGTGAGAGATTTTACTTTCTTGGGTTCCATGATCGCTGCAGATGGTGACAGCAGTCACAAAATTAAAAGACACCTGCTTCTTGGGAGAAAAGCAATGACAAACCTAGACAGCATCTTAAAAAGCAGAAACATCACCTTGCCAACAAAGGTCTGTATAGTTAAAGCTATGGTTTTCCCAGTAGTGATGTATGGAAGTGAGAGCTGGACCATAAATAAAACTGGTCGCCGAATTATGGTGCTGGAGGAGACTCTTGAGAGTCCCATGGACTGCAAGAAGATCAAACTTATCCATTCTGAAGGAAATCAGCCCCGAGTGCTCACTGGAAGGACAGATCCTGAAGCTGAGGCTCCAATACTTTGGCCACCTCATGAGAAGAGAAGACTCCCTGGAAAAGACCCTGATGTTGGGAAAGATGGAGGGCACAAGAAGAAGGGGACGACAGAGGACGAGATGGCTGGACAGTGTTCTTGAAGCTACAAACATGAGTTTGACCAAACTGCGGGAGGCAGTGGAAGACAGGAGTGCCTGGCGTGCTATGGTCCATGGGGTCACGAAGAGTCGGACACGACTGAACGACTAAACAACAACAAATGTATGATTTTTTTAAAAAGTCTCGGAGGGGCAGCTAGCAGTCATCTTCACCACAACACTAACAGTGACATGGGTCTAGATTCAGGTAGGTAGTCGTGTTGGTCTGATGCAGTCAAAATAAATGTAAAAATTAAATAAATGCCCAATAGCACCTTAGAGACCAACTAAGTTTGTTCTGGGTATAAGCTTTCGTGTGCATGCACACTTCTTCAGATACACTGAAACAGAAGTCACCAGAACCTTATATATAGTGGGAGGGTTGGGTGGAGTTTTTCTCAGGAGGGTAGTAGGAGATTGGTGATTGGCTCAATGGGTATGGTAAACAGTTGACGACTATTAACGACTGCAATGAGCCCTACAGGAAAAAGCAATGGATAGTATGCAGATGATTAGCATATGTAATGAGGCAGGAATCCAATATCTCTATTAAGACCAGGTCTCTCCATAGTTTTCAGTTTAGCAATAAGTTGTAATTCAGCAACTTACTGGGTTGTATGATATGAAAAGGGCAGGTTATTTTAGGTTAAAATCACTGGAAGAGGAGGTTGCTTTGGAACGTGACATTGGGGAGAGATCCTTGATCATTCCTTCAGTGACATTAAAAAATAATAATAATCAAATAATCCTTCAAGCTTCTTTGCTACTTTGGGGGCCAAAGCAACATGAAGGAGAAATGTGTAGTCATGCTTTAAGTTTAGGAGTTTGTTCCTATAAAGACCATGAAATAACTTGTGAAAGTGGCGTCAGACCATTTGTTCCGTCTAAAATGGTGGTGCTAATGCAGGCTCTTGGGTCTTTCCCAAGCCATTTTACTTGAGGTCCTAGCAGCTGAGCCTGGGTCCTTATACATGATCCTCAAGGTCCAGGGACCTGCCCAATGCTCTGGTTTCTACTGCCTATTTTTGCTTGCACCCCTCCACTTATTCAAACACACCAATGTTCATTTTGACCTTCGCCCTTGGTTCATATTCTCTTTATCATCTTTCCTTTTTAAAAAATTACTTTTCCCTGCTGTGGAACAGTAGGAAAATCTGGCCCAAGAGGAACAAGCATTTGCACCCATGAAATTAATTAGCCATTGTTAGGCTTTTTTGCAGAGAAGTCCTCAGAGCACACTTGTTACATTAATTGCTCTCCACACTGGCAAAACTCGTGTAATCTGATTTTTCTATTATTTCCCAGGTGTGCCACATTGTCAGAGAGCTCTCAGCAACAAAATATGCAGAAATCGCTTGAAGTAATTCTAAAGGACAGCAGTGCAAGAGAAAAACGCTGAAGACAAATGTGCCATTGTTTGTTATCTTAGGTATGAATGTACCGTTTTAAACCAACAGTACCAAAGGACAGCATCCGTTTAACATCCAGAGGAAGGTTATTGGAATGATTCCTATGAGTGTAAAAGTTGAAAGGGTTTTATCAGAATAAAAGGACCATCCAAGCACAATAGTCGATAATCCTGCACTCCACATCTGTGAAGGAATCCGGACTGAACTCACAGGAATCTCCTTCTAGATAGACTCTATCATCAAAAGTAGCATAAATGACTTCGGATAGCTTTGGATGGGAAACCTTTGGCCCTCTAGAAGTTGTTGGACTACAACTCCCATCATCCATGACCTTCAGGGTGGCTGGGGATGATGGGAGTTGGAGTCCAACAACACCTGGAGAGCCACAAGTTCCTCAGTCCTGATTTAACAGGCTGCACAAGGACTGGCTTGCATGGTGGTCCTTGCCACAAATTCAGCTATGTTTCTGAGCACAATTCAAAGTTTAAAGTTTAAAGCCCTAAACGGCCTCGGTCCTCTATACCTGAAGGAGCGTCTCCACCCCCATCGTTCAGCCCAGACACTGAGATTCAGCGGCGAGGGCCTTCTGGCGGTTCCCTCACTGCGAGAAGCAAAGCTACAGGGAACCAGGCAGAGGGCCTTCTCAGTAGTGGCACCCGCCCTGTGGAACGCCCTCCCACCAGATGTCAAAGAGAAAAACAACCACCTGACATTTAGAAAACACCTAAAGGCAGCCCTGTTTAGGGAAGTTTTTAATCTGTGATATTTTAATTTGTTTTGGTATTTGTTGGAGGCCGCCCAGAGGGGCGGGGAAAACCCAGCCAGATGGGCAGGGTAATAATAATAATAATAATAATAATAATAATAATAATAATAATTCAGCTGAAGATCTGAATTGAATGCTTACAGTTACTGAACTGCTATAAGGCAGCTCTCATTCTGGTGAAATGTAATGTGCATGTAACCCACAGAAACCATTTCAGAAGTCAAGGTAGGAGAAGTGGTACTTGAACTTGGTTTCTTCACAGGAAAGCAGCCTCTGCATGTAGTGTGTACTTTAGCACAGCTCTTGGAGATGAACGTTGAGGAGATTCTCATCCACTCTACTTACATCCCCATACTTACATCCCCTTTGTTTGTACTGCACAGTCTTCCATTTCCGCCAGGAGAATAAGAATGAGCAGCTGCCATGGAGATGCACATACGGGTCCATCCTGGTCTTTGGAATAGGAATGGGGAACCTGCGGCCATGGGACAGACCTTGGTAAAATGCCACCCTGTGCAAGGCCAACATTTGATGCCCTCCCTCCAGCCCTCGTAGGTTGTATTGTAGGTTGTTGTTTGCGAAAATATGTCTATTAGGCAAAATTGCATACAAATTCTGCCTATTAGAAGAAATACAAACTAAAACATTGATTTTAAAAATTGCAAGCTGAGGTGGAAATGTGGCAAGCTGGACAAGACTGGAAAAATTAGAAATTGATAGAAACTAAAATTGGCAGATTCATCCAGTCTTAAGTCTGCCTCATGAGGATGATTAGGCAACTGCAGTTCTCTCTTACATCCTGTAACCCACTGGCTATGAATCAAGAATGGAGAAAGCTCTGTATGATATATCAGGCTGGTGTGCAGCCGTTTTCTTTTTTGCTACAGGCCCCTTAAGGCAGAAGGAAAACAGTGATCCACGGACATCTGGTGTGGGTGGGTGTACACACACACATATATAGGAATAAATGATTCCTTAAGCAATAAATTCATATCCTGTTACTGATTTATTCAGTGGGGAGCATGCAGTGGGTATTTAGATATATTTCATAGTGTGTAATTGCCTCAAAACTATGTAGGTGTCTGTGTTAGTTTCCAACACAATATCTATCAATATTAAGGTGATGTTTGCATTTGCTTCCTACATTATAACATTTGCTTCATCCTCCATTTTAAAAAGTGCTCTCCAGAACCGCTTTCCTTCAGCCATGCTGTATAGAACAATTGTGGCATCGTTATTTTTTTGGATCTTTCAGAAAATCTAATGCACACCCTGAAATGTGTGGCACCCTGAAATGAGAATTCGCTCTTTAATGGAGAATAATTGAGAGGCGAGCACATCGGTCCAGCTGTCAAAACATTGGTTCCTTAGGACTTCCGTTATTGAACATGACACATTTGATCTAAGTGAGAAAGACTTGAGATAGGAACAGGCTTCATTCTATAATGGAGTAGGTATGACTTAATTTCAAGCTGGACAAGGGCACACCAAGGCAAGTTACATGTTAAAACATCCTGCATTGGGCAAGGTCTCCCTTATGGTCTCCTAAGTGGAAATGCTAGGAATTTCAAGGAATTTGAACATAATTCTTTGCCTTACCAAAGGGGAGGTGGTGGGTTTGTTTTTCCCCCGTGCAGGGAATTGAAGCCTTTTGTGTATGTTCTACTAGTCACAACAAATTAACTGTAAACAGGCATGATTGCTGTCATCTTGTCATGGAGACAATTCAGGTTCAGCAGCGAGCAGCGGAGAGTGGGGAGCAAGGTGAAAGCCTTACAGCTGGAGCCCCAGATGTTAAGGGACCAGAGTGGGAGCAGCCCTGGTTAAAACCAAAACACGTTTCTTAAAAAAAGTTAAAGTACATCCTAGCAAGTTGAACACTTCAAGATGACTTTGCAAATACTCAACTCAAGATGCCATGAAGGCTTCTTACCACAGAATAACTCTCATTCAACAATGAGAGTGAATGGCCTGTTTTACTAATGGGAGGGAATGAGATGTGGATTCAGCTTGATCATGTCAAATTTGCAGCTTTTGTGTTGTGGATGACACCACATGACCCACAAGATCACGGAGGCCAGGAGATGCGCTTTGTTTGGGGCCATCTTCTCATGTTTTGGGGCACCACACAATAAATTGCATGAGATCATGGCACCCACACACCCACACCCAGAGGGGGGGTTATAAGTAGGCAATTCATATTCTTACTTTTTCATCCTTCCTTCCTTCGGCCTAATCACAACCACACCATACTTTTAAAGCATATGGGTTCCCCCAAAGGATCCTGGGAACTGTAGTTTGTTAAGGGTGCTCCAGCTAAGTGAGGGGTAAGCTACATTTCTCAGGATTCATTAGGGGGAGCCAGATGCTTTATATTGTGTGGATGTGACCAGATGATGAAAATTCACAATGAATTCGGTTGTTTTTAATTTGTTTGTTGGCATATCATTTGAAGGCTTTGGCTTTGTGTCTGCTTTGGAATGAGTGATTAAATAGGTTGAGATTTCACGTGGTAACAGAAGAAATCTGTTATTTTAATGCCACCAGCAATTTTGATTGTTGGTTTTATTTAAAAAGGAAGAAAGCAAGCACAGTTCATCGATGCAGAAGTATAGAGGTAAAGGTCACTGCAAATACAAAACAGGCATGTCTCTTAATAGCATTTGATGTGGAAGAAAAATATCGGTACAACTTTGGCATGGTTTGTGTTTGAAATCATGTTCAGATCTGAAGCCCAGTGTCTAACTCCAAAAATAACGAATACAAAGCGGGGGTGGGGGGGGGGGTGAGACAGATGACAATAAACCGTCTGGAGCACAAAGATATTGCCATGCATATTTGGTATCCAGTAGGATTGTTTAAACTCCCCCGCACCCCAACCATTCAATAACAAGTGCCAAAACAATTCCATGGACACATGCCGACAAAGAGAAGGAGAAAAGTAGAACGATTGATGGGATCTGTCATTCCTACAAAAGTGAAAATGTGATGGTGACGTGTGATGACAATTTTGGGTTGCAAGAAGCAATTGCTTGCTTTAAACCTTTCTTGTTACCGATAAGCTCAGAAATGCCTTAAGAAAATAGCCGTAAACAGGGAAATAAACAAGAGTGCTAAAGAAGCATTAAAAGGAAACTCACGTTAAAATGTGATTTGGGTAAGACAGGTATGTTTTAGACACTGTTTATAAAGATTAACTTATCTTGGAGTTATCTCCATATACCAACCATTTCTAGGTTCTTCACATTTGTGGTTGTGTCTCCCCAAAATGAACTGCTTAGATGGGGAAAACAACATTGCCGTTTTTGCAGTTTGACATGCACAACTGTGGCTGTGCAGGTCTAAGCATTCCTGGCACTCAGAGTCCCCAGCCACTGTTTAATAAGAAAGTGGGTGCCATGGGTTTTCAACAGAATTTTCCATGTTGCTGCTTTCATTCCATTTTTCCTTCCTGCTTGCTTTTAGCTTCCAAAGAGAACAAACACTCCTAAGCAAGCCATAGGAACTGTGTTGAAAGATCCTGAAAGGAGTCTCAGGGTTGCACATGAGAACTAGCACGCCTCCGTTCTTTGCACCAATGCTGCTAGTTTCAGCTTCACTCAGGCAACTCTTAAAGTGCTATACTGTATAAACCTGTGTACAATGATAATAGATTTGCAGAGTTGGAAGGGTTCCCAATGGTCATCCCGTCCAACCCCCTGTAATGCAGGAATCCTAGTTTGAAACCAAACCAGACCCTGCTTAGCTTTGCAAATGTGCTAGCAGTTTTATTGCTGCACCATTAGACGTAAACACGTGATTTGTGGCATCTTCTTAGTGGACTGTTTCTGGAAGTATTCTGATGAACTAGCTATGCAGGCAGAAACGACTTGCATTAGATAAAATGTGACGGCCTTGAGGGTCTCGCAGAAAGCTGATAGCTTCCCTTTATATTGTATGCAATTAATTCTTTTGGCTACAGACATGTACACCAAGAGCGATTCTTCACAGGAGTGTGCACCTGAACGATCATCTGCCCTGCTAGACTGCTTTGAGCTTTATCTCCCTCCTGCCATTAGAAAGGATTAATATCAGCCTGATTACAAGACCCACTAATGGCTCTTTCTTTTCCGCTGTGGAGGCTGTTAGATGTTGGCCTCTGGGTACATTAATGTAAAATACCCTTTCCCTCAAGGAAATCAAAACAACCTTGAATAATAATAAAGCAGTGTCTCGTAACTAGATGCAGTGAAACATTTCCCGCCCCATCCAAATATTCTTATATGAAAAACTTTTCGATAGAGTGATAGCAGGCAATGTCCACAGCACATGAAGCTCATGTAAATCAGCCAAGCCACTCACTACTGGAAAAAGCAAGATACGATGATGAACCTATTCCAGGAGTTAATTCTTTCCTGACCTTTTGTTGTTTAGTCATTTAGTCATGTCCGACTCTTCGTGACCCCATGGACCAGAGCACGCCAGGCACTCCTGTCTCCACTCCTGCCTCCACTCCTGTCTCCACTTCCTGACCTTACTCATTGCAAACCCACCTCCAAACACAAAAACAGTACTCATGGGCATCATGTCACTGAAAATAATTTTGACTGGAGTCCAAGTCCAGAATATCTAACATCATGTGTAGGATGGTGCCAGTTTCTGATCCCAGCCCTACCCCCCAGGGAATTTTGCTGCCTGGAATGGAGCCTAAACGGCGCCTTCCTCCTTTACCAGTTCCAAAATTCCATGGAGCACCAATCAAACAGCAATTCCTGCCTTCTCCTGTCCTTCCTTCATGGTACCACCTAAAGCAGGCCCCTGGCACTATGCTGGGTGGGTGCAGGAGAACTTCACCAGGCCATAGTTTAAAATAAAATAATAATCATCATCATTGAAGGAAAAAAGATACTTTTCCTAACCATGGTCAAAAACACACAATACATTTAAAGCTCTCTTACACTACCGTAACAGTCGTGGATAATCTTGCAAAGAGTGCTGGGAACTGTAGCTCTGTGTGGTCAGCACAAACCATAGTTCCCAGGATTCCCTTTGTCTCTTGACATGGTATAAGAGTGCTTGAAATGTATGGTGTGGGTGTGACCATATCTAAGCCACAGTCTTGAAGCTAGAGGGGCTATTGCCAAACTTCATTCCTCTACAAGTCCAATTCCCATTTTAAAAGCAAACAAATGTGTTATCACACATTGCTTGCCTCCAGCCCCTCTGAGACAAATACAGCTGCTCCCTGGTTATGTCTGGAGTGCAAGATGTCATCCCTGTGTCTTTACAATAGACCGAGAAGCCCTGCTCATAACACGGGGCACACAGAATCTAAAGAACCTACCCAGCCTCCCTTCATCCTAGAAGATTTCTTTCAAGCATGTTGAGATGATGCTCCTTTACCCTTTAAGAGCAGTCTTCTCCATGGGTCCCTGCATAGCTTTTAAGCCATCAGAGAGCATGTCCCCTCTGCTAGAGCCAAAATGGCCTCACCCCACTCCATTTCCAACCTGACCATATTTACTTCCAATTCTATCAACAGAGAGGGGAGGCTCCACCGCCCTCTGCTTCTACATAGCTTGCCACTTCAGATGTGAGAGCTGCTGTGGGGAGGTTGTCAAAGAAAGCATTGTCAAAGAAAGCCAATATCCATTTTATCACTCTGGATTACTGCCCAACAATCTTTAGTCTTAGGTCTTTTGCAAAAGAAAGCCACCTTTTAATTTAAGACGAGTTCAAGCCTTCGAGACATCAGAGTTTCTGCTTGTCAATGAACATTCAATGTTTTCTTTTGTTCTGCGGCTCTGCCCTGTAGCATCAAAGTCACACATGGTTTGTCAAATCTTGTTAGTTCGCAGGATTTATTAATATAGTCATTCAAACTGGCTAATTGTAGGGTGTCAAAGTTAATTACAATCAATTGAATTTGTATATTTTTCTGCCAATATGGTAGAAGATTTATTAAGAGATTTCAGCAGTTTGTGATGTAGAGACATAGACACATAGGATTAGCTGCCACAAACTAAATCAGAGCATTGGTTCATGTAGCTCAGGTATTGTCTACACCAGGGGTGTCAACCTAAGGCCCGTGGGCCGGATGCGGCCCAATAGCCTTCTCAATCCGGCCCGCAGATGGTCTGGGGAAGTCCCTTCCGCCGTAGGAGGAGGGGAGATTGTGGGCACCACGAGCCCTCACACGTGCTGGGGTGTGTGGCTGCCATCCTCCCACCCCATTGGCTGGCTCCCGGATGCGGCTCTCCCTTGGCGCGTCCAATCCGGACGCTCCAGGGGGGCGTGGCTTGCCGATTTAAGCAAGCGCGTGGCCGGGCTTCAACTTGGGACCTTTTGCATCCAAAGCAGGTGCTCCACCGTTGAGCTATGGCCCTTTTCCTCAGAAGTCACACTTATCTTCAAGAACATTTCACCTGGGATTAAGGAGAATGTGCAAGCACTGGCTCAAAACATTGGCAGCTGTCCGCCACTTAGTTCTCACTGAAATAGTAGACTAGTGCCTTCAGGCTGCAGGCGGGGGAATCACATAACTGAATCTTCTTCCAAACAATGAAGAAAGCCCTGCACACAGAAGACTAGCATATCAGAGAGACATCTAGGCTAGATCTATTCTCCTTGACATCTAACTTGCTATGCGGAGGGAGATGTTTACGTGGAGGAACATCCACCCAGGTGAACCACCAACTGTGTACTAAAACAGTACACCTCAGGTGCAGGTTCCCCACCTCCATGAGAACAAGGCCTAAGAACCATCTAGGCACAACCTCCACCCTGACATTTCCCTGCTAGGTTTCCTCCCGCCACCATATTGCTTAGGGGACCATGTTGTCATATCACATTCACTTAAGGAATCCTGCCATTTGCATTGTGAGTTTCCATTCCTGTGATCCCAATGATAGTGATGGAGATAAACATTGCAAGGTGGACATGAGTCACATGGCGAGTTCTACAGTACTTCAATCTATCTATATCAGGAGTTGGAAATGTGTTATCTCAATCCACATGGTTTGAGTGGCCTTGAGAGGCATACAGTAGAAATGGGTCAGGGTGAGGATGACAAGCTCTATTTGCTTGCTTAAACTGCAGAATTGAAAGGGGTGCTGAGGAAGGAAAGAGTTAGTGCAGCAGCAATCAGAGAAGAGGGAGAACATGCCTTTATTTTTCAAAGAGTCCCCTTACAGCAATAAATTGCAGGTGGCAACTCCTGAGTGGTTATGCAGAATGCTAGTGCCAGACTCTGCCCCTCTCTGAATCAAAGTTTTCATCTCCTTTTGGTCTTGCATAAAATATATTTTGAAAGGGTCTTGATTTGAAGCTAGCACTAAACATACCAAGTTCAATATATGCTCCAAATATCCAGCAATACCATTCAGTTTAAAATCAATGTGTTCCCATGAGGCAGCAAGGCAATTGAGCGCCTTCCTAGAATGAGCTCAATTCTGTTTTTAGCTGATAAGCTTTACTATTGCCATGTTTGAAGAAATTAATGCATAGAAGCCAATGAAATTAATGGTGATTCAAGGGTGCAGAATCCGGACAATAGTTCCCCACTGGATAGAGGAAAAAGAGCCACATTATACACTTCTTGACATCTTGAACAAAATGGAAGAGCTATACCTTGGGGGTCAACCAGAAAGTTTGAAAGCTGTTGCTATTTAACACGTATTATCAAAGTGAATTTCTGTCCACATGAATCTTACTGGAAACTGTTTTCAAAATTGCAAAACTTCATCTCTAAGACGGGACAACATTTCAAAGCTGAGAGCATGGGGTTAGGTAACACAAATCCACATGTTTCCTCCTAAATTAGGAGAACTACCGGTATATCAAGAGAACCCTGAGTATTTTATCAGAAAGAGCTGGTGGGTGTTCACTGCTTTTGAAAAATCAGGACATGTACTTAAGAAACTCAAATATGGATTTGGGAGCTTAGTTTTCAGTTCCTTAAAAAAAATATGACCTAGACTGCTTCTGTCTGTTACAAAGTTAAATAAAACGAGCCTTGCTTCTTTCACAAGTCATTTTCTTTGGCAAAATCCAAAATTTAACTAACTATAGGGCTGCCATACACCCGGAGTTTCCCAGATATTACTGGAATCTCAAAGCTGAACAACTTTTCGGGTGCCCTGGTTTTTACATTTTTGAAATATGGCAACCCTAACTTACTATTCAATCAGGTTATTCACAATATCAAATACAATTATACATTTGTGCATCTGAATGGAATGATGAGACTAGAGTTATTATTGTGCTATAGACTGAGTTTCTGCTTTCCTGTCTTGTTCCAAAAGTTCTTCTTGGACTTGGATTTTAATCTAAGGCTGCATACACACTATACCTTTAAAGCATATACAGAACACATTCTTTACCTTCAAAGAATTTACCCCTCAGAGACTTACAGTTCCCGGCAACCCCTAACAAACTCCAGTGCCCAGAATTATTTGAGTGGGGAAATGTACTTCAAATATATTTTAAAGGCATAGTGTGTACATATGGTGCTGGAGGAGACTCTTGAGAGTCCCATGGACTGCAAGAAGATCAAACCTATCCATTCTGAAGGAAGTCAGCCCTGAGTGCTCACTGGAAGGACAGATCGTGAAGCTGAGGCTCCAATACTTTGGCCACCACGTGAGAAGAGAAGAATCCTTGGAAAAGACCTTGATGTTGGGAAAGATGGAGGGCACTAGGAGAAGGGGACGACAGAGGACGAGGTGGTTGGACAGTGTTCTCGAAGCTACGAACATGAGTTTGACCAAACTGCGGGAGGCAGTGCAAGACAGGAGTGCCTGGCGTGCTATGGACCATAGGGTCACGAAGAGTCGGACACGACTAAACAACTAAACAACAACAAGTGTACATAGCCTTAGATGGAGGATTTAAGTCTACCACCCATGGCTTTGTCAAACGCACCACCCCTTTTCCTCCTCCCTCCCAGCTTCCCAGCCACTGATCTTCCATACTGCACCAGTCATGAGCCACATGCCAGGAGCACTGGCGAATTCGCAATCCATTTCCAAGCCACATTGTGGGGGGATGCATTTGTCCCATCATTACCTGCAATGCCATTTAAGTTGGACATTTTTTCATAACTCTCCCGAAACCATATTTTCTTAGTCACCCCCCCCCCCAAAAAATTGTCTGAATTCTTGCTCTTTTCTCTCAGCCTTACTGTTAACCATTTCTCATTTTGCTAACTCAAGATTCTGAAAGCCATCCAGTGAAGCAGGGCTGCCACCTTGAGGGCTTCTGGCACCTGAGGCAGCTGCTTCAGCCTGCCTAATGGCTGCACCGGCTCTGCTTACACATGCCCTGGGTATGCTGCCAAAAATAGTTTCCTTTCATTGAGTTCTCCCCCATTCCCTTTGTGCCATATTGGATGGTGAGGTTTCCCACCCGCGTTCCACAATGCTGGGTGTAGTTGACAAGCTTGATGATGTCATGAAACAGACTGGATGATCTTAAATGTTACAGGAGAAAAGGAGAATGAAATATGAGAATATCTGTTCTGGAGTCAGTCCCAAGTTCTGCATCACATTTTATTTCACCTTTCAGTGTTTCATATTATTTTTTACTTTGGAATAAGAAGGTTCTTCGTATATTTTCCAAGTGTTGGTATGATAGTGGCATCCTTGCCCATCCACATGCTCATCACCTCTGATCACAGGATCTGCAAGGTTCTTGCAATGATTCAACAACCTGTGAAACCTGTTTGACCAAGGATGAGGATGATGATGATGATAATTTATACCCCACCCATCTGGCTGAGTTTCCCCAGCCACTCTGGACAGCTCCCAATCAAATGTTAAAAACAATACTGTTAAAAACTTCCCTAAACAGGGCTGCCTTCAGATGTCTTTTAAAAATAGGATAGCTGCTTATTTCCTTGACATCTGTTGGAAGGGCGTTCCACGGGGCGGGTGCCACTACCGAGAAGGCCCTCTGCCTGGTTCCCTGTAACCTCACTTCTCGCAATGAGGGAACTGCCAGAAGGCCCTCGGCTCTGGATCTCAGTGTCCGGGCAAAACAATGGGGGTGGAGACGCTCCTTCAGGTATACAGGACCAAGGCCGTTTAGGGCTTTAAAGGATAACTCTAGAACAACTGAGGGCATGTTCAATATGGGCAACTATGTTTATCCTACCACCTTTAATCCTCTTAAAAACCATCACCTGTTTCCAGTCTTTGAAACGACTACAAAGAGGTGTGTAAATGGAAATGCTGACTGCCTCTTTACACAAGCGCTATGAATAGTGCTGCTATAATGATGTATAACTATTGATTGCTGCTACTGTCCTCTTCAATTGACCAGGTCCTGCAAATCTCTGATAACACTCTTGTCATTAGTTGTCAGTAGGGTGCACTTTGAGAGAATATAAATGAATGCAGCGTGACTATCATCTGTTTTGATTGTCTGATAGAACAAGTGTCGGGGATCTTTCCTATTGATTTGTAGATAATATTTTGTGTATCTGGAAAACTGTCAGTAAAATTCTTTGGGTGCGGAAAGCAGCGTTGGGGCTTTAGCATTAGGCCATTTTTTCTAATGAGTTTACAAGCACAGAAAGTAGAAAGACCATGGAGGCTGAGCAGATTATTCTGCCAACCTTTCTTTAATTGGAGAATAATAAGGTACCCAAAGTATTGAAGCTTTGCTCAGGCCACCAAATCATTCCTTGCCTTTGGGCAGCTCTGCTGCAATGCCAAGGTTGGCCCAAGGCATTTTGTCACCCAAACTGCAGGGTAAAAGGTGGAGCCTCCCTCTGCAATGCCGCAAGGAATGCTAGCACACAGTACTCAGTTCACACACAAGTTTAAAGCTGAAGGTAGAGGGAGTGTGGCTTTCTCATTAGGTTGAGAGGTCCCTCAACAGAGCTCCCTCCAAACTGCATCTTCAGTGATCTCCTCAGCAAAATGATGCACCCGCAGCACTCCTGCACCCAAAAATGGCATTTCCAACATAGCACAACAATGCTACACATAGCTACGTTAAAACCTTTAATGAAGGGCATCTACTTTGTTTTTTTAACCCAATAGACCCTTACGATCCTTAAAGTACATTTTTAAAGTCCTAACTTTGAAACTGGCATTGCACCTCGGGGCACAATGGTTCCCTTGAGGACTTCCTCTGCCACCCACAAAACCTTTCGGCTGCCCCTTGCTGCCCCTTTCTTCAGGAGTTGGCAATGAGGATTATCTTTTATTTCCTTGGAATGTGCATTGAGCCAAAGGAGAAAGTTGGAGGAGATTCAGTCCTACTGCTGGATATATATTTTTGGAATTTAACCATCTCTGATGTAATGTATGCTACTCACCGACAATCTTAAAACTGACCACATACTATTTTCAAACTGAAGTGTAATGTTGAACTACAAGATTTCCCAGCTGGATCATAGATGTTGAGTTCTCTTCATGGATCCAGGTCTGGAAGAATTGCATGGATGACTAATTCCATGTAGCTTCTCTTCCTTTCTTTTCTACAAAGAGCTGCTCAAACAATTGTTCTAAAAAAAAAAGTCTGTTCAGAGTTAAAAATATTTTTGTCAGGAGCAGTTCTAAGTCATTTGCCCTGAGAGTCTTCAAACTTTGATGAAATAAATGGACACTGGTGCATAATCACTGTGGTAGATCAGAAGGAAAATGAAATATCATTTTCCATGACATTCCCAAGAAGTCATTTTACATGCGGCCCTTCATAGCTTAACGTAGCATGCTCAATGATATTTCAGCTGTCAGACTGCATTTCCCTCACAGTTACTTCTTTCCTCTTGACCTGAGTTTCACCAACAATGCTGCTTTAAATTAGATCCCTTGAGAAACATCAGAGTAAATTCCTAGTTCCATGATATTTATAGAAGTTGCCAGTGCTTGTACATCATTATAGCCATGTTCTCAGTATGGAGATAACAGAGTCCTTTCGGTAGTTTACTTGACAACCACACAAGAAACATAAAGGGCAAACCTAGAGTTGGTGTGTTAAATAAATCCCACATTTACCTCAACAGATTGACACTTAGTCTGACACCAGCTGTAAAATAAAACCGCATTGGGTGAGGAAAGTATGATGTCATTAAATATTTGTCTTGACTTTCTATTTTTGCTGCACAAGCTTTATGACATGGCAATTCTCTAATACACCTGAAACAGCCACTAAGGTACTCAGTTGTGTGATGAGAGGAAACTTGTTTTGGCCTCAGAAAAAGCAGGGGGGGTGGTAAACCCCATTCCCTCAGCACCTCCTCCTGACCAAGAGAGGACTCCAGTTCAGCTCTCTTCAGGGTTACTCTTAATACTGTTCATAGATTTCATAATAGGTTTTGTTGGAAGCCGCCAAGAGTGGCTGGGGGAACCCAGCCAGATGGGTGGGGTATAAATAATAAAGTATTATTATTATTATTATTATTATTTTCAGGATAAGAGCGAAGCATGGGTCATGTGATGCACATCCCGGTTGGGGGCTTGAAAAAGTCGGGTGGTATCCCATCTAGCTCATTACTGTCCACCCAAGCTGCTATGCTCTTTGCGGCCATAGCTTCCAAATTACTGCCTTCCAAATTACAGGTGGGGATGTCACACAAGATTCCTTTACTAGCTGCAAAGACTACTAAAGCCATGGCTTCTCGGCAGTTTGGAACCGAGAAAAATTGACGTCATACAGATTTAAGACTTCGGAGGAACGGAGACATGGAAGCGAAAAAGAAATATCACTATAAACTGAACATCTGAAATTTAAAAGCAAGTCACTCACACTGAAACTTCAGATATTTGCCATGCTTCCTAATATATTGAGAGACCAGGCAGATTCCAATTTTCACAACTGTCAAAGTAGCACCTTCAGAAGTGTGCCAGCATCAAAGAGCTGTCGTTTTATTGATAGATGCAGGGTGTTCTGATAATGGAGCCTGTGGTATGAGTGCCATTCAATGCATTAAAAAAAAGTTATCTCCAACCCAATGTGAATTCTATTCATCTAAATCCACTTTTAAATGGCAAGATGCTCACCAAGTGAACTAGCCGGGGGGAGGGGGGGGAGATGAAGAGAGAGCATCAAAGAGAGCAAGGCAGTATCATGGCGAAGACACAAATGTTCCTTCTTTTTTGAAACGAAGAGACATGTATTAGTGGCACTTTTCTCAGCATACAAATAGAATGCCATTCTCTGGTAGGTCAAAGATGTTGTGCAGTTTCCTAATGTTCAGCACAAGGCAACGTAGCACATGTCTGCAGTGACGCCCCAGGATGTTGTCTTTCCTCAACACCATTTCCCCAATGGAAATTGTCCGCCGAAGCTGCTATATGCCCTAGAAGGAGAACTGCTCTTTGTGGAGATGACTTCAGAAGGCCTTCAGCAAAGGCAAATGGTGCCTTGGAGAGATTTTTAATACAGATAATGTCATAGGGGAGAACTTAGCATTTGATGTTGTCAGCCCCCATATCACTAGTCTCCTGATGGTTACAGATAATGCAAGAAATCCAGCCGTACCCCTCAACTGACCTGCAGGAGTAGCCAGGAATCAGCAGCAAGCTGCTTTACTGGCCACGGCTGGCCCTTAATGTGATAGGAAATGGCATAAAATGAGCCCTGACCATAGCTGGCAAGTCTCCCGCTGAAAAATGCGGGCTCAGCAGCGGCGCGGCACCGGAAGTCGCTTCTACGCATGTCTGGACATGAGTAGAAGCAACTTCCGGTGCCAGCAGCGCCCGATTTCCGGTGCCCATACATGGGTAGTGTGGCACCAGAAGTCATTTCCGGTGCCCTGGCATGGGCAGAGTGGCACCAGAAGTTGCTTCTATGCATGTCCAGACAAAATGGAGCCTCCCTGGCAGGTAGGAAATCTGGGGGATTTACGGGATTTTTTCCAATCCAGGCTTTTTCCCATGGGAGACTTGGCAGCTATGGCCCTGATGGATCAGACCAAAGGTCTCTCAAGACCAGCACTCTGCTCCCACAGTGCAACTGGATGGCTATGGGAAGTTCACAAGTAGACTTTAAGTGCAACTCTCCTGCTCCTGGGATTCCCCCAAACTGGAACTCAAATGAATCCTGTCTCTAATACTGGTAGTAACATAGAATCACTGTGAGTATTAGCCAGTGTTCTCCTGATCCACCATGAATTTGTCTCAGCCAAGTTGTTTCACTCATCCCATTGAGAGACCCAGATCTCCCTGATCTATCTATTCTTCCATACTAGCCCTCTGTTGGCCACATGACATAGGACCAGATGTCTCTCTCTCTCCTGTGCAAAATCTTCCCATCTTATTGGTAGGCTCGTAGGTCTAGTAACAGAGAGTAATTCCCCCCCCCCTCCTCCTGGGAACCAACAACATATTTTTTGCTAATACATAAGCTGAGCCAGTACACATGCTTGGGAATTTAAAAAACCGTGTGCAGCATGGAGAACTGAGCTTTTATTTCCCCTTCCAAACATGGTAATTTGCACACACCTTAAAATAACCATTTAAGAGAGAAAATTATCTGCTGACGCAGGTGGGACTCTCACTAACCATTGAAACAACGCTGGAGCTTTCAAGGATGGCTCACCAGTGTTTCTTAAGTATCTTTCTTACATGCTGGTAGGATGTTTAGTTCAGGGTTCCCATTATTGAAGCCATAATTCAAGCTACAAGCTCCTGAAAGCAAAGACCCATTATGGTGGTGTGATGGTTTTTTTAAAAAGTAGAGCTCCAAGCCTACCTATGGCACTATATAAATAATGAATCTATCTAATTAAATCCAGCATCTCACTGACTTTGGCACTGTGGCTTTGTGGACAAGGTGGCAGTTTCCCCCCTATGTCGCATCGTTGCGGGTTGTACTCACCTCTGGCATGGCCTAATCCTTGGGGTAAAGAATCTCATCATCTTAGCAGTGTCGTTTTAACACCACCTGGAGCAGCACAGCCTGTGGCATTTGCTGAAATATTCTGGTATGATTCATAAAGCACTGTCAACCACACAAAGGTGTCGTTCCATTAAAGGCTCCACACTGCACAAAACGGCCAGATGTTTGGCACGAAAGCTTGAGCCTGTTAGAAGTAGGGTGAGTTAGCAGTTCTATTTTTTTACTAGCTGAATTGTGTTCCTTCTTTTAAAAAAAATTGTACAATGTAAAAATATTAACATCTATTAATAAAGGGGGGAACTGTGACACACAAACACCTTTTAGTCGTGAAAAATGCACATATGATTTCAGTTACAGCCCAAATTAGACTGCTGCAAAGTGTTACATAAGATGCTGCCTTTGAAGGTGACTTTTTGCAGCCACCAGGGGGTTGACTGACTTGCCTGCATAAGACGGTGGGACACCAGTACTTAACTATGTGCACTGGTTAATGTTAACTATGTGCACTCGCTTGTTGCTACTGAGCCCAATACAAAGGGCTGTTTTTTTCACCTCTGAAACCCAAAGTGGCTAAGGACCTAGCCATCTGAAGGAACAACTCTCCCTGCTCATGATTTGAGATCCACCAAGAAGGCTCTTTCGGTTATACTCTCTCCAAATAAAGCCCAGGATATCAGGACTATTAATAAGGTCTTTTCAGTGTGGCTCCCCTGTTGCAGAACCCCCTGGGATTAGGTTGGTGCCAACATTGGCTGGTTTTGAGTACCAGCAAAAAACATTCCTCTTCTGCCAGGCTTTCTGAGTTAGTAGTGTTGTCCTATTCCTCAGAAGTTGGGTCTTAGATGTTTGCTTATTGTGATTGTGTATTAATTCTTTTGTTGCTTTTTTCCAGTTTGTATTGTGTGCTGTGATCAGCCCTGATATCATCTGATGGGGGGGGGGGTTGAGGAGATACATTTTGCAAATAAGCAAGCAAAATAGCGTGAGTCTCCACATCTCCTGCAGTGGTCCGTCAGAATGTGGGGTCCTATAGATTCAGAATATGGTGGTGGAAGTTCCACAAATTAAGGAGTTCCTATGCTCTACAGCAGTGGTCCTCAACCTTGGGCCTCCAGATGTTTTTGGCCTACAACTCCCATGATCCCTAGCTAGCAGGACCAGTGGTCAGGGATGTTGGGAACTGTAGTCTGAAAACATCTGGAGGCCCAAGGTTGAGGACCACTGCTCTACAGTACACTAGACAGGGGTCAGCCACAAGAGGGAGACAAAGAAGCATTGGGCAATCTAATGAATTATCCTTGCAACCATAGCTGCCAAGTTATCCCTTTTTTAAAGGGATTTTCCCTTATGCTGAATAGGCTTCCTCGCGAGAAAAGGGAAAACTTGGCAGCTATGCTTGCAACAGACTGTACCACTTGGAAATATTTACATTTCAAGTGGTATTACTGCATATGTAGGTATAGCTTTCTAAATTTCTGTTCTAAACTGCCAGTGGGGACCCTGTAACGAGAAAATATGATCGGAATCTATCCAATAATGAAAGGTTCAAAAGCAAGTTGTCCCAATGAAGAGCTCAACCTGTACACAATAACAATTCATCTAATGTTTGCTATATATTTGCTGTTTATGGAGAATATCTGCTTATCCTCCTGCCAAATGGAGTTGTGATCAGGATTTTGTGTTGACATGCCATTCATCGTCCCAAAAGATTCAGTTTTGGTTGAATATTGTGATTTGGGAAATTAGACATTCTAGTGGCTGAATCAAAACCCACCATATATTTTGTGAATTCACATTCATCCAGCAGCAGCAAAGAATAGTTGCCACAGTAATGTTTTCTCTTTTCATTTTAACCTTTTCATACAGAATCACCTGCTGTAAAGGGGCCCCTGACCATCAGGTCCAGTCGTGTCTGACTCTGGGGTTGTGGCGCTCATCTCGCTCTATAGGCCGAGGGAGCTGGTGTTTGTCCGCAGACAGCTTCCAGGTCATGTGGCCAGCATGACAAAGCTGCTTCTGGCAAACCAGAGCAGCGCACGGAAACGCCATTTACCTTCCCGCCAGAGCAGTCCCTATTTATCTACTTGCACTTTGATGTGCTTTCGAACTGCTAGGTGGGCAGGAGCAGGGACTGAGCAACGGGAGCTCACCCCATTGCATGGATTCGAACCGCCAACCTTCTGATCAGCAAGCCATAGACTCTACGGTTTAACCCACAGCGCCACCTGGGTCCCACCAAATTCCACAGTAACATATTTTACAGGAAAGGGGTGGGATATTCCACTAAAAAGGCAAGGTTGACAAATGTACCAGTGGAAGCTCTGGATTGGCTCTGCCAGTGCATTTGCACTATGCCAACCTTGCTGCTGCCTTACCCCTCCCACTCTTCCTCCTGGTAAGCTGCAGTGATGCTGATGATGGGAAGCCAGGTAAGGTCCACTCTCTACCCTGACGATCACTACTGATTAGGTCATTGTCACCAGTCTAAGACCAACAGGAGTGTTTGTGGGCTGGAGGAAGTGAGAGGCTGGTTATCTGGATTCAGCCCTAACTCATTTTCTTTGGACATAAAGCTTGGGCTATAATTTGGATTGTGAGTTGCTACTCCATCAGAGAGGGAGCCGTTTCCCTCTGTAGTTCCCAGTAATGGCATTTTCTGATGTTTTCATCTATGTTTTGAATTTTGTATATTATCTGTTTTATTTTTTCTCTAAGCTGCTTTGAGACACATCATGGAAAGCTGGTGTATAAATCCCTGATATAAATAATAAAAATAAATCCCACACTATTCCCATGAGTCCCACAAAACACCTTGGTTTCCAGGGGGTACAGAGGGAAGGTGAAGCCCGTAAGGAAGGAAAACCAGGTGTCTGTACAACTGTGATAGGCAACTGGAGGACAAAGCTGTTGTGCTGAAAAATTATGCCTGGTACAGAGAGTATGGAATACTTAAAAGCCTAACTGCTCCCTGGAGCTTCAGTTTGGCACAAGCCTCCATCAAATGGCTCTCCAAAGGAAGGTTTTTAATATATCTTTAAATTGTGTTTTCCTTCAAGTTTTTACAAGGGGTAATATGGAAGAATCATTATAATGTGTTGTGAACTGTTCTTATGTCCTAAAAGCCAGAGGTAAGGAGCTTTTTATTGCCCTTTTATGCAACTGTTGTCACGTTCCCCCAGTTGTTGCAGTTCTGATGCAGCAACTTTCTATTGTACACACAGATCGTTTGTTTGTTTGTTTGTTTGTTTGTTTGTTTAATTGTGTAATTGTTCTTTGCTGCCAACAGGCTATTGGAGCGGGATGGTGGGGAAACCAGACATCTATTCGTTAGGGATTATTAAAAGCAAGTGAACAAAGTCATTTCTTTGCATCTCACCCTCTCATATAGTATGCATTAAAGAGACAACTCATCACCAGAAAGAGAGAGACAGTGGCTGACAGGGAGGGATGCAGGTTGAGAGAAACAAGAAGCCTTAATGCAGCACAGGGGAAATACATAACCACTGCTCTTTAGGCAAGGCAAGCTGAGGGCTCTAGAAAATGCGCAACAGACAAATCAATCCAGAGACATGCTTCAGATAGAAAACAAGGAACTAGGCGAAACTCACCCTTTGTCTTTTTCAATAACATGTGGAAACAACTCTACAATTGTTTCTGCAGATGATATCAGACTGCTTGCTACTTGCTGAGCTGAGCTAGCAGAACCACTTTCACTATCCCAATACTTAAGGAGAATCCATCCAAAAACTGTCTTAGTTATACACCACTGCTGCTACTGATGCAGGAGCGGCCAATGTGATGTCTTTCAAATGTTGTTGGATGTCAGTTCTCATCATCCTTGACCATTAGCCATGGGAATTGCAATTCAGCAGCATACGAAGGAAACTATGTTGACTTTCCTTAAGTTAGGTATATTGGAGAACCTGTGGCCTTCCGGATGTTGTTGGACTCCAGCTCCCATCAGCCCCCAGCCAGAATGCCAACAGTCAGAGTTGGTGAGCATTGGAGTCCCACAGCACCTGGAAGGCCCAACTCTGCTGTGGGGCTTCCCTGTTGTCCTGCAGACTTCAGCTCCACCCATAACACCAGAATCCATTCTCCCAGAATGACTCCTGGTTTATCAGAAGATGCTTTTGCAAAGCAGGCAAGTCGACACCCTTTGACCCATGTTGTCCTTGACCCCGGTCATAGCAGAGTGTTTTGTGTTCACATCTTTGTCTAAATGCACATCTTAGCACTTGACGAGCATCTCACTAATTGTTTTCAAGGCTATTAAGAGCACGGATCTTGCGTAACTTTTTGCTTTAACATTAACAATGGCCTAATTATTATTCACAGTGCTTTTGCAGCTTCACACATTCAAGTGACCTTTACCTGGGTGTTAATTATAAATAGCTTTGTCTATTGGGGTGGGGAAATGGAACCAAATGAACTAACTATTAAAGCTCCTATCAATAATTGAAGGAGATGTCGCAAACAATGGGAAATGGTGGCACATATTCTTCCCCCTCCTGCCAACTATCAAACCTAAAATAACAAGAATTAGCACTGACCAGATTTTCCCTCTTTCCTGTGTAACCTCGGTCCGCACATTTCCTGTAGCGTATAAAACTGTGCAGGTCTAGTCCCCTCGCAGTGAGGCTTCCCATTAACTGCAGCTGTCAGAGACATCTGCCTTGCCTGATTACTGTCAAAGATGAGTGGAAATAATAGTGTTGCTGCAGAAGATGCCCCATTCGCCTGCAATGAACTTTTCATCGAGTGTTTCTTGAAAACAGAGCTCAGCAATGGCTTGTATTGTGAGAATACATGCATAGAGAATGACCACAAAATCCTGCCGTAAAACAAATCGTTCTGTTTATGTCCTGTTCTTCAATCTAATCCACTTTTCCCCCACCTGTCGCCCAAACAAAATCTTTGGAGTGCCCAGTGGACTACTGAGCGTTATGCACTGAGCTTCCCTTATAAAAAATACATGCACAGTAACAGCATTTTCCCCCTGACTTTGTTTTTTAAAGTGCTAGAGAGCAAATCCTGCATGAGTGCTTTGGAGCTGAAGCCAAGCATTCATTTTTGTGATATTAAAACAGAGGAGGAGACAATAAGTTAATATTTGAGGGGGAAGCAGAATAGAGGCACCCTCCTCATCATCATAATTTACCCCAACAATTCACATGTCACACCATTGGTTTGGGCAACACTGTTTATCTGAGACCATTAGATAAGCTTTGGAAAAAAGAAGAAAGTACTCTAAGTCTAGTCACTTCTATGAGGTACCGGTAATTTTAAATTAAGTTGCTTCCTGACCTCTGTGGCACTTTGGCTTCCCTTTGTGATGACATACAAATGAGGATCATTTCACTTAAAATGTGGGATATAAATCTTCAAGATGATTATGGCGATATTATTAATAATAAACCTGAATATATACTACTATGACAGCACGTGCAACCAAGCTGCAGATCATTAGATGTGCAATATTCAGTATTCATTTGGCTGTGAGTCCTGGAAGACCTGCTCCCTGACTTGCAGGCCTTTTCCCACTTGGCCTGGAAGAGCGAGGCCCAGACTGACTCCAGCTACAAAAGCTGAGGCTGCTGAACAGGTTCTTGGGCTGGGGTATTGTTTAAGGGGTTTTGTTTTGCGGGGATGGGGGGGGGGGGAGTTGCTGCTATTGTCAATGCTAATTATTTGTAACTTTATTTTGGATCCTAAGATTTATGTGGAAATTGTTTAGTTTGGTTGTGTACTTCTGTTTATTGTTTTTTGACTATTTTTGTTGTGTTTGTAGTTGTGTAACTTTATACGTGTTGTAAACCACCTTGAGCATGGTTTTCACTTTGGAAAGGTGACATACAACGAAAATGATTGATTGGATAACTGTGACCAAAATGCCTCTACAGTAACTGTTGTAATCTTCCCAGTCTCCTGAGTTCCCCGCATCTCATTCTCCAGTTCTGTGGTTGCCACACTTTACAACTGCTCACAGGTTTTCCCCATTTTGTCAGGACTGCCCCGCTGTCTACAATGAAGATGCAACTGGCATGATGAGGATGGAGAAGTATATTTGATTACAAGCTAAACCTGTTAGTTAAAAAAGAGCACCCCACAGCACCCCACTGATCCTGGAATTTTTCTTAAGCAAGAGGCATAAGGTTCAATTTTGCAACCTGTTTCATCTTCCCTCTTACTATGGTCTTTCCAGAGTTAGCTTACAGAAATAGTTCTGCTTAAAAAGAAAATGCCTGGATTGCCAAAGCACCACAAAGTTTTCAGTAGTCCCTGCTTTAACTCATGCAACTCAGTTCCCACTTCACCTTGGACAAGTAGCAAATCCTTCCCTTCTTCACCTTGGGATTCAGAATTCATCTGAATCCAATGCACACCTCTGGTTGTCTAACTCAGGACACCAACTGAACATTTCTTGAGTGCTCACTCTCTGGTCAGTTGAGTGAGGACACTTTGATGATGGTTTCCTGCTCTCCGCTCCAGAGTTACTCACAGGAAGCAGGATGCATGTTTATTCAGGCTCCTGTGACATCCATAGAGTAATAGAAATCACTTACAGCGAGCTGAGAGATGCAATAGTTAGGTGGACCAACAGAAGTAGAGGCAAATTATCTTCACAACTCAAGATGCTAAGTATAGTCAGAAAAATCTGGTTTATAGATTGAAGCAAAATCCAGTGTAAATACGGTATCAGACCTCAACACCCCCCACCAAACATTGGGCCATGCTGTTTTCTAAGTGCTCAGCCAAGTTATTCTAACCAACATAATTCCAGCTCCTCATGTTATCCAGTTTTTAATTATACAAGAAAATATAGCACCACCCACCTTGAGAAATCTAGAGCAAGCATCCCCAAACTTCAGCCCTCCAGATGTTTTGGACTACAATTCCCAACTTCCCCAACCACTGGTCCTGTTAGCTAGGGATCATGGGAGTTGTAGGCCAAAACATCTGGAGGGCCGCAGTTTGGGGATGCCTGATCTAGAGGTTGGTGAGCTAAGTTTAAAAATCACCACCAATAATGCACTTAAGGGTTCTTGTCAGCTAATATCCTTCACTACTAACATCTGTAGATGGATGCATCTTCCATATCAAAGTTACTCTGGGATAAAGTCATCTAGTAAAAGTCACGTCAATATTCAGTGTTATCATCATATTACTGTGCTGGGATGGGCAGTATACCTTCAACAGTGTATTCCATACAAGGATAACACAAATCAGCCTTTGGCAACCTGTACGAGGCTGATGGGTCACAGTCTAAAACATCTGGAGGGCACCAAGTTGGCAAAGGACCCCATAAAGTTTTGCCAGATGCACTTGAATAGGAATGCCCCTGGATTTTGATCGTCACACTCCAGCTGCTTCACAGGGCATGAGCTTGCTGGCCTTTAAGTCCTCTGACACATGAAAGTTTGATTTTAATATCTTGTTTTGTTTGTTTTTAATTACCGAGGTTGTTTAATGAAAATATAAACCAGTGATGCGTAGATTCACCTGATTACCTTGGATATGGTAAGTGCTGAATAATATGTAGCCAAGCTCAAGGTCAGACTTTGCTACTGACAAGCTATAATTTATTTCAAAAAAAGTCAACATTACAGCCTTGGAGGTCAAAAAACACTGACAGTGTTTAACCTGCAATCGTTTATTACCCTTAGTTCAGCATCCGATGACCTCAGATCAGGGTCAACCCTATGATGGGTGCAAAAGTTGTTCATCCCCTCCTGGCTGTGTCGATCTAATTTTGTTTACCAAGCAGGAAAGTCCCAGCTGGGAAAGCATTGCTAATGTGATGGGCAACTTCACATAGGAACCACACACCTCAAAGCAGAGAAAATGTTCGTTATTGTTATTCAAGAAAGTGGGAGAAGGAGGCTCTGTATTTTGCCATATAGCCTGATAGACCCGATAAAAGAAAGTACAGTATATAAGAATCAGCACAGCACTGAAATTAATTTAGTTAATAAATAAAATAAATTGTTGGTCCATGAATCTCCAACACCATTTCTTCCTCTACCTTGGGATGTCAAATGACATCTGCTCATGCGCAGTCTGCGTTTAGCAAATCAAGCATTCAGAACCAGCTACTTTGTAGATGCATGCCCATAAATGATTTAGCGTTTATGATACCACCTCTTCTTTTGGTGAATCTCTGGAAACTGACTGACCAGACCGAAAATTGTTTTCAGAACATCAGAGCAAAAGAAGAGTCCCATCTGATCAAGGGCCCATCTGGTCTAACATCCAACTTTATTTCCAGTTCCTTTCCATCCTTTCCAAATGACCCCTAAACATGCCAATTGCCCATTTAATTATCTCCTGCAAATTTTTGATGTGGCTGTATTTATATTTGGGGGAATATTTGTTTTAAGTGTTGATCGATTTAATATACCTTTCATTTTATATTGCATTTTTATTTATCCATTTGTGAGACAATTTGGATATACACCCCTGTAAGAAAGCAGACTAAATAAAAATATTTGATCTGAGAATGTTGCTTCCAAACTGTGTTTCTTTTGGAGAGCAGCAGGTAAATTTCCACATGGCTGTTGGAGTCATAGAGTCATAGAGTTGGAAGAGACCACAAGGGCCATCCAGTCCAACCCCCTGCCAAGCAGGAAACACCATCAAAGCATTCCTGACAGATGGCTGTCAAGCCTCCGCTTTAAAGACCTCCAAAGAAGGAGACTCCACCACACTCCTTGGCAGCAAATTCCACTGTCGAACAGCTCTTACTGTCAGGAAGTTTTCCCTAATGTTTAGGTGGAATCTTCTTTCTTGTAGTTTGAATCCATTGCTCCGTGCCCGCTTCTCTGGATCCCTAGCTAACAGGACCAGTGGTCGGGGAAGATGGGAATTGTAGTCCAAAACATCTGGAGGGCCGAAGGTTGGGGATGCCTGCTCATGACTGTTTACTTCTTCTGCTCCAATAGATACACCAAAGGACTGCAGAATTCTTTGAAGATTACTTTAAATTCATGAAGCTGTTAGGCATTTAAAAACCTACCAGATTGTTTTCAAAGACTGAAGCCTTCTAAGAGAGAACACTTTCTTCCATCCACAGTAGGAAGGTGAATCAAAACACATTCAAGCCAGTGCCTCCTTCTTCTGTTCCCATAAGCACCAGCACTCACCTCATGTTAATTTTGTTGTGTTTTCAATCTTGCTTGGTGTTGTTCAATAAAACACAGATAATTGGCTGGGTTTTGTTCCAGGTGTTGTAATAGCCTTCTTCTGTATGTTTACTTGGGAGCAAGCGCTGTTATAATTTCTTCAAAGAATCAATATATTCCACTGAATCTACACAGTCCTGTTCAGGAGTGCCCCGGAGAGAAAGAAAAAAAAATGCACTGAAGATGTATGCAGAAGGTGGTTGGTTTTGAAGGCCATAATTAAAGTTTTGCTGATAATAAAAAATAGAGGAAGAAGGCATTGCCAGAGCCTCTCAGTCAGTTAGTGTTAGCACTACTGCACAATCAGCCCATTATGCAGATAAAATTGCAGCACTGTGCTCTTTTTCTGCACAATTAGTCGAAGACGGTATGCTTTGCTTTTCCTATCCAGTGTCTTAGCAGCCGGCATGTGCTCTGAAATTGCTTAAAGATGCCACATCTTCCAAGTGTTTTATGGCACAATCCTATGTGTGCCTTCACGGAAGCACAACCTGAGCTATGCTTTTGCATAAAACAATGTCAAACTTAGCCATACATTTAAAGCACAGAAGCATGTGCCTCTTCCCCCCCCCCCCAAGAATCCCAGGAACTGTAGTTCATTAAGGTCACTGGAATTTGTAGCTCTGTGAAGCGTAGACTACAAGTTCCAGGGTTTGTTTGGGGAAGCCATGTGGCACAAAGAACAATATCTCGGGGGCACCATGTTAGGAAAGGCTGATTCACAGGTCTGTTGTGTGCTGTGAAACAGTTCTGAGGAGCAGGTTCCTGACATTCTTGATTTTCCTGATTGTTCCCCCCAATGTTGTCCAAATATGTTTCAAATATCTAGTGTGGGTGTCACATTGTCACAACCCAGTTGCCCTTTAGTATGGCTCTGTCACGATGAAGCACATTTAAAATATGAAAGTAATATCAGTCCAGAAATGTGATCTTCTCTTGTGAGGCCCAAATCCAAATATGAGTGGTGCTTCACTCCACAGCTATTTTATTCAAATATCATGTTTGTCATACCATATGGTTTTAGGTAATAAACATTCATTCATCAGCTGCCACCAACTTAACTTTACTTACTTACTTACTTACTTACTTACTTACTTACTTACTTACTTACTTACCAACCCACCCACCCACCCACCCACCCTGAGTATTCAAAGTTCAACTTTTTCATCTTGTATAAATCTTGGGGGAATATCCTATATCTTTAGTAAATCTTGAATGTCATCATTCCATTATGATGCAGATCACTCTGTTACTTACTATGCAGGCAGGGTAACAAATTGTACCACGTGATCATCTCTACATGCAATTTAGGAAATTCTGAAGGAGGGGAGGAAAGGTTGAGTAAATCGCTGTGAAGAAAGTGAGATACGCAGCATGCACAATTCTGAACTGAAGACCAAAAACCAGGCAGCTTGTACTGAGAAATGCATCTTCCGTCCATTTAAATCAGCACAGGTCAAAATAGTCCCAGCATGGATTGCGGAAGCAAAGACGACATTTGTCTCACCTTATTCCTCAAACCACGTCTGGCTATTAAAAAGTAACCACACTGGATGCTCTCTTGATGATATCCAAAATCAGGTGTTTATTTGAATGTCTTGTGAATCATGCCCAGAGCCTTAGATTTTTTAAAATGGGGGGGGGGGTAGGAACAGTCTACTGACCTGGGATCAGTATGAATCAGCTGCAATTAAAAAATTAGTTCCCACTAGAAATTAGAAGAGGATTCTGCAGAATGAAGCAGTGTTTGGCACTCTGGTGTAAAGCTGCCAACAGGATATTGAAAGGAGAGAACTTCAGCTCAACCTACGAGGAGCATCTGGGAAAATGAGGCAAAAGACATCTTTTGGAAATGCATATTGAAGCCTTTGCTTGTTCCTTTCATGACTCCTTTGCTCAGTGCTAAAAGATTTCCGGCCTTGTAAGTTTTATTTCGACCAATTATGTAACATTAAATATGGAGACAAGGTCTTAAATCTACCCCCAGTTTAAACCAACCTTATCACTAATAAAAACATGATTTTGCACAAGGGACAAGTAAAGTGTCTGAATTTCAGATGCTCGCCCACCTTCCATCATTCAACACTTATCCATAATTGTTGTCAGTACACCACTCCCGGATAGCCACTAAAACTGTTCAGTTATTCCTATTGAATTGCTAATAAAAATGTGGCCTTGCAGTGCAAAAGGTACTTTTACAACTCTGTGGTTTATGCATTGGATAGCATCAAAATGTTTCCCCCAAGCCTTCTCACAGCACAGTGCTTTGCGCACTGTTTTGCGTAGGAAATGGGGAACAAGCACTAGCCCTTTGATAGATGTCCCTGAAGAGAAGCCGGCAGTTCTGCCACAACTCTGACTGTAGAACAACCTTCCCCAACTTTGCGTCCTCCAAGTGTTTTGGATTCCAACTTCCATCGTCCCTGACTGTTGACTATGATGACTGGAGCTGAGGACAGTTGTGGTCCAGCAACATCTGAAGGACTCTAGGTTGGGAAAGGGTCCTGAAGAAGAGGACACACTTTTGGAAGTAAAGGTGGGGGGCATCAAGTCAGATTATTCTGGAACAAGAGGGGGAGGGGCTTCTCTGGGGTCTGCAAGCGTAAGAGATGCTAGGCTAGAGTCCAAAATACTTTGCTTTCTATTACTGGGAACTTACTAAAACGCCAGAAGATATTTCGCTTCAAGGCATGTGTATGATCCTAGCCTATTTGGTCCCTAAAAATAATCAGGTGTTACTACTTTTGGCTGTAACCCTTCTGCAGATCATTTCTTTCCTTAGTTTTACATTTTACTGTGTTTTCAAACCTAACCCTGACCCTAACTCTTCTGCAGATCTTGAAATGAAAGTGGTTTTCCCCCAAATAAATTTACTGATCCTTGGGATTCTAGTGTATCATCATTCCACTAGTGACCCAAAACTCAAAGCTATGACAGAAGCTAGCACTATTCCAAATTTACAGACTTTTTGAGAGTTCTGTGGTATCTCAGAAATGAATAACTGAATCTCAAATAAAGACATTGAACAACGCAACACAACACAACACAACAAACATGTGCCCTTCAATCCCAGCCTCACAAAGCGGAGCAGGAAGTGGCAAGGCGGTGTGAGAAGGACACAGCAGTCATGTGCCCTTCGATCCCAGCTTCACCCTCACCTTGCTCATGGCTGTTGCATCCTACTCATGCTGCCCTGCCAGTCCTGTGTCACTTTGCAAGGTTGGAATCTGATCTGAATGATTCGCCCGGCAAATCATTTAGATCAGATTGCAGCCTTACAAAGCGGCACAGGGCTGGCAGGGCAGCGTAAAGAGCCAAATGTGCAGCGCCCCCATAAAAATGTGTCCAAGGCCATCGCCCCAGGGCTCTCCAAACACACACACTACACCCGGGGGGGGGGGAGTCCCATGCTGGCTTCCTCCCTTTTTGTTAAGCTCCCCTTCGCATTGACTCCAGTGTGAGGGATTTTACTATGCTATCCTATCCAGGGCTGGTGTAGCTCTGAACCCATAGCTGGTGGGGGGGGGCAGTGTCTGGGGAATGAAGGGGCTTTGGAGCCAGTGGATCCACAGCCTCCCCAACAAAGAGACTCCAAATGCCTTATTTCTGGCCCTACCACCTGCAGGGCATCGCTGGTAGGGGTGGAAGCAGCTGTCAGTTTTCCCTGCACTCCTTTCAGTGCCTGTTAAGAAACATTTTTGTTTAGGCATGTAGAATATTGGCATGTGTTTCAAACGGGGTTTAGCTTGTTACTGGTTTTAATTATTATTATTCGAATGCTTTAAACCACTGTTTTTAACTGTTGCTTTTACTGATGTACTGTATATATTTTATTTTATTTTTCTAAATCGTTTTGAGGTGGTGGTTGTTGTTTATAATCAAGCAGGGTAGAGATTTTATGAAGCAAATAAGTACATTTTTAAAACAATAAATAATGACAGCGATGTGATGGGGTTCAATTGCAGACATCATTAACAACGCACTCCAAAACCAAACTTACACAGAAGTGGTGCCCATTTATAAAGAAACATGCTCAAGGGTGCGCTCTCAGTTGCTCAATACGGTTGTACCCTTATTTTCTCTCTCAATTTTTGCTTCTGTTGTGTCTGACTAGCTTGGAAGAAGGGGGAAGCATTAGAATACAACTTCTCATTTGTACCCTGGGGGAGTGTGTGCGTGTGTGCATGCAACATGCTATGAGAATTTATTTAAAACTCCAAGATGTCATTGACTTCATATCCTTCCCTGCTTCTGCCATCATTTCTCCTATGAAAGAGGCTCTAAAAGGCTCGGAAAATGAAACTGCTGACTCACACGTGTTTCCAAAGCGTGATAATGATCCCCAGTGCCTCAGCAACAGAAGAACAGCACAGCATCGTGGCTGGCAGCCGGGCAGAGATTATTACACCTTTTCGCATCTCTGTGAACATGACAACAGTAAACAGGGCTATGTTGCCATACAGGGATGCAATGGGCAGGTGAGTAGGGGCAGTAATAAACGCTGGATGCTAGAAGCAATATTCAGGTATATGAGAGATGCATGAAATCACTCCCAGCTGCCAGGACCAGCACACTTTCCCATGGCTTTTATGACCGACCAGCAAAATACCTGTCATGATGATGAGTGGAGGAAAAGCCTTTATCTTCCAAGCACCTCTGGCGGGGTTTGGGGGGAGGATGCAGCCCGCTATGAGGTCCTGTCTGTAAGGATTGGGCCACTCACTTCCAGAGCAAGGTTTCACGTCCCTGCAACAAATATTGCATCCAAGTGCATCACTTGAATTTTCCTCATGGGAAAGGATTGCAGGTATTTGCTGACATGGGAGAAAGTGAAGAGGCTCAGGGATGAGCAATACTGGAGTCCTGGGGAAACCTTTTCTGTGCTATTGGCCAACCCATCCAGAAAAGCCATCTCCTGCCTGCGTAGTTCTAATCTGGCTTCTGTTTATAATGAAGGCCTGTTCAGTAGTTATTCCATGCATACACGGCCATTGCAAAGAGGGGAGAGTGGGTCAAGGGTGTTGATTCTGCCACCGACATTGCCAGCCGCCCTGACTCCATAGCTGCCAAGTTATCCCTTTTTTTAAGGGAAATTCCCTTATGCTGAATAGGCTTCCTCGCGAGAAAAGGGAAAACTTGGCAGCTATGTGACTCTGCTCTTCCAGACTCTCCTGCATTTGTGTGCAGCTGACCATGCATAGACTACTTGATGTGATTGAAAGCCCAGCACAATGGAAATCCTAATCACGTGAAGGGTCCTAGCTATGCAGGAAGGCTCGTCTTTCAGAACTTCACTGAAAGCACAAAGGTTTGGAGCAGTGGCACTGAGCCAGTTAACCCTCCACATGTTTTGGTGTGTGTGTGAAGGCTTCTGAAGATGCTTAAAGTCTGACTATTGAAAGAGGGGAATGGGGCATCAGAGCTCTCTCATTAAGACAGATTGATAAACAGACATATGAGAGAGAGAGAGAGAGAGAGAGAGAGAGATGATAGAGAGAGAGAGAGAGAGAGAGAGAGAGAGAGAGAGAGAGATAGATAGATAGATAGATAGATAGATGATAGATAGATTAGATCAGGCATGTCAAACCTGCGGCCCTCCAGATGTTTTGGCCTACAACTCCCATGATCCCTAGCTAGCAGGACCAGTGGTTGGGGAAGATGGGAATTGTAGTCCAAAGCATCTGGAGGGCCGCAGGTTTGACATGCCTGGATTAGATTATAGATATAGACCACTGGGAAATTGTAGCTCTGTGTGGAGAAAGGGAGTCTTCCAACAACTCTCGGTACCCTTAGCAAACTACAGTTCCCAGAATTCCTATGGCTGTTTAAAGTGCTGTGATACTGCCACAATTTCTTCTTCTTCTTCTTCTTCTTCTTCTTCTTCTTCTTCTTCTTCTTCTTCTTCTTCTTCTTCGGCTAACACTCGTAGCCGAGTAAGATTGTCTTCCATAAATACGGTTTTAACAATGGGTCCGTAAGTGACTGTGGAGGCCAATTCTGGATCCACATGTCCTTCCACAGTGGGGACATTGGGGGACCACTGTGTTTTCATCCCAAATGAGCACATTTGCTGCTAATTGGAATTTGTTTTGATAAATATTTTTAATGCCTTGTTAGGGTTTTTTTATTATTATTTCTGAATTATTTTATTTTACAAAGGATTATTACACTATAATGGTCATAATGGTTGTTTTTATTGTTTGTGTTTGTTATTCGGCACTGTGGGTACTGATGTTGCACATCAGAGAAACAGTATATAAATGCTAAATCAATAAATGCTATCATCTCACTCAGAGTCCGTAGAAATCAGCAGAAGCGTTTTATGTCTGGGTTTTCAGATTGAACGCAAGACCGATTGAAATTTCTGAACAAAAAGAAAACCGTTCCAGGGTGTACCGTATATATTGGCTGTGTCTTTTTAACTCTGGCCACCAGATGTCACTGTTGATGATCCTGTCCTTTGCATGACTTACTGTGCTGTATATGTGAAGGCCTTCGAATATGCCTTTGTGAGGGTAAGGATGCTATCATTTGACTCTGATGTTGCTTTCAGTGGGCTAAAAGGTGGAGAAGATTGGTAGTATTTATTTCAGGCTATTCAACCCAAGGAATATTAGTAACAGAGCATACAGAAATGTCAAAAGGCTTGCCTGATTCAGAGGCCAGCTGCTTCAATGTGTTGGCTTTCAATAGGATTCCTTAATACAGGTTATGGGGACATTTTGCTCTCCAGATGTCAATGAACCACAACTCTCATCATTCCTGGTGATTGGCAATGCTGGCTGGGGCTGATGGGAGTTGTAGTTCAGCAACACCTGGCTGGGTAAAGGTTTCCCACACCTGCCTTTGCTGGGAATCGACTTCCTAAGTAAAGGCAGGATCAGTACCTCAAGATTGAGGGAGAGGAAAACCATTAACTTCCAGGGCCCAGATGTAGGCAATATACTCACTGGCAGGGGCTGCTGGGAGTTGTAGTCCAACAACACCTGAAGGGCACCAGGTTGACAAAGGCTGCTCTAAGAGCAATTATATGGCCACATTTTAGAGGCAGGTTGTGGAGAATGGTGCTTGGTTTAGCTAGATCTTCTCACCAAGAGACCATAGCTGCCAAGTTATCCCTTTTTTTAAGGGAAATTCCCTTATGCTGAATAGGCTTCCTCGTGAGAAAAGGGAAAACTTGGCAGCTATGCCAAGAGACAGTTTACTCAGACTGTACAGCAGGACACAGGACCAAAGTCAAGCATACCTGCATTGGTTCTGTGGGTCACCTGAACACGTCTTATCCACTTTTCAGATTTATTTTTTCTATCACTTTTAAAGTTGACCTCAATTTTTTTTTAAATTACCATGACATTCAAGTATTTACTATGGAGCTAAATTCCTCCCAATAGCAATAAATTTGAGAAATTTTGAGAAACCCATTTTAGGTTTCAGACTTGGTATCTTTAATAACTTAGTCAACTGCAGTATTTAAATTCTGATCCTTAACCAAGCTGGGGTTGCCTTTTATATTTGTAAAATTGTGACTTTTAGCATGTATTGGGTTTTTTGTATTGGGAGTGGTAAAATAACCTTTAATAAAGTTAAAACATAAAGTACATACAAATTGTTACAACACAATATACACAAATTTAACAAAACCATAGTAAACCATAATCATCTTATCTTTAAAAAGAAAATACTTATCTTTAAATTAAATCAAATCAAATAACTAATACAAGCATGTATTGTTAAACAAAGCGTTATATAATAACTATCTTGTTCTGCTTGGGCTCCAGATTTAGTTTTAGCTTTAATAACTACGAAGCAATAAATTGTACGGATTTCAGTAATTTCTTCATTTGCCTGGTACACGCACCACAGCAGAGAGCGTTTCTTCCAGGCACTTGAGGCACTTGAGGTGTCAAGTTCTTCCAGAACTGCCTGCCATCACATTCTTGATGATGCCAGAGTATTAAGAGCAAGGAACTGTGGTTGGGCATCATGGAAACTGCAAAAAGAAAAAGTTTCTTCTGAGCAAATTTATGGGAAACTATAGATAATAGTTACCCAGGGACACAGTTCCACAAAGTTCCACACTCCCACACTTCCCTGATAAACAGGAAAGAGACCACTGGCACTTATTTAAAGGTCGCAGCCTCAAACATTCTCAACTGCAAGAAAATAAACTGGAGTAATATCATGCCTGTAAGGTTGATGGGCATGCCTAAAAGCACACAAAAGGGCACACAGAAAAAATGGGTATGTGCGACCCACATGTGCATTAACCTGCTAGTGTGTACCCTGGTGTATACACTGAGCTAGCTGAAATTTATAGGCCATCCACATGTGTGAGGCTTTGTTGTTGTTTAGTCGTTTAGTCGTGTCCGACTCTTCGTGACCCCATGGACCATAGCACGCCAGGCACTCCTGTCTTGCACTGCCTCCCGCAGTTTGGTCAAACTCATGTTCGTAGCTTCGAGAACACTATCCAACCATCTTGTCCTCTGTCGTCCCCTTCTCCTAGTGCCCTCAATCTTTCCCAACATCAGGGTCTTTTCCAAGGATTCTTCTCTTCTCATGAGGTGGCCAAAGTATTGGAGCCTCAGCTTCACGATCCGTCCTTCCAGGGAGCACTCAGGGCTGATTTCCTTAAGAATGGATAGGTTTGATCTTCTTGCAGTCCATGGGACTCTCAAGAGTCTCCTCCAGCACCATAATTCAAAAGCATCAATTCTTCGGCGATCAGCCTTCTTTATGGTCCAACTCTCACTTCCATACATCACTACTGGGAAAACCATAGCTTTAACTATACGGACCTTTGTCGGCAAGGTGATGTCTCTGCTTTTTAAGATGCTGTCTAGGTTTGTCATTGCTTTTCTCCCAAGAAGCAGGCGTCTTTTAATTTCGTGACTGCTGTCACCATCTGCAGTGATCAAGGAGCCCAAGAAAGTAAAATCTCTCACTGCCTCCATTTCTTCCCCTTCTATTTGCCAGGAGGTGATGGGACCAGTGGCCATGATCTTGGTTTTTTTGATGTTGAGCTTCAGACCATATTTTGCGCTCTCCTCTTTCACCCTCATTAAAAGGTTCTTTAATTCCTCCTCGCTTTCTGCCATCAAGGTTGTGTCATCTGCATATCTGAGGTTGTTGATATTTCTTCCAGCAATCTTAATTCCGGCTTGGGATTCATCTAGTCCAGCCTTTCGCATGATGAATTCTGCATATAAGTTAAATAAGCAGGGAGACAATATACAACCTTGTCGTACTCCTTTCCCAATTTTGAACCAATCAGTTGTTCCATATCCAGTTCTAACTGTAGCTTCTTGTCCCACATAGAGATTTCTCAGGAGACAGATGAGGTGATCAGGCACTCCCATTTCTTTAAGAACTTGCCATAGTTTGCTGTGGTCGACACAGTCAAAGGCTTTTGAATAGTCAATGAAGCAGAAGTAGACGTTTTTCTGGAACTCTCTAGCTTTCTCCATAATCCAGCGCATGTTTGCTATTTGGTCTCTGGTTCCTCTGCCCTTTCGAAATCCAGCTTGCACTTCTGGGAGTTCTCGGTCCACATACTGCCTAAGCCTGCCTTGTAGAATTTTAAGCATAACCTTGCTAGCGTGTGAAATGAGCGCAATTGTGCGGTAGTTGCAGCATTCTTTGGCACTGCCCTTCTTTGGAATTGGGATGTAGACTGATCTTCTCCAATCCTCTGGCCATTGCTGAGTTTTCCAAACTTGCTGGCATATTGGGTGTAGCACCTTAACAGCATCATCTTTTAAAATTTTAAACAGTTCAGCTGGAATATCATCACTTCCACTGGCCTTGTTATTAGCAATGCTTTCTAAGGCCCATTTGACTTCACTCTCCAAGATGTCTGGCTCAAGGTCAGCAACCACACTACCTGAGGTGTACGAGACCTCCATATCTTTCTGGTATAATTCCTCTGTGTATTCTTGCCACCTCTTCTTGATGTCTTCTGCTTCTGTTAGGTCCTTACCACTTTTGTCCTTGATTATGGTAATCTTTGTACGAAATGTTCCTTTCATATCTCCAATTTTCTTGAACAGATCTCTGGTTTTCCCCATTCTATTGTTTTCCTCTATTTCTTTGCATTGCTCATTTAAGAAGACCCTCTTGTCTCTCCTTGCTGTTTTTTGGAAATCTGCATTCAGTTTCCTGTATCTTTCCCTATCTCCCTTGCATTTTGCTTGCCTCCTCTCCTCCGCTATTTGTAAGGCCTCGTTGGACAGCCATTTTGCTTTCTTGCATTTCCTTTTCCTTGGGATGGTTTTCATTGCTGCCTCCTGTATAATGTTACGAGCCTCCATCCATAGTTCTTCAGGCACTCTGTCCACCAAATCTAAATCCTTAAACCTGTTCCTCACTTCCACTGTGTATTCATAAGGGATTTGATTCAGATTGTATCTTACTGGCCCAGTGGTTTTTCCTACTTTCTTCAGTTTAAGCTGGAATTTTGCTATAAGAAGCTGATGATCTGAGTTACAGTCAGCTCCAGGTCTTGTTTTTGCTGACTGTATGGAGCTTCTCCATCTTTGGCTGCAGAGAATATAATCAATCTGATTTCGATGCTGTCCATTTGGTGATATCCATGTGTAGAGTCGTCTCTTGTGTTGTTGGAATAGAGTGTTTGTGATGACCAGCTTGTTCTCTTGACAGAACTCTATTAGTCTTTGCCCTGCTTCATTTTGAACTCCAAGGCCAAACTTGCCAGTTGTTCCTTTTATCTCTTGATTCCCTACTTTAGCATTCCAGTCCCCTGTAATGAGAAGAACATCCTTCTTTGGTGTCATTTCTAGAAGGTGTTGTAGGTCTTCATAGAATTGGTCAATTTCACTTTCTTCAGCACCGGTAGTTGGTGCATAAACTTGGATTACTGTGATGTTAAAAGGTCTGCCTTGGATTCGTATCGAGATCATTCTGTCATTTTTGAGATTGCATCCCATTACAGCTTTTGCCACTCTTTTGTTGACTATGAGGGCCACTCCATTTCTGCTACAGGATTCTTGCCCACAGTAGTAGATATGATAGTCATCCGAACTGAATTTGCCCATTCCCTTCCATTTTAGTTCACTGATGCCCAGGATGTCGATATTTATTCTTGTCATCTCATTTTTGACCACATCCAGCTTACCTCCACTCATGGTTCTTACATTCCAGGTTCCTATGCAATATTTTTCTTTACAGCATCGGACTTTCCTTTCGCTTCCAGGCATATCCGCAACTGAGCGTCCTTTCGGCTTTGGCCCAGCCGCTTCATCAGCTCTGAATCTACTTGTACTTGTCCTCCGCTCTTCCTCAGTAGCATGTTGGACGCCTTCCGACCTGAGGGGCTCATCTTCCAGCGTCATAACTTTTATATGCCTGTTGTCTTTGTCCATGGAGTTTTCTTGGCAGGGATACTGGAGTGGCTTGCCAGTTCCTTCTCCAGGTGGATCACGTTTAGTCAAAACTCTCCACTATGACCTGTCCATCTTGGGTGGCCCTGCATGGCATAGCTCATAGCTTCTCTGAGTTATTCAAGCCCCTTCGCCACGACAAGGCATTGATCCATGAAGGGGATGTGTGAGGCTACTGGGGTATAAATGACTGAAGACAGATATTTGCAATCAGAAAAGTCTCACAATATTTTAAGAGGTTTGTGTATTCTAGAGATTTACTCTACCAGTAATTTGGAAACTCGAAAGGAACCAAATTCTACCCTGGGCAAAAGTAAAGCCACCAGCATCCTGTGTTATTTTTAATTTGATTCCTATGTGTATAAGCAAAATCGGTAGGGTACAGGTGAGACTTGTACCCTACCCATTTTTAAATAAATCTATATACCACTTGATTGAAAAAGAGCAGTTTACAAAAAGATAAAATGCTGCAACATATTCTTCCATCTGGTCAGAAGTGTTCCTATTCAGAATTCCTTCTGGCCAGCTACACCCTCCTCCAGAATTTGCCATGCACCCACTTTTTATTCCTCCCACCCCGACTGAAACTCAGCATTTCATAGCTACTAAGCACACTTAGTCCTAACTGGTCTATTTTGTTCCCTGAGATTCATTTATTTAATTTACAGATTTTTTTGTGTACTTCTGCAAACTTTGTGGTTCTCCCCAAGCACACTGACACTGCTCTCTTCCTTTTTTTAGTGGCCCGAACGTTGGCTACATAATCATTGACACTCACCATCTTAGTCCACCATTACAGGGACTGATGTGTGACAAGGATAATATTAGGGACAATACACCTGGGCGGAGATGGAAAATGCAACCTTTGTGAATGACAAGTGAGGTTATAAGGATAGATGTTAATGTGAACGCTTTGAATAATTCATGCACAGTTCAAGGTAAGAAGGATTTAACTTGATAATGTCTTGCTTGTCCTAAGGAATGTTAGCCCACAGAACAAGATCTCAATGCAACCTTAAAATGTTAATTTAACATTGGGGAGCGAGAGCAGGAGGATATTAAAAGCAGGCTATCTCCTCAAGAGCACAGCATGATGGCTGGGTTAAAATTAAGGACAGCACCCTTTACCCTAGCTTTTTTGAAGTAAAGTCAATCTCTGATAAATCTATTAACACCGGTCAGCTTGTCTATGAACTACCTTGCATAAGATTATTATCAGGTCACCTCACCATGTCATTTTCTGTTCTTCGAATTGTGGATGTAACCCAGCCTCTTGGAAATAATGACCAGTGCCATTTTGGGATGTATATGTGAGCATGCAACAGACACTTGATTCCTATCAGATCTGTTTCCAAGAGAATGTTGCCATCATAAACAGCTGCTGGCATTGTAGATACCACCAGACAGAAGGACTACAATCTTGTACCAGGGCATAGATTTTCGAGATTTCCCTAACCAAGACTGATTTTCAACAAGACGGCATACAAACAAGTTTCAGTTTATCTACTTCCCAAACAAGGGCTCTCATGTGGTTCGAGACCACTGGGAAAATTCCACACAATGGGATCTCATGAATTCATTTGCTACATACATATTATGTATTCTTCCTTTTAAAAGGAAAAAAAACTGGTTAGGTTTTTCAGTTGCTTTAAATGGGGGTGTTTATGGATTTGATTCATCCAAGCTGGTTAAAATTTGCTCAATTGCAGCAGCACTATAAATGTATTCCGTAAGTCAAGAATATTTAACTATGAGATTTTTCTCCCTTCTTTTTAACTTTGCTTTACCTCAGCTGCTTTATCACTGTGCCGCATAATGGTACTTTTCTCTGTTCCTTGAAAAGAAAGACTGGGTTCATTTAGAGAGCCTAATATTCTATATAAAGCACCATTCCACTCAGCCATGTGGAAGGCCTATTTTCATCCATCAAATATTCAGGGGAGTCAGGCTTTTTCCCTGTAACAAAACTTTCAGAATTCTAAATTTCAGCTAAAAACTTGGAACAAAGAATTTCTACACAGGGGATAACAAAACACGACTCTCCGTTTTCTCATCATGCTGGTGTAGTTTTCTGTTCATATCAGTATTCTTGTAGAACATGAACTTTCCCTTCACTGACCTTTAAAGCCCTAAATGGCCTCGGTCCAGTATACCTGAAGGAGCATCTCCACCCCCATCGTTCTGCCCGGACACTAAGGTCCAGCACCGAGGGCCTTCTGGCGGTTCCCTCGTTGCGAGAAGCCAAGCTACAGGGAACCAGGCAGAGGGCCTTCTCGGTAGTGGCACCCGCCCTGTGGAACGCCCTCCCATTAGATGTCAAAGAGAAAAACAACTACCGATACCAAATTTTTAGAAGACATCTGAAGGCAGCCCTGTTTAGGGAGGCTTTTAATAGATTGTTTTGTTTTGTTTTTCTGTTGGAAGCTGCCCAGAGTGGCTGGGAAATCCCTGCCAGATGGGCAGGGTATAAATAATAAATTATTATTATTATTATTATTATTATTATTACTTCAAGATTTACCTACATACAATTTAAAACCCAGATAGGTATCCTCTCATTCAGTTTATTAAATCTATGCCAATGTTCCCCAGCCTGAGGTTGTCCAGATGTTTTGGACAACTTCCATCAGCGCTGGAAAAATGTAATAAAGGTTCTAGAAAAAAGCATCAGGAGCATCTTATACACAGGGCTATTGCACTCATGTCTTCCTTCTGGACTTAAGAATGAAAGAATCATACCATAGAATCATAGAGTTGGAAGAGACCACAAGGGCCATCCAGTCCAACCCCCTGCCAAGCAGGAAACACCATTAAAGCATTCTTGACATATGCCTGTCAAGCCTCTGCTTAAAGAACTCCAAAGAAGGAGACTCCACCACACTCCTTGGTAGCAAATTCCACTGCCGAACAGCTCTTACTGTCAGGAAGTTCTTCCTAAAGTTTAGGTGGAATCTTCTTTCTTGTAGTTTGAATCCATTGCTCCGTGTCTGCTTCTCTGGAGCAGCAGAAAACAACCTTTCTCCCTCCTCTATATGACATCCTTTTATATATTTGAACATGGCTATCATATCACCCCTGCTGGATCAAGTCAATGGCCCATCTAGTCCACTATCCTGCTCTCACAGTGGCCAACCAGATTCCTCACGCGTCCAGGTGAAATATTTGATCATATTGTATAACTAATTATTTTTAAAATGTAATAAAGGTTCTAGAAAAAAAGCATCAGGAGCGTCTTATACACAGGAGCTCTGCTGTATTAGAGTGCTGCCACTTTTAATGTAGCCCAGATTGCAAAGGTAGTTCCAGCCCAATGAGCAAGGATTGGGCATGTTCTAATTCCAACTCCACAGGAGCAGAAAAGGGGGCCACAAATATAGATTCACAGAAATAGTCACGAAATACCAAGTTTGGTTCAGCCTCAGTTGTGCCAATGAAATGAAGTCATGACTAAGCTAAATCCTATTCTTCTTTGGTGATCACTCATAGCCGAGTAAGATTGCCTTCCATAAACACACTGTGTTTATGTGTGTTTTAAATCCTATTAATTTCAATAGGTCTACCATAAGCATGACTGATTCTGGAGCCAACTGACTATCTATTGGGATATTCACTAGTGGCTGAAACTGCTCTGAAGATTTAGTTTCCCTCTTCCCCAAAAAGGAAAGGAAGTGTTTTCCAAAGAGGAGTATCTTGCTGAACTCTAAATTACAAAATTCAATTTTATGCAATTCTGGAGGAAAAAGTGGACACTGAAAAATTATCTGACTGGGAGCTTAGCAACAGAAAGCCATAAATCTTCCTGGCAGTTACACAGTTTTATTGTGAGGTGGTGCTTATGGGAGCTGCTGTTAACTAACGGATGTGGCATACATTTGGCAATGCAGTCTTGAGATTCTAAAGTCTCTAGGTGTCCTATGATTCCATAGTCTGGTGTGTACAGTCTCTCGTGTAGTGAAAAGACCCAGATTTAAACAACAGCTCCTCCAATGTCAATCTAAGACTCAATCAAGGATTTAAGAAATGTGTCCCATGTGCTAAAAAAAAGTAGAAGTGGCAGGCAGCAAGGACTCAGAGAAATTCCATACTGTTAATTAAAACATGCACTGCAAACCAGTGAGGATAAAGCAGAATAAATTAATTCAAAGGCCTTCACTGTACTGAAATCTAATGGGTGATTTTCTTCTTCTTCTTTAGGAATTTTATGTAGCAGAAAATGAGAACACATTTCGAGATCCTTTTCAACCCCATTAGGCCACACAATTAATTTTTTTATGTAAAAAGAAATAAAGAAGGTTTCCATCTACCTTGGTCATGCTGTAGGTTTTGCTTGCCTTAAATCCAAGCACCAACAAAAAAACTTGCACTGGATCTTAATAAACTTACATATGTACCTGCAAGCAAATCAATCACAATATAAAAAGGACTGAAGCTATTTTTTTAAAAGTTACTTTTCCAAGGTGCCACATTAGAATAAGTGAAGCATAGTTTTCCAGAGGGACCCAGGTCAAAATGTATATAGATCCCTGAGAAAAACTTTCAAGTGAGGGTGATATGTATGCAGAGATACATTTTTGCCTATGGATTCATTTCTTAGTTCTGACCCACTGGTGCTGCAAGAAAGAAAAACTTACATACAGCCTCTGGGGCTCTGTGTACAGTATTCCTGAAGTCCTCTGCATGTCAAATAATCAGCACTAATCTCCAGCTTGGGTGGGACTGCTTAACTCCCCCCCAGGGCCGGCTCTAGGTAGACCCCCATGCTACGCCCTGCGAGAGCGGGGACGCCGGAGCAATCTCCACTCCTCAGCACCAGGGCGCGCGACCTGCTAGAGACTGCCCTGACTCCCTCTTCCACCATCTCCCCAATAGCAATTAAATCATGTCATTAGAATCAAACCAAAGGTCTGTCCAGAGTTCTGTTCTCACAGAATCAGATGTCTATGGGACGTCTCTCAATACCAGGGGTCTGCTTCCCACAGGCACTGGTTGGCCGCTGTGAGACCAAGATATTGAACTAGATGGGCCATTGGCTTCACCCAGCCGACTCTTCTTATGTTCTTAAGCCCAGGAGGAGGACATGAGTGCAATAGACCTCTCCCACTTGGTCCCCAGCATAGTGTCTCTGATCTTCAACACATAACTACCGGTACTAGTGGTCACTGATAGCTTTATCCTCCATGAATCTCCTTTTAAAGCAGGGGTCCCCAGACTTACCGCGCAGTGGGCCGGTGCCCGCCGCGCCGACCGCGCGGCGGGCCGGAGGGCAGGGGAGTGCGCGCGCAGCGGGCCGGAGGGCGGGGGAGTGCGTGCCCGTGCGCATGCGCACACGCACACGGGCGGGGGGGAAAATCGCCGAAAATCGCTTGTGCGCATGCGTATGGGCCTCCCCCGACCCGGAAGTGCATCGGAAATGACCTCTTCTGGGTCGGGAGAGGCCCATACGCATGCGCAAAATGGATTTTCGGCGATTTTTTGCCCATTTTTCTGATCGTCGCTGCGCCGCGCGCCGTAAGAGCAGGCGGCGGCAGCGGGCGGCGGGGGTCGTCGCGGGCCGGATTGGGAGGCCGATTGGGCCGCATCCGGCCCGGGGGCCGTAGTTTGGGGACCCCTGTTTTAAAGCCATCTAAATTGGTGTTATCATTCCATGGTAGGAATTCCATATGTGCTTATCTGGCCTGAATATCCCACCATTTAGCTTCCTGGGATGACCCCAGATTTTAGTATGATAAGAGGGGGGGGGCAGAAAATTCTATCACTTTTCTCCACATCAAGCATAATTTTATGAACCCCTGTCATGTCCCCTCTGACTGGCTTTCCCCCCTAAAACCAAAAGTTCCAAGTGTTGTAACTGCTTCATGGGGGAGTTTCTCCAGCCTCCTGATCATTTTGGTTGTTACTTTCTCTACCTTTTCCAGTTCCACAGTATATTTTTGAGATGTAGCTGCCAGAACAGTGCACAGTATTCCAAGTATGATCACACCATCAGTTTTTATAAAGTCATCAAGATATTGGCACTTTTATTTTTCATTCCTTTCCTAATGGCCCTTAGCATGGAATTTGTCTTTTTCACAGCTGCCAAGCATTGAGTCAACGTTTTCCTTGAGCTATCCACCATGACCTCAAAATCTCTTTCCTGGCCAGCCACTGCAGCTCAGACTTTGTATAAGTGAAGTTTGGGAGGGAATTCTCCCATAATGCATCACTTATATTGAACCACATTTGCCATTTCAACTGCTGTAGCCCCATCCCAAGTCGCGCTGCCAAACAACGAAGTGCAGAGCTGTGTGGATTGTCAGGCCATACAACAGGAGACAGGAGTCTCTGAGATGCGCTTTCCTGCAAACAGAGTCCACATTCAAAGCCAAGTCCTTTCCGAGGGTCAGGCAACCAGCCATCCACATAATCAGACAATTCAGGGGTCAAGGAATCCAAATGTTCATGAAGCCAAGGGTGTGGGATGCAGAGGGTTAAGTGCAGTCAAGTCACAACAATCCCTAGATAGTCCACTTGGAGGACTGAGGAGGAGGATATGACTAAGCGTAGTTTCCTCTTCCTTCACATGCAAATGAGTTGAGGAAGTGGCAGATAAATCCTGAAGGAAACAGCCATTTTTCCCTCTCTTGGACCAGACCTCTTGGACTACACACATCTTAGTGAGTCTCTCCCTCAAGGCCTCCAGCCTAGAGAGAGAGATGAGATGGAGTTTCACTTCTTATAAGTGAACTTCACAATGTATATATTACCTTTTAACTAAGCAAGTCTACCTCTTGAGTGTGCTGTACCTCGAGATGCTTGTAAGTAAACATCTTTTATACTTTTAAGAGCATTGTGTTGTGTCTTTTCTTTTAAGAGGGAAAAAGGGGAAATACCAGGAAAATACACTTTATTTTAGTGGCTTAAATCAAGCCTGCGCAAACGTTCTTCTGCTGTGTATTTTGCAAAAGGGGAATGTTTTACTCTGCTAAAGTTTTGTGCTTGCTAGCGCAAGCGGGGATAGGATATATTAAACAATATCTCCTCATCCACATTCCTGAACATTCCCACATAGGGTTATTGCGGCCCAGAGTTGCGTATTTTGTGTATTTTTGAAGGATTGATTTGGATTGTGATTTTGAACTCTGTAGGATTTTTCCAGTTAGGATTTCCTGGTTGAGCACATGGTCTCTTTGTTCTGCAGTGTGCTTGGGGGATTAACTACCCCTCCCCTCCCTCAGAGTTTACAGCACTGAGAAAGCTCAGAGGTAGTGAAGATATTTTTGAGATTTTGAATTTGATTTTTGAAAGATTTTTGAATTTTGGAAATTTTTGAAGTTTTAAGATGGCAAGCTCCAGTTTTGATAGTGAGGCAAGACCAAGTTTTATGCTGCTGGATGACAATAATTTTGTGCAGTGGAAGCAGCGCGTTTTAGTTTATCTTGCTGCTAGGCGTGTTCTGCAGGCCATTAAGGAAGAAAAGCCTACGGGAACCGATGCAGAAGCTTTAGCTAAGATAGAAGCTTGGAGTATTAAAAATGATGAAGCCAAGCACATAATTTTGAGCAGTTTGAGGAATGAGCATCTATCAATGATAAATTTTGAAGATGATGCATCTAAGATCCTAGAGGACATTGAACGCATTTATGCACAATCTACAGAGAGTTCCTATAGATACTTGTTGGATAAGTTACTCAAGTTGAAGATGAATTCTAGAGAAGAGTTTACAGAGCATTTTAAGAATTTTTCTGAGATTGTTCAAAGAATTGCCCTTACTCCCAGAGCCTTTGATGATGTGACTAAAGTAACGTTTATGCTTGCATCATTGGGACCTACGTTTGCTCCATTTAAAAGTATAATGGATCACACAAAGGATTTAACTTTTAATGAGCTTATCAACCATTTAAGAGAGGAATGCAGAGATAGCCTTGATTCTCAAGAAAGGAATCCAAGGAGGAAGGATAGCAGCTATGCATCCAAGCATTTTGGAAAGTCCAGACAGACATCTAGAGAAATAATTTGTTTTAAATGCAATGGGAAAAACCACATAGCAAGGAACTGCAAGAGTCAAAATGGGGATAAAGTTGAATCCCACCCCTCAAAACCACAAGGTGTTAAGAAGGGGAGTCATGAGCAAACCATGTTGATGCAGGAGAGGAGTTTAGCTGTCCAGGATTGTGAAAATAAGCGCAATAAGTGGATTCTTGACAGTGGAGCGAGTTCTCATTTCTGTTATGAAAAGGAGTATTTTAATGAGATTAATGGGGATGAAACCTCTGAAATTGAGATTGCTGATGGCAACATTGTAAAGGCAATTGGTTCAGGAACTGTGAATTTGAAATTCAACGTAGATCATGAAACAATTAATACTAAGATAACTGAAGTTAAGTTTGCACCAAAGCTTAATTGCAACTTACTCAGCGTGTCCAGTTTGGACAGGAAAGGTTTTAAAATTACATTTGAAAAAGGACAATGTATTGTGACTAAGCATGATGAAGTTTATGTTCAAGGCACACTAAAGGATGGTGTATATGAGCTTAATGTTTCAGAGAACCAGCAGAACCAGTCTGCAAAGGTGGCGCAACCAAGTCAAAAGGACGAAGGAAGTCTGGAACTCTGGCACAAGAGACTTGGACACAGAGACACCAACGTTATTCTGGAACTACAGAAAGGTGATCTTGTGAGAGGTCTGCAGGTAAAGCAAAGCAACACAAATACACCAACATCAAAATGTATAACTTGTGTTAGTGAGAAAGCAACTAAACCTTCTTTCCCACGTTGTGCAGAGAAGAGAAGCACTAAAGTATTGGACATTGTCCATACAGATCTATGTGGACCAATGAATGTGTCTTCTCTAGGAGGTAATAAATATATTTTGATATTTTTGGACGATTTCTCGAGATTCTGCGTAGCCTACTTTATCAAGGAGAAGAGTGAGACAGTGGAATTGTTCAGGGACTATCTTAACATGGTCAAGAACAAGTTCCAGCGAGCCCCTTCCATTTTAATGTCCGATAATGGTGGGGAATTTTGTTCACATGAGATGCAGGCCGTCATGGCTAGAGAAGGCATATCACACGTGACCACAGTTGCCTACACACCCCAACAAAACTCAATTGCAGAGAGGAAATTTAGATCCATTTTGGAAATGACAAGGTGCATGCTAAAGGAAGCTAACTTGTCACACAGGCTGTGGGGTGAAGCGGCTCGTTGCTCAGTCTATCTTCAGAACAGACTGCCCACAAAAGGCGCAGAGCGCACACCATTTGAACTTTGGCATGGAAAAGCCCCAAATTTGTCACATATACGTGTATTTGGAAGTTTGTGCTACTATCATGTGCCCAAGGAGCACAGACACAAACTTGATTCCAGAGCGAAGGCAGGGATCCTAGTTGGGTACGCTTCTGGAGGAAAAGGATATAGAGTCTTGGATCCGCAAACTGGCAAGACAAGTTCGCAGCATGTAATTTACTTCGATGAGCAAGGCAAAGTTGATACAAAGGACACTGCCATTGATTGTTCCAAGGAGCCACAGGATGAGGAATTTGTGATTTTTCCTTTTGAACCAATACAAAGTACTAATCCAACTTCTAGTGTCGTAGCACCCCCTATAGGTGACACCCGAGAAGACGTGGAGGTCCAGGCCCCTGGCAGCACCAGAGACGAAGATGATGACGAGCAGCTGTATGGGGATATGCCACTGCTGGAGGAGGATGAGGAAGCTGATGCGGTCGAAAGACCAGAGGTCAGACGCTCATCCAGAACCAACAGAGGTGTTCCACCATTACGGCTGTCCTACCTTACAAGGTCGGCGTCTCCACAGGAACCTTCCAAATGGGAAGAGATAGAGAGGATGCCACCAGATGAAGCCAGTCTCTGGAGGAAAGCTGCTCAGGAGGAGATAGATGCACTTCATCGGAACAGGACCTGGACACTCACAGAACTACCTCCTGGTAAGGAAGCAATTGGAAGTAAATGGGTGTTCAAGGTTAAAAAGGGTTCAGAAGGGGAGGTGCAACGCTACAAAGCTAGGCTTGTGGCACAAGGTTTTTCCCAGAAGTATGGAGAGGATTACGATCAAGTGTTTGCACCGACAGTTCGATACAGCAGTGTCAGACTACTTTTAAGTATTGCAGCATCTAAGCAAATGTCAGTTTACCATATTGACATTGCGACAGCCTTTCTTCACGGCGAAATTTCTGAGCAGATTTATATGAAGCAGCCCAAAGGTTTCATTAAACCAAATGAGGCACATCTAGTGTGCAAGCTGCAGAAAGGACTTTATGGTTTGAAGCAAGCAGCGAGGGCTTGGAACCAGAAACTCCATGAGATGCTGGTGCAGCTTGGGTACAAGCAAGGGACTGCTGATAAGTGCTTGTACACCAAACAAAGGAATGGACAGTTTTCGTACATTTTAGCCTTTGTTGACGACCTTTTAATTTCTACGTCAAATGAGAAAGACTATAAAGACATAGCCAAACACCTCAACAGGGAAGTAGAGGTCAAGGAACTTGGAAAAGTGAAATACTACTTGGGAATTCAAGTTGAGAGAGAAGAGGATGGATCGTTCTTACTCAGCCAAAGGCAAAAGATAACTGAACTGATTGAAAGCATGCAGATGCAGGACGCACACCCAGTTGCGACACCGATGGCCACAGACTTCTTGAAGAATCAACAAGGTTCGAAGTTGCTGCCAAACAACACGCAATACAGGTCAGCGGTCGGCAAACTTTTGTATTTGGTTACCACATGCAGACCTGACCTGGCAAGTGCAGTGGGGATCCTAAGTAGGAAAGTAAGTTGTCCCACTGAGCATGATTGGGCTGGAGTTAAGAGGGTTGTTCGTTATCTAAAGGGAACCATGGACTGTAAATTAAAACTGCCAGCTGTCAGAGACCCTAAACTGCTTGGGTACACTGATGCGGATTGGGCTGGGGACAATAAGGATTATAAATCCACAAGTGGCTATGTTTTTATGTATGGGGACGGAGCTATTGCATGGGGCAGCTATAAACAGAAATGTGTAGCTTTATCGTCCACAGAATCTGAGTACATTGCGGCTTCGGAAGCTTGCAGAGAGATCCCCTGGCTGGATCAGCTCCTGAAGGACTTTGGCGTGCCAAGAACGGGACCTGTCAGCTTGATGGAGGACAATCAGAGCAGTATGAAGCTGACACAAAGTGAAAAGTTCCTTGCACGCACCAAACACATTGGGGTCAGGTACCACTACATACGCCAGGTGATCGAGGATGGACTTGTTGAAATGTGTTACTGCAACACTGACCAGATGACTGCAGATGTCCTAACAAAGCCCCTGCCAAGAGAGAAGTTCCAGGATCTTCGTGGCAAGCTGGGACTCTTGGGTGGTTGATTAAAGTTATTTATGTATGTTTTTGTGTATGTTGTGAATTGCCTGAGAAGGGGTTTGTGGGATGCAGAGGGTTAAGTGCAGTCAAGTCACAACAATCCCTAGATAGTCCACTTGGAGGACTGAGGAGGAGGATATGACTAAGCGTAGTTTCCTCTTCCTTCACATGCAAATGAGTTGAGGAAGTGGCAGATAAATCCTGAAGGAAACAGCCATTTTTCCCTCTCTTGGACCAGACCTCTTGGACTACACACATCTTAGTGAGTCTCTCCCTCAAGGCCTCCAGCCTAGAGAGAGAGATGAGATGGAGTTTCACTTCTTATAAGTGAACTTCACAATGTATATATTACCTTTTAACTAAGCAAGTCTACCTCTTGAGTGTGCTGTACCTCGAGATGCTTGTAAGTAAACATCTTTTATACTTTTAAGAGCATTGTGTTGTGTCTTTTCTTTTAAGAGGGAAAAAGGGGAAATACCAGGAAAATACACTTTATTTTAGTGGCTTAAATCAAGCCTGCGCAAACGTTCTTCTGCTGTGTATTTTGCAAAAGGGGAATGTTTTACTCTGCTAAAGTTTTGTGCTTGCTAGCGCAAGCGGGGATAGGATATATTAAACAATATCTCCTCATCCACATTCCTGAACATTCCCACAAAGGGTCCAGATGGGAAGCAGGGAGCAGCAGCATAGGACCAGGAACCACAGGCATTGTTTCCAGCCTCTGACTGCTGCAAAAAGCCCTGTTTAAGGAGGTTGAAGCCAGCTTGTTCCCATCAGTGCCTTCTCCTCATGTTCTTGAAGGCTGACCAACTGCAGTTAGAGTCACTCCACTTGCTCTCCCTTCAGGCTGCTGTTCAACAGGGGAAGCTGACTCCTGGCCCGTGACATTACAGTGGTACCTTGGTTTACAAACACAATTGGTTCCAGAAGTCTGTACTTAACCTGAAGCATACTTATTTAACCTGAAGCGAACTTTCCCATTGAAAGTAATGGAAAGTGGATTAATCTGTTCCAGACGGGTCCGCGGAGTACTCAACCTGAAGCGTACTTAACCCGAGGTATGAGTGTAATTGGTTCTGGAAGTCTGTACTTAACCTGAAGCGTACTTAACCTGAAGCAAACTTTCCCATTGAAAGTAATGGGAAGTGGATTAATCCGTTCCAGACAGGTCCACGGAGTACTTAAACTGAAAATACTCAAACCAAGGAGTACTTAAACCAAGGTATGACTGTAATGCCCATTCACCCAGTTTTGAAAGATCCATTTGGAGGTCTTTGTGAACTTTTAAAAAAAACACCCTGAATAATTTGGTGTCAGCAAACATTGTCACTTCACTGTTCACCCCTAATGCCAGATCACTTTTGAACAAATTTAAAAGCACCCCAACCTCAATACAGATTGTGCGCGCACACACACACACAGCCATTTATTACCCACCTCATGAGAACTGCTCATACATGCCAACTCTTTCTTTCATGTTCATTGATTGATTCCTGATCCATAAGAGGTCCCACCCACTTATCCCATTACTGCTAAATTTGCTTAGAAACAAAGGTTAGGGGCTTTGACCAAAAAAAAAAAACTTTTTTGGGACTCACACACACACTTCAGCTACAGGTGCATGCCTCAACCACACACACATTCACACATAGCAAACACACATGCACACATGTGTGCACTGCAACTACATTCACTTTCCCTTGTGCTGCCAATAAAAATATTAACAATAAGATGCACTTTCATAAAATACAGCAAGGCAGCAGACATTATACAAAATTACAGTAAAAACAATAAAACAGGCATCCCCAAACTGCGGCCCTCCAGATGTTTTGGCCTACAGCTCCCATGATCCCTAGCTAACAGGACCAGTAGTTGGGGAAGATGGGAATTGTAGTCCAAAACATCTGGAGGGCCGAAGTTTGGGGATGCCTGCAATAAAACATTACTGTAGTTTAAAGAAACCTCAATACATACTGGTAATTTTCACTTGTTTAATTTGGGTTTGTTGTGAAGCGTGTCTCCAGGAAGATCTCTCTCTCTCTCTCTCTCTCTCTCTCTCTCTCTCACACACACACACACACACACACACACACACACACACACTGCCCATGATAACAATTAAGCTTTGACAAAAAACCTTTACTTTATCATATGAATTTTAGTACACATTACTTGGCTGGAAAACTGCACTGCAAAATTTGGAGAAGTGTGGATTTTGAAGGATAGCTGTGTTTCAGGTCGCATGTTGTTTCAGAAAATGCAAATTAGGAAGATTCACTTTTAAATATGAACTGAATCAAATTTCTCCCATCCCTTCCACTGCACAGTGTTGCTTGCTGTACATAGTCACTCAGCTGTCCACATCCCTACATTTCCACAACAATGACACAGCTGATCAGAAGAATAACAAGTGGAATCATATGTGAGCTGAAGCCAAATAAAATATCTTTAGAATGGAAGCACATGCATTTTGCGTTAATAGAATGTAGTTTGCAGTTTTAAATGATATGTTGCTACACCCAATCCTTCTGCTGAATTTGCATTCTTTGAGCTAAAGTGCTTTTCTGCCGTGCATGCACCCCCCCAAAAAAAGCAGCTTAATGATTCTGTTCCCTCTCTGATCAGAGTCTTCTAAAGGGAAATTATGTCTCTTTGATGTCTCCCCTATTTTTCCCCTTAGCCTTTGATTTCTGCTGCATGTTTGACAAGATCCAGCCCCATTACTCACTGTGGGCGTAGGTGAATACATCAAATTACAGACCATTCATGGTACCTTTGACAAAGGTACACTGCATTTCTGAAGATAAATATAGGGCATCGAGACATCTGTGACCTCTCAAAGAATACAATTAGAATGATAGCTATGTAATGTTCTGACAGACATATTTGTTCAAAAGCACACAGTATAACATTTCCTTATATTTTTTCAAGGTTAAAAATAATGTTTGGTGTTACATAGACTTCACCATTCTCAAGTTTCCTTTGCATTACATGTAGACCAATTCACAGTGGCTTCCCATTCCAAATATATTTTCTTAATATTGCATATATATGGGTGTTGTATTTCAGACACATAAAGAAGATGGTTATTAAGACTGTCAAACCCGAGAAATGACTGTTAGGAAACACATTCACTTTCATTCTAGCTACTTTTCCCCTCCAAGACATTCTCAAGATCATGTTTCAGATTCCTAGTTTAAAAATCTCACATTCCCTCTTCCTATTCCCCCAAATCTTCTTGTTTACCTACACCAATACTGAACTTCATTCAGGTCTGATTTAATGTTACTGGACAAATGTGGTTGTCATTTACATGTGAACTGATTCCATGCCTTATCAGTAATGTCCGAATGATAGAATCACACAGAATAGGCAGATCATTCTTAAGAATTTGGATGTAAGCAATGAATTTAGATGTTAGCATATGTGATCAAGGATGCATCTTAACAGGTTCAGGTTCCAGTGTGTACCTGGGTTCAAATCAAATCAAATCAAACTTTATTTGCATAGCTGACAGGCCATAGCATCAAAAGGACAGGCACCAACAAAAATACATTACAAATATGGTTACCGATAAAACCTATTAAACCTATTAAAACCCATGGTAAAAGCTGGGTTATCATTCAATCGACGACCCTCTGCCCCATGGGTGGCGACCTTCTCCCTGGTAGATTGTTCAGGGCCGGTTAAGTATAGAGTCCAGCCAAATTGAAAGATTGTGAATATAGCCTCAGGAGGATGGTCAGGACAAGGAGAAAGATACTAATAACCAAATAAGCAGGGGATAATAAATAAAAATAGATTAATAATCTCATTCCTTGAAATTTGACATAAGTATAATAATAATTATTATTATTATAAAATCCTAGGCAGGGAATCCGGGTAACTACATTGTTGTCATTCAAATGGCAGCTCTCAGTCTCATTGCTCTCTCGATAAATCTGGCAACCTTCTCTGTAAATACCTGGGTTCTGTTTCCCTTGGAAATAGGTCATGGGAGGCTCATGGCAATTTTTCATTTATTTACAAGTATGTAGATTAAGGGCCCAACAGACAGCCCCAACTCTTTCAGAGGTCCAGTTTCTTTCTCTTACCATCAACCTATAAAATGGTTACCTTTCATACAGGGACTGTTGGATGGCATCATCCCCAATGATGGAAGGAAAGAAGTAAGTGAAGAGAGACTTGCCTCTTCTAGAAAGAGTCCCTAGCTGTTTCCTTAGGCTTAAAGGTAAAGGTAAAGGGACCCCTGACCATTAGGTCCAGTTGTGACTGACTGGGGTTGCGGCCGAGGGAGCCAGCATACAGCTTCCAGGTCATGTGGCCAGCATGACTAAGCCGCTTCTGGCGAACCAGAACAGCACACAGAAACGCCGTTTACCTTCCTGCTGTAGCGGTACCTATTTATCTACTTGCACTTTGATGGGTTTTCGAGCTGCTAGGTTGGCAGAAGCAGGGACCGAGCAACGGGAGCTCACCCCATCGCAGGGATTCGAACCGCCAACCTTCTGATCAGCAAGCCCTGGGCTCTGTGGTTTAACCCACAGCGCCACCTGCGTCCCATTTCCTTAGGCTTTGTTAAAGCTAATCTCCTTAACAATAGGAGGTTCCTGGGCAACCCATCAGCAGTTTATGTGCGAAAGCTTTCTATCGACAAAAGCCGGCTTCCTCGGCCTGAAGCAAGATGAGCGCCACACCCCACAGTTGTCTTTGACTGGACTGAACCGTCCAGGGGTCCTTGGTCCTTTATCCCCCCCCCACACACACACACACACACACAGAGAGAGAGAGAGAGAGAGAGAGAGAGAGAGAGAGAGAGAGAGAGAGAGAGTCTATCAAGTGTGGTTATACAGTCCTCTCTCCCGGAATCAAGAAATGGGAAAATAAACATGACTCATTTGTCTTCCTGCAGTTATTTTCTACCTACCGGTGCCTGTCAAATTATAATACCTCTTCAGGTGTTCCACAGTTATGGACACGAGGTCTACTTGAGCAAGCCGAAAGAGCACCAACCAAGTCTTTCCTATTCATCACATTGTGGCATGAAGTCTCTTGATGGTTTCTGTTCATTTGTCTGCGGCCTCCAAAGAAGTGAAGAGTCTGAAAGGCAGAGTGAGAAAGGTTAATTGGTTTTGCTGACCATCTGTTTGTGCTGGGAATGAATGCCGAGAATAATGTGTAATAAATGGCATCTACAAGAATTAAATAAATCAATTCCAGAGATTAGAAGTAACCTATGGATTGTGTTAATGGAGGTAGAGTCTGTGTAACAAAAATCAGTCTTACTTAGTTGTGAAGGCTTTGACCCTGGAGAGGGATAGCGAATCAGACTTCCCAGGGAGCACCAAGGTGAAATGCAAACTTTTCCATTCCTTTTCTTATATGTTATGCCTATCCTTTAATGAGAGAGAGGGCAGCACCCGGCTCCGTAGCAAATAGAGGCAATCCATTGAAGTGAGCAGCTGGATCTACATGAGAAAGTATGGCACTTTTTTTCTTTTTTGTCCAAATAGCAATCTACATCTTCGTCCCACACCCCACCTCCCCTGGCTACAAGCCACTTTTAAAACTTCAGCGAGTTTCAAGTAAAGCTTGCAGTGTGTCAAATCAGAGGGGACTCCTGTTCAGAAGAACAAAGGAAAAACCCCACACTGTGAGCGCACAAGGCCCACTGTTCTCATGAAGGGGGAGGCCAAACTAGACAATACCTGAAATGTGGGCACTGCACTTAATGTATCTAGCCCTCTGCAGGGCATCCTATAAACCTGCAAACATGGAGCAGGGGGCAGAAATGAGTGTGTTAGCTCAGCCTCCAGTATCATCATCATTGTCCTCCATGAGTTAGAGGGCAACTGTCTGAAGAAAGGACCTTCATGTATACATGGAGGCTCCCTGCATATTCTAGAAACCTGGTTGTCTAAAGGGTTCTATAATCCAGAGCAGGCATCCCCAAACTGTGGCCCTCCAGATGTTTCGGCCTACAACTCCCATGATCCCTGGCTAACAGGACCAGTGGTCGGGGAAGGTGGGAATTGTAGTCCAAAACATCTGGAGGGCCGAAGTTTGGGGATGCCTGATCCACAGGCAACCTTCCATGAGTACCTCAGAGGTTCACCCTCCTACTCATTGGAATGGGAATGGGGGCAGTAGAGTTTATTGCCAAACACATGCTTAAAGGATGCCCAAAGAGGGCTTCTTTTTAAAAGCATTTAAATAGCAGTGGGTGGGTGTTCCTATCAGGATCAGGTCTGTAGCATTCAAGGAGTTCTTGAGATGTGTCTCTTATGCTACTGATCTGATGAAAGCCATCCACCCATGTTGCTGTTTGTTCTGGGAGAAAAGCAGCCACAGGCACCAGCGGCAACTCTGCTTCAGGAAGAAGCCATCAACTACCTTTTGCTGGTCAAACTCTAGACCAGGGGTGCACAACTTGCGGTCCTCCAGATGTTGTTGGACTACACCTCCCATCATCCCTGATCACTGGCAATGCTGGCTGGGCCTGATGGGAGCTGTAGTCCAGAAATATCTGGAGGGCCACAGGTTGGGTACCCTACTCGACACAGAGATGCAATCTCACCCAAAATTGGCGTCAATGCCAATGCTGCTCCTCCGCTGCTGGCAGAGGTGGTGTGGCAGGTGGGCACTTGGCGGTGTGGCAGGTGGCCCACCTTGCCTATTTCTAAATAAACATGCATAGTTCTGATCCACTGTGTGCAAAATGGTGTTGCAAGACAGAAAACCCTACATACATCCCTAGGGGATCTACATATAGTACTCATGAACTACATACAGTATTCCTAAACTGTTAAATTATCAGCACTAATCTCCAATTTAGGTTGGACTGTTTAACTCCCCCTTCCACCCTCCTCCTGAAAGCAATTAAATGCTGTCATAAGAACCTAGGAAAACTGCTGCTGGGTCAAATCATAGGTCTATCCAGAATTCTGTTCCACAGAACCAGGTGCCATTGGGAAGTCTCTCAATACCAGATCCTGGGAATCTTAGGGGAGCAGAGTGCTGTTGTACTCCTGTCCTGCTTCCCACAGGGATCTGGTTGGTGGACCAGAAGGGCCATTGGCCTGATCCAGCAGGCACATCTTATATTTTTATGTATAATTTCCCCACCACACCCCCACACCCCACACCCCAAAAAGTATGCTTCCACAAAAACACACATATAACTGGTTCCTGAAATTCACACTTCACCTCAAAGTTTGCAACTGCAGTGTTCCAGAGGTTGTGGCACAGAGCCCAGAGCGTGTTCCCATCAAAAGACAAGATAAAAGGACATGATGTTTAGAGGAAGAACATTTCACAGTGCTGCACCAGTGACCTTTTTTTAAGCGTCAGTAATAGGTCAGCACTCAAACAATGCTTGAACATCTTCAGAGCACTTCACAGTTCTTCTACTTCCATGAGTTACACAAGTAAATTATCCATAATTAACATACTAGAAGAAAGCAGAGTGATTATGAAATGTTGTCATATAATTAATATGCATTAGATGGTCACCTATGCTTTCAATCAAACCACAAACACAGACAATTCCACTAAGTACATAAATACAGCCCCCCCCCCGCGCGCATTTGTAAATTGGTAGGGTATTTTTTTATATTAAAAAAAAATCTGGACATGGAACTAACTAGCTCATCAAGCCCTCTTGCACTGCAAGATACAAAACTTCAAGATGTCTCAAATATCCACTTTGAATAAACACTCGAGTGAGATTTGCTGTCTTATTTCTAAAAGGAAAGTTTTTTAGCCTTCTTTGTTTCCAACCTTGTCATTCATTGTGTTCTGGTAAGCATCCCCACCCCGGGTCTTTATTCTTCCGCTTGTGTACAGCAGCATTAGTAACAATAACCTCAAAGGTCACACACTTCTCAGAAATGTTATATAGTTAGTCCAGCCAGTGGTAGTATAGTAACATCTTTATTCATGGCAGCAAGCAAGTAAAAAGACACACAAAAACCCTAGCCCTGCTGCTATATATAGGCACTTGGGCTAGCCTACCTAATCCAGGTGGAGCTAATTAAAAGCAGTCACTACCTCCTTTAACTACCGTAGTTCCTGGCTGCTCTGCTACTGTGCTGTGCCTGAAAATTCAATACACAACAAGAAACAAACAAGAAATGTGTATGAAAGCTGAATGTGAAGGAGGCACTCAAACCATTCTGCTTTCTCAAAATAGGCTTCCCATTGAGTAGAGTGTTTGATAAATGATTCGTCAACACAACTTCGGGACTATAGAGCACACTACTGGAGGAAGCAAAGAACCTTTATGTTCACTTAAGGATTAACACAACCCTTCATTTGTAAGGATTCATTTTTTTAAAAAAAAGAAAGAGCAATGCTAGCTTGTCACAAAGTGCAACCAATTCCCCACCTCCACCCTCCCAGCAATATCTCATTTTTTTCATTAAAAATACACCACTTGATTGTAAAAAACAAAACCTCAAAGCACTTTACAAAAATATATCACGTTCATGCAAAGGCCCAACGTAGATGGATGGCCAAGTGGCAAAGTTGAAATTTCTGAAGTGTCTTCAAGGGCAGTCCCACATAGAGCACATTACAGTGGTCCAACATGGAGGTTACCATAGTGTGGATGACCATACCCAGCCTATCCCTAGCTAGGAAAGCCTGGTGCAACAGCCGAAGCTGAGACTAGGACCTCCTAGCTACCTAGGCTACCTGGGTCCAAAGTGATAATGATGGCTCAGGGAGCACCCCCAAACTGCAAACCTGCTCACAAGGGGAGACCAGCCTCAACAAAAAAAGGCTTTTCTGCCAAATCCCCAAAATGGGAACTGACCACCTATGGCATCTTCATCTTCTCTGGATTCAGTTTCAATTTATTGGCCCACATCCAGCCCATTTCTGCCTCCAGATTGAGGATGCACACAGCTTTTTTTCTTTTTGCTTTTTTGTACCAATGGAATAGAGAGATAGTACTGGATGTAGTCAGCATAAATGACACTTTGTTCCAAATCCCTTCATGACTGCTCTCAGTGGCATCATCATCATCATCATTTATTATTTCTACCCCGCCCATCTGGTTGGGTTTCCCCAGCCACTCTAGCCGGCTTTCAACAGAACATTAAAAACAGAATAAAACTTCAAACATTAAAAACGTCCCTAAACAGGACTGCCTTCAGATGTCTTCTAAAAATCAGATAGTTGTTCATTTCCTTGACATCTGATGGGAGAGCGTTCCACAGGGCGGGCACCACTACCAAGAAGGCCCTCTGTCTGGTTCCCTGTAACCTCACTTCTCGCAGTGAGGGAACCGCCTAAGGGCCCTTGGCGTTGGACCTCAGTGTCCAGGCTGTACGATGGGGATGGAGACACTCCTTCAGGTATACTGGGCTGAGGCCATTTAGGGCTTTAAAGGTCAGCACCAACACTTTGAATTGTGCTCGGAAAAGTACTGGGAGCCAATGTAGGTCTTTCAGGACTGGTGTTATATGGTCCCAGCAGCCACTCCCAGTCACCAGTCTAGCTGCCACATTCTGAATTAGTTGCAGTTTCCAGGTCACCTTCAAAGGTAGCCCCACATAGAGTGTGTTGTAGTAGTCCAAGCAGGAGATAACTAGAGCATGCACCACTCTGGGAAAACAGTCTGCGGACAGGTAGGGTCACAGCCTGCGTACCAGATGGAGCTGGTAGACAGCTGCCCGGGACACAGAATTGACCTGCGCCTCCATGGACAGCTTTGAGTCCAAAACGACTCCCAGGCTGCGCACCTGGTCCTTGAAGGGCGCAGTTGCCGCATTCAGGACCAGGGAGTCCCCCACACCCGCCTGCCCCCTGTCCCCAAAAAACAGTACTTCTGTCTTGTCAGGATTCAATCTCAATCTGTTGTTGTTGTTGTTTAGTCGTTTAGTCGTGTCCGACTCTTCGTGACCCCATGGACCATAGCACGCCAGGCACTCCTGTCTTGCACTGCCACCCGCAGTTTGGTCAAACTCATGGCCGTAGCTTCGAGAACACTGTCCAACCATCTCGTCCTCTGTCGTCCCCTTCTCCTAGTGCCCTCAATCTTTCCCAACATCAGGGTCTTTTCCAAGGATTCTTCTCTTCTCATGAGGTGGCCAAAGTATTGGAGCCTCAGCTTCACGATCTGTCCTTCCAGGGAGCACTCAGGGCTGATTTCCTTCAGAATGGATAGGTTTGATCTTCTAGCAGTCCATGGGACTCTAAAGCACCATAATTCAAAAGCATCAATTCTTCGGCGATCAGCCTTCTTTATGATCCAGCTCTCACTTCCATACATCACTACTGGGAAAACCATAGCTTTAACTATACGGACCTTTGTAGGCAAGGTGATGTCTCTGCTTTTTAAGATGCTGTCTAGGTTTGTCATTGCTTTTCTCCCAAGAAGCAGGCGTCTTTTAATTTCGTGACTGCTGTCACCATCTGCAGTGATCAAGGAGCCCAAGAAAGTAAAATCTCTCACTGCTTCCATTTCTTCCTCTTCTATTTGCCAGGAGGTGATGGGACCAGTGGCCATGATCTTGGTTTTTTTGATGTTGAGCTTCAGACCATATTTTGCGCTCTCCTCTTTCACCCTCATTAAAAGGTTCTTTAATTCCTCCTCGCTTTCTGCCATCAAGGTTGTGTCATCTGCATATCTGAGGTTGTTGATATTTCTTCTGGCAATCTTAATTCCTGCTTGGGATTCATCTGTTAGCTGCCATCCATCCTCCAACCGCCTTCACTGGTTCTGATTTGAAAGAGAGGTAGAGCTGGGTATCATCCGCATACTGATGAACACCCAGCCCAAACCCCCTGATGATCTCTCCCAGTGGCTGCATGTAGATGTTAAGAAGCATGGGGGAGAGGACAGCTTTCACCTTTGTCCCTAGCCCACTGGAGATCATCGACCAGCGCGACCAAGGTGGTTTCATATAGATGTCAAACAACATGAGGAACAATATTGAAGCCCGCAGGACCTGCAAGACAATTCTTCTCAGGGCTGAGCAGAAGACACTCACTGCTTTTCTCTGGAACCACGCTTGGAGATGAGAGGGGACCCACAGCAAAAACTTAAAGAGAAGCCCCCCAAAGAGCTCAAGGAGCCATAGAATGCTGATTGTTGCCAGAGAAGGAGAAGAAAAGGGGGGGGCAGAATCACGTATCTTAAAAAAAGGTATGGCTGTTCTAACTAAAGCCCTGAAGAGGAGCACTCCATTCTGCCACATGTTGTGTCACACCCCTTTTCTAGGATGTAGCATTTGCTGCTGCTCCACAAGCAGAACTTTCAAGGTGAGAGCATCCCCTGCATACCTCCCATCTGTGGTCCTAAAAACCAAGCAGTGCATGTCTGCTTCAGACTGGCCCCACCAGGTTCCTCTGAAATCCCCTGAGAAGTGCTAGCTGGATAACCAGATTACTGACTGAAAGATTATGTTACTAGCTTGCCTCTGGGCAAAGAGCTGACAAGTGGCTGCTTATATCAGAAAATTCACCCTGCATTGTTTCTTTGTTTATCACTTTTATATCCCACCTGTCCTCTAAGAAGCTCGAAGTGCCATACATAGTTCTCTTCCTCCCCATTTTATTCCCACAACAACCCTGTGAGGTAGGTTAGGTTGAGAGGCCATGACTTGCCCAAGGTCACCCAGTGAGTTCCATGCTTGAACCCGGTTCTCCCAGGTCCTAGTCCATCATTCTAACCACTACACTACATTGTTGTTTTTTAAATGCAGGTTGGCATTAATGCAGGTCCTACAAACATCTCCACATAACACCCTGGTTAATACCAGTTGTGCAGGCCAGAGGTAAACTTTCGTTTATAAACCAGTGGCAGCTTTCAGGGTTAACAAATTCTGACAAGTTTAATCCGGAAATTTATGTAGCTCACACTCCTCAAATCGCTAAAGCCATGTACACTACACATGCAAGCGGCTGCACCAAGAGCACTTGAAAGGTAAAACATCTGTTAAAATATCTCCCGCTGCACACGATGAAAGGATTTTTTAATATAAAAAAAGTTCTCCCCCACTAAATTAATTGGATTGTCAACTGCATTAGCAAATATGCTAACTGTACATGACACTCTAGGCAGGCCTATTGGAAACTGTTGTCAGGTTAAATCCTGATGCAGGAAAAGAATGATAGAAAAGTACATAATCAGAGCCGATGGGATTTTTCTAGAAGCTGACAAAAATAAATAATTATGGGAAACACCAACCAGCTGTGTCTGTAGTGGCGCTACTCTTACAAATTAATGTGATTAAGATTCAAAGGGAAAGGCGTTTCTCATTTAGAAGCTCAGCTTCCCAACCTGGCTTAAATTTAACCAGCAGTTCCTCCCACTCAAATTTTCCAGGGCATTTGCAATTCCATGTCCTATGCGAAGCGCATTGCAGAATATTAAACATTTTGTTCCACGCAGCCACAACTGTGGGCATCTGGCACTTATTGGGACTGTAGGAAAAGCTGCAGCCCAGTCTGTTCTTCACGTGGACTCCATCCTCAGAGCCCCGTTTAACTATCCTCCTTGCAGGGCTCCCTAGATCTAGACTTGGAATCATGGCATTGTGGAGATGGAGGGAGCCTAGAACTGTCGTTCTGCTCATGCAACGCACTTGCTCTTGCACAACGGAACTTGCTGCCCTGCTCTTGCCCAAGCCGTTCTGCTAGTGCAATTAGTACACCACTAAGGGGTTTTTTTAGGGACGCGGGTGGTGCTGTGGTCTAAACCACTGAGCCTAGGGCTTGCCGATCGGAACGTCGGTGGTTCGAATCCCCGCGACAGGGTGAGCGCCTGTTGCCCGGTCCCAGCTCCTGCCAACCTAGCAGTTTGAAAGCATGTCTGTCAGGAGTGCGTGCAGGAGCCAGGCCCTGTGACCAGCAGGGCTTCGCAGGACTGGGGCTTTCCTAAGTTTGTTCTGAAGAGGCAAAGGTGAGGCCAATTGGTAATGCACAGTACCTGGTGGCAAGAGCGGGGAAGGGAAATAAGGTCAGCATTTCCCTTTGGCTCTTTGCCACAGCAACACGCTTCCTGCCTTGCTGCGTTTGGCTTCTTGACTTCTTGCTCCCTGATCCTCAGACCCTTGGTTTCTTGACTCTTTGCTTCCTGAGCCTCGGACCCTTGGCTTCTTGGTTCCTTGCTTCCTCATCCTCGGACCCTTGGCTTCTGGACTCCTGGCTTCTGGACTCCTGTTCCTGCTCCCACCCCGCTGTCTTGCCCCTGGTCCTGACGTCCTCAGCCAGGACTTTGACCGCCTGTAAACCGGACCATGACAACGTCAAAGTGCAAGTAGATAAATAGGTACCACTCTGGTGGGAAGGTAAATGGTGTTTCCGTGCGCTGCTCTGGTTTCACCAGAAGCGGCTTAGTCATGTTAGCCACATGACCCGGGAAAACTGTCTGCGGACAAACGTCGGCTCCCTTGGCCAGTAAAGCAAGATGAGCGCTGCAACCCCAGAGTCATTTGCGGCTGGACTTAACTGTCAGGGGTCCTTTACCTTTACGGGATTTTTTACCTTAGTACTATGTTAAATTCTTTTCCCATTCTTTATGGATAATGGTTTGTGGGCAGGGGCACAGAAGAATATTTTTGGCACAGCACTACTTGCCATTAATAAGTTTATTCCAATGCTCAGATAAAATCTACCAACCTGTAACTTGGGTTCATTAGTTTTAATCATACTCTCTGAGGCAGCAGCAAACATCTTCTGTTTGACACTCTCTTCTGTGTGACAATCATTTGGGAGTTTGTTACGTGTCCTCCCTCATTCTTCTTCTTATGTAACAAGGAACTCTGGTTTAAAGATCCCAGAACTGTAGCTCCAAAGCCAGAGGTCAAGTGAGAAATCATACAGCCCTACTTGGCAATTATATAAATTATATGCTTTATTAAGCCAAGAATGTTACATTCAAATTGGCCCATTCTTTCACCCCTGTCTCTCGTCAGCAGTATGTGGATAATATCTTCCTACTTACAGGGATGTTGTAAGGATTGTAACAGGATAACGTATGTGAAATGCTCCAAACATGTGAAAGCACTTTATATATGCCAGGTGTTATTTATGTATTATTATTATTATTATTATTATTATTATTATTATTATTCAACCTGTCCTGGTATTCTTGTGATTACTTGTTCTTTTCTTTTCTTTTCCTCCTAATCCAATTCTTGATCACTGAATCTTAACCTGAAGTTTAAATAACACAATACTGTAGCCACAATCATTACAGGAATAGAGTTGCCATCAAATCACCATAAAAGTTGGATTAAGTTGGAAATGTGTAGTTCTGTGAAAGCAGAACTGTATTCCAAACTTAGACTTTCTAAAGTCTTCTGCCATATCTGCAGGGTGCTCATTCTTTCAGGATGGGTTTTCATGTTTTTCAGTGTCATGGCAACAAGGGCTGTGTATTCTTACAATATCTTTATTTTCACAATGTTTTAGCAGAGCTGCACCAACCAGCCTATCATCATCTTGTCAAATCCCATGAGACTGATAAAGTGTTCGCACCGCTCAGAGTGTGAACTCATAGACTTAACATAATACTACAACCATGAGTGACATGTACCTGCACAAGAGTACTAAGCAGCTGAAACCACAAAACCCATGATGGAGTGTAACTGTAAAAGAAGTACATATGCACCAAAATGTAAGTAGAGATTGTACCGTGGTGTGAACTTAGTATTGTTTTCCTTCAACCACCATCCTAACGTGAGCATCCTGCCCTGTCCAACATCATGGAGCCAGGTAGTGTCGGCAAATTATCTTGGGGAGACGGCAAACCCCCCAGGACCTCTGAGCGTCTCCCGGTAGGTACGTCTCTGGAATGGCATGTCCCTTCACTCCAGAGTGCCTCTCTGTGACACTTTTCATGTGAAAAGTGCACACAAGTCTTCTAGTATCGCACAGCAAGAAGAAAGAAACATCCGTAGATCTAAACTACGTTTTATTTACATTCTGTAACAGACAATCCGTAAGCATGTTTGTATTCTCCAAGCTCTGGCAGAACAACTGTTGCATACTGCAAAAGTGAAAGTACAGTACAATAACATGCTCAGGTGGAAGAGATAAGACAGGTCTTCCGTTCCCACACTCTTCTCAGACATCTCATGTGATTTATTCTAATCACACTAGCCAGCACCGGCTGCATAAAATCCCAACAGGTAGTAAGAAGTTTTGTTAGGATTAAAAAGTTCAAAAAGATACACTATCTATTCGTTGTTTGGTGTAATGTAAACTTTGAGCTTCTTAAGGAAATAAAATTTATTGTTATTATTATTATAAATCTGTGATTTAGGGTTCAATTTTTACCCCCCTATGCACATCAATGTTCAGCCTTTGCTACTAAAAGGCCTGAGTTATTCCAGAAAAAAAGGGGAGGGGAAGTTCATTAAGAGATTTTATTCTTTATAGATGAGTTTTCAATGAAGCATCCAATACTTGTTCTATAGGGCTCAATGTTTAACAGATTGGTTTGGCCAAGCAGTGAGATTAATCAAACCTTTAATCAACTGAAAAGGTAGCAGCAGATTTTGAAAGAATATATTGCTATATGCTACCAGTACTGCTAAAAACTGCAGGTGAGAAGCACCATCTTAAAAAAGCAGCATTCCTGCTGTTCTTCACCTGAAGGAATGCCTCTCCTATAACACATGTGGGAATGAGAAGATGTTAATTTTTTTAACACGAAGATCTAAAACCCCTGGGCAAAAAAAAAAAAATGCTTCACCTGTCTCTCAAAAGAAATGAACCCAGAGCATAAGGCGGAACCATGCAGAGTGCGTGAACCTTCAGAATTGCAAGCCGTTTAGCTGTTGTATCAAATACTGAATTTCAGTATGTTCAACTGTTTTCGCTAGAGCTGTGCCAAACTTTAAATAATTCGAACATTCAGCCCAAATTTGGGGGGTGCCATTCAGAGCTGAAAGTCGTGGAATCTTTCTCATCTTCAGTTTGGGATGCGATATGTGGTGGGCAGAGGAAACTTGCTGGGGTGCCTCGCAATTCCATATGGCCAGCAGCCGTCTTTATTTCCCCAGAACGTCCATTCCAATGAACATTTGGGGGCGGGGCAGGGAATAGTGGCTATCAGCAGGCATTTTCCTCTGTGGAAATCAGGGACAGGAAGGTACAATTTAAGGAGGTTTTGGCATAAGGGCATACTTAACCCATCACTCACCAGTTCCAACCAGTGGTGATTGGCAGGGTACACATGTGGAAGTGTTGCACACCTGGTTTCCCAATGCCAAGTGCTGCTGCCACTTACAGGGAGGTAAAAGGGAAGATGGAAGTCATGGGGAGTTGGGCACAGTGCAGGCATGGTGGCAGAACCACTCCTCTGCTCCTGCCACCCCTCCTGTATTTCAGTGATCTCCCCAGGCCTCCCTCCTCTTCTTCTCTGTAAGCAGCAACAACATGTAGGCACATAGCGCCTGCCCTGCCCTGCTACAGTGTCCAGTTTTTCCCTACCATCTGAAAACACCTGGCCCAGGTGAGCTTCTAGATTCATGTTACCTATGGTCAGGCCAGCAGCTGATTCGCCTCACAGAATAGCACTTCCAGCGTGATGTAACCTTCGGAAAGCTTTTTCCAATTGCAACCACTTGCAGAGAAAATAAAGCTAATTCAAAGCAAACTGTGGATTTCTTCTCAGAGAATTATCACAGTCTGTTACCCACTGCTGACCTTGGCTTCTGACAACCAAACTACTCAGTGGCAAGTAGACTTCAACACTTTCTCCGCCAGTCTGCTACCTTCTTTCTCTCCCCACCCAGCGCTGAGACTCACAAGCTTTGTCATTTTGTGGAAATGGGCTTTGATGCTCTAGATCTTTTACATCAGATACATCAGCACTAATCAAATTGCTGCCAGTCTCTGGTGCCTCTTTTGAAAGCGGTTGCCGTTGTCATTCATCACCAAGTCCAGTTAATTCAGGCAATCTTCCTGATCCATGGCCTCGCAGATCCAATTGTAATATTTCATGCTGTCGGATATTTCCTTCTAATAATGAGCTCACCCACTGAACATTCAAGCAGAGAACACACATACATTTTTCAGTAGCTGGAGTTGCCCAGTTCAATGAACTCCCCTCCCTATCAGCAATGAGAATTGCTGTTCTTGAAATACAGTCATCATTGTGATCCGGCACAAGAAAGGAGTGCGGCACACTCCTCCCAACTTCTGATTCACCAAATAGTCTAACTCAGTCTCATCTTCCATTAAAGGTTTTATCCAGTAAAACTGGGTGTGAGGTTTTTTTGTCGCTATTCTCACTCCTTATGTAAGCCAGAAAATATCAATAACCACTTAGGGGTACATCTACACTCGCAATGTTTACATTTTTGTTCTTTGTCTAGGTAGTTGCCGATTCTTGCCCATTAGTTTCTTTAAGCTCTCTAAACTGTGCTTTATTTCCTCATTTTCAGATATGAACCCACTTTAATTCTGCACATTGATCGTCTTTTCAGTCTTCTTATTTCCCATCTATAACCTTTTTCTTCTATCTGCTGCTCATCTTCCTTAGAATATTGGTTTTAAAATTCTTATTTTGGTCTATAAGTGTTTACATGCTGTTGCTCTTGTTTATCTTCAATTTATTCTTCTCTGGTTCTCACCCACCCACACATGCCTGCTTTGTTCTATTCCTTCTTTGTTATTTTGTAAAACATTTCCTCATTTTTGCATCATTTTATCATTCAGTTGCTTTTGGAATTCTGTCCCTCCTGGGATTCTGGCTTCCCCATTGCTTACATTATTTCTAAAGCACTTAAATAAAACATATATTTTCTCTCTCCTCCTTTCTCTTGTTTTGGTGTTTAAGACTTACACTTATATTTTGAGCCTCCAGACAGGGTCTACCCTTTTCTAATTGCCCCCCCCATACATAGCTTAATCAGAGATTATAATACTATACTGTAGGACTGCACCCAATGCATGAGCAGATTGGACTTTTGCTTGCACAATGGGACTTCATCTCCTCCCCAATTCAGCCCCCTGCAATGCATACCCACAGAATCTGCTTCCTCTGATTCAGAAGGTGTGAGGGGCAGGAGAGGAAGGTGAATTTGTATTAAACAAATGGAACCTCACTTGCACAACACTGGATTCCACTTATTCTACTGTAAATATAGAAGTGTGTCTGAAGTCTGAAGCAGTTTTGCTGAGCGATGCAGCCACAGCTTAAATCAACATGACTCCAGTCCACATAAACTCTTCCATGTGCCTGTGGCAGATCTCAGGGGGAGCTAGAATTCTTTATAGGGATGGGGGTGAAATTTGCTTCAGTTTGCATTCACAGGTGGACCTAACAAATTTGCCCTTTCCAAGGCAACTGAAAGATGTGGGGACCAAAACAAAGCCATCTTCCAAAATTTGCACTTCTCTGGATTTTGCAATGCTGTTCTCCATCAAAGTAATATGCACAAAAATGCATTAAGATGGCAAGTGGCTGGTTGGAAGAAAGAAGGGGGGGAGTACGAGGTAAATAGTCCTCCCCTTGTAAAGAAGGAATCAGCATATATCAATAGCACAAATAAGCTGAAGCTACATGATAACCAATCTATTCTACGATCTTTCCATCAGTACCTCTGGTTAAAAGGCTTTGGATCAATGGTCCAGATTCCACATTTCATGTCCTCAAAGGCTCCATTGAGTTCTGCCTCATTTAAATCAATGGCAGCTCTACAATATGATTGAGATCATGAAATATCTATGCCTGTCTATCCGATTAAGCTAACAAAAAATAATATTTTGGGGGAAATCGGAATATATCCTCTTGTATACATGGTGTGTGAAGGAGAGGTTGGGGGAAAGGGAGATGATGAAGTGTGAGTTGTTCTTATTTGCTAGAGTCAATGTTCTTTTCCTACCCTAATTCTAAGTCTGAATAATGTTGCTCCATAGAAGTGGTTCACCCAGTGGGGCAGAGTCACAGCAACGGCCTCCCAACAGCAGTGTCAATGTTGCATGCTGGGAGAGAGGGGGGCGAGGAAGTGGCAAGGAGGGGGTGGCACGGGCACACTAACAGAATCAATCCAGTGTGCCTAATTTTGCATCCACACAACCCTGGCCTCAATGCCACCTCTCCCTACCAATATGTGATATCCATGGCTTCAGTTTTGCCCTACCAGGTGAGCTGTTCCTGTTGCTTTAAGAGTTCAGTGTGTACTTACCAGTCTGTTTTAACTTTTAGCTTTTCTCAAGTGATTTACTTTATTAATAAGTCATAGTCTGTCACTCTGCATCATTATTTCCTAGTGTCCGTGGGCAGTGGGAGCTCCACCCCAAAAATCAACAGTTGCTGATCAGCCTTCCTTGAGACATCACATCTAATTTAGGTTATCATGAAATAATCAGGACAAGGAATATTTCAGGACATCAGAAGAGTATCCCATCTGCCTAGGTCACTGCATAAATATAATATATAATTTAAAAAGAAATGTCATCCTTCATGGCAAGAAACTCTGGATAGAAGCTTTCCATTTGTTTGTACAATCATCGTCCATTATGCTTACTGGATTTTAATCCCCCACAAGCACTCCTTCTACAACACACCAAGAAATGGAAATTCCATTTAGACATTAACGCTCCATCCTAAAACATTCACTTCCATTAGTCAGTGTGATCTGTTGCAATAATTTTAAAGGTTTAAATTTCCTGTACTATTTGATAGTCTTGTATCTTGCATTAACAGCATCCCCAACCACCATTAGCCAATGCTGTCTGTAAAATATATATGACATTTCATTTTATGAGCAGGAGAAGAGATACAAAGCCTTCAACAAGCTATAGGATTTAAGTTTTATGTTCTCGGCTATATACTATTCTTGGTGACATTAATACAAAATCAAAGATAAAGCTTTTGAAGTCAGTGAATCTACTTGATAAAAACCTAGATTAATAAAATATAAGATATAATCTGACCAGCTACATTAGAGATAAGCTCTATTGAGGCATGCTCCTCGGGGAACTGGCAATGTAGGCATATCTTTGAAAAGCGATTCCACTGACATGCAAACATGCTATTTAACTAGGTAGGAAGGTATAAAAGTACATAAGAGAGAGTAGGGAGTTTTAAAGCAACTGGTAGAATCTATGCACATTAGTCTGGAGATATTTTGTGAGTTCCCAAATAGCTACTAAAGATGTGCCTACAGCTGTTAAAATGCCCCTCAAAGTCAAGACAACTTAGATGTGTTTCCATTTTTCAAACTTGGTCTAGAGCAGGCATCCCCAAACTGCGGCCCTCCAGATGTTTTTGCCTACAACTCCCATGATCCCTAGCTAACAGGACCAATGGTCGGGGAAGATGGGAATTGTAGTCCAAAACATCTGGAGGGCCGAAGTTTGGGGATGCCTAGTCTAGAGATATTGTGTGAGTTCCCACACAGGTCCCAAAAAGGTGCATACACCTGTTAAAACGCCCCTCAGAATCAAGACATCTTGACTTGTGTTCACATTTTTCAAAGTTACTCCGTCATTCTCCAATAGCTTCGTTCATGCATTTCTGTCTCTTTAGCCTACGAATTGTTGGGAAGAAGTGTTGGAGAAATGTATTGTTTTCTAGCATTGGTGAAACTCTTGGTACTGTTTATGAGCCAAAATGCAAAGGGCACTTCATGAACGTTTTCTTCACCCTTCATCACCAAACCCCCTTATTTGGGGTGAGTTTTTTCACCCCCTTTTCAAAAGGATGTGAAAACGTTTTCAATGTGGCAGGTGGCACTAAGAAAAGAGGAAAGGTGTTGCCAAAGAAATGCTAGCATGTAGATGGTTGACATCCTAATTATGGATGTCCATCCACACTGCACCCATTTTCAGCAGGGTGCATTTCTGGATGCCCAACTGAATATGCACTCTTGCTCACGTTTTTGCCTGACTACACTCAACTGGAGTGGAACTGAGCTGAATCTTATTGTACAGTGCCTGCAGGAAATGAAAGTGCAATGAAGGAAGGCAGGGAGCCTTTCTCTGTCATGGGCATAATATGAAATCACATACTCCTCGTCCCTATTCAGAGTGAGGGAAATGGAAGGGCTTTGCAATGACACTGTAATACAATGACTCTGTAATAGAACTATGTGATGCTTTCATGTCATCATGGTCACTGTATGATCTCTGATTGGATGAGCCTTTCAATATATTTTTTTAAAAAAAGCCAAAGCCACAGCAATCAGGGGAAAGAGGTGCAAAAGTTGAGGAATTGAAATGCAGGGTTCAACAAGGAAGGGGGGTACCTAGACCTATTCTGCTTGGTACCCCAGGTCCATGCTCATTCAACAACAACCATCTAGATTCGGGATACAATTCACTATGATATACTATGCATTAGACTACACCCTCTGCAAACTTGAGAGGTATGCTTATGAACATATCTTATTCATCTGAATCAAACTCATTTTTTCTCAAAATGCAAAAATTTCCTGAGAGCAGGACTGAATCTTAAATGATGGTTTGTAGGGAATTTAATAAGCAACACAGAATATAAAAAACACATAAACGGTATGGTTTGTTGTAGTCAATAGCGCATTACAAAGACTGTCAAAGGCAATAAATATACAAAATCTGAACAATGCATATTTTCATATATTAATGCACTTCAGGGTTCTTTGTCAAGCCTTTCACAGAAGTGAAATAAAAAGAGGAAAACATTAAGCTTTTTTATGGTAATGCCAATAAATCTTTGGAATAGAAGATTAGGCTGCACTCTGTGCTCTTTCCCAATAAATCCCGCCCCATCATTTTAGTTTATTTCAACTCAAAATGAGGGGGGGGGGATGAGCTGTTTACAGCAGCAGTAAATAAAGCCTTCTCTTTTTTGCCAACTTTTATCCCTAATTTATGCTGCTTTTATATTTTGCTTCAATATGAAAATTAAGATCTGCTCTGCCCTCTAGCTCTGCTACTGTTGGCTTAAAAAAAAAATTCCATTTGTGTGTGCCACCATTTATGTACCATTTCCTTTTCCATTTTAAATTCTAGATTTATTCTTCTATCAGTTATTTATTTAGGCCCTTCAGTAAATTGATTTCTCTCCTTATGTGTACAGTGTCCACGATAAACAGATTAACATGGATGAACCTCATTTCTCCATTTGTTTGATATCCAACTTTTTTGTTTACCGTTTCAAACCCTCCTTATACAATCAAGCAATTCCTCAATCAGTGCCTCATTTAATGTAGTAATAAGTAGTATTGGGTCTATTAAATTATAGTATACCTGATTAAAATGTTATCCACTGGTATAGGTGATTTGGCAGAATGCAAAATGACAGCATTGGGTTCTTGGGAAGGAGATTTCCCTCATTTCATATAAGAAATAAGGAAACTAGATCTGATGTTTGTTTATTCAAATGTTTGCTCCATTCAATATATAAACCATGTGGTAGAGGATTTTTCTTTCTCAGCATAAAGGTTGTGCAGATGAGGGAAACCAAATCCTCACCATTACGGAGGAGCTTGGATTAAATGGCACTCCTGTCTGGCACTGTTTGCTTATAACTTAATAAATAGCCATTTGCATTTCCTAATGTTAAGCATCTTTATCCCTAGTTCTCATATGGGTCATCTGTCATCCAAGTCCAAATATGGGTAGCTTGAGATAACTTTGTTTCATTTGTCTTTGTTCTTGAACACATGTCATACCAGGCCTTCGAGGGGCCCACTGGGTTCTCCTTCAGGTACAACAACCTCTGGGGCACCCTGAAGAGTTCTCCTGGACTCCTGGTGGTACAGTGGAGGCTGCAAAGTATGCCTTCTTTGCTGCCATCACTGCCTGATGGTAGGGATGATGATGCACTCTAACCAGTTTTCGGTCAACCTCAGGAAACAATTTCCTCCAGCTGCACTCAAGGTGATGTCTGGCCTGTTTCACTGCTAATAAGTCCCTGGAGTGCTAGGGAGTTCAACAAGCACCATGGAGCCAAGAGGACATTTGGGAGCTATCATGTCTACAGCATTTCACATCTTACTATTCCACAGAGAGTCCAGAACCGTGATAGGATCACCAACTCTATCCACTAGGAAATCCCACAGAGCATTCAGGAATTCAGCAGATTACAAAGACCATCCAAAAGTGTCTCCCAACCCAGCAGATGAAATGTGTCCCACAAGCTTGAACACCACTAGGAAGTAGTCTGACCATGTCAGTGGGGTTACTATGACCCTCCCCAATTACCAGACACAAGCTGTGCCACCTGGAGCAAAGACTAAACTGAGGATATGCAAGTGCAGACTTTGGACTTTCAAATTTCAGTGACCCCCTGTGTGAGGCCAAAATTTGGTGCCCCCCTGCCTCTCACCCTCTGTTCTGCTCAATTCACTACATCATAGTTGCAATGCCCTGCAGCACCCCCTGGGCTCAGTGCCCAGTACAGCAGAACCAGTTGCACTGCCCTAAATCTGCCTCTGGGGTATGCCACACTCTGTGCATTGGTCTGATTCATAGGAGCCAACTCTTAGGAACCGTGCAGGCTTTCGCCACCACGATAAAATATTTGAGGGGGCCGAGTCCCCACAAAGTTGATGGGCATTCCCATTCAAAAGGTGTGTGTGCAGTGTGTCATGTGATCAGTTATGCAGGGCGGGGCTTACTTGGGCCCCCATAATATTTTAATCAAGTTGGCACACCTTGTCTAACTACAACTTGTTGGTTGTCATGGAGGCCATGTAGTTCCAAGGCATCCTCATGGAAGTTGAAGTCACTCAGAACTACCATCCTGTGTTCCTCCAGCACCACATCAGAGACCATCTTTACCTGCTCACTCAGGGAAGCAGCCTCTCTGATTTTCCTCTGGTCCAATGCCGGATACAGGCTGTCAAGTCCAGCTCTAAGGCAGCATATTTTCCCAGTGATGGAGTCTTATGGACTATGGTTACAGTACCCTACTTTGGCCTAGGGGTGCACTGAGTACACAGGTGAACATATCTGGGTGATATTTGCCACATAAATTTATCCAGATCTCAATAATGGCAGGGTGGGAAACTTCTACCATCAGAGCCAAAACTGTAGCCCACAAGGTTGTTTCCCCATAAACTATGCTCCTGCCCCATACCTGGCATCATATGTAATGTGGTATGGGACACAGTTGGATCAGCTGAGGTTATGCCAACACTTTTCCTAAACCTCCTGCATTTGTTGTTCATTCTGCTTGCTTCTCCTTGTAGACTAGCTGAGACTGAGTTGGCATTTCAGACTCCGCTTTCTACCAAGCCAAGCCTTCTCTGGCTCAGCTGCATTTATACCCAGCTATGCTAAACCACAGAGCCTAGGGCTTGCTGATCAGAAGGTCAGCGGTTCTAATCCTTGCGACGGGGTGAGCTCCCATTGCTCAGTCCCAGCTCCTGCCAACCCAGCAGTTCAAAAGCATGTCAAAGTGCAAGTAGATAAATAGGTAAACGGCGTTTCCATGTGCTGGTCTGGTTTGCCAGAAGCGGCTTTGTCATGCTGGCCACATGACCTGGAAGCTGTACGCCGGCTCCCTCGGCCAATAACGTGAGATGAGCGCCGCAACCCCAGAGTCTGTCACAACTGGACCTAATGGTCAGGGGTCCCTTTACCTTTATGTTAGATCTAGTGATGTGTGGCATTTGGGGTTATTCCTGACTTCCTCCCCACATTAACTGTACTTTGCCAGAAGTACAAAAGAGCCAAGATAGGTCAGTTCTTGAACAGCCAGAAATTGTCTATGAAACCAAGGCGCACAGCCAAGCGATTGCATTTTGGAATTATGAGAGCCCCACGAGGCCTGTGTAACCTGTGATCCATTAGATATAAAGAATTAGACATTTATAAGGCTTTATTTTCATAGTTTCTTACTTATTTAGCAGTCTCATTTGACCTTGGGTTTTATTCACCATTGACCACTTCTGACTAGCTTACGCCTCTTGTTAATAAGATTAGTTTTGGTTCAATGTGACTGTCTAATTAATAGGCTTCCTTTGAGAGGGTTCTGTCCTAGGCTGACTTTAGGTCTTATTGCAATTTCATGAATATGCTCAAATAATAAGTCTTCCTGCCCAACCTTCCTTTCTCTGTAGCTCCAAATGCCTGATAGCCATCTACTGGCTGAAGATAATTAGCTGTCAATTAATGCTAACTTTTTACCTTTTCTTGTGGTAGACCTCAGGAAGTTCCAACTTGTCCAATTAGCACATATTTTGCTCTTTTCCCAGTGACACAAAGTGTGGAAGCAGCCCTCTACTTTAGAGTTAGTGACTCTGTTCTTCCATTGCCCCTTCACTCTCACTAAAAATCACAGCATTTAGGATAGCAAAGTAAAAAGTAGAAGCCTAGCTGTCACATGTATTGTTATTACTAATAATAAATTTGTATAACACCTTTCATCTGTGGATCTCAGAGTGGTTCAATCACAACATAAAATTACAATATAAAAACCACAAAATACATAATAAAATTAAGTACAACGAAACAATAATCCCCCTCCCACAACACTTTGAAAAGAGCATTGGACATCAATCAGCCAAAGGCTGTTTCAAAGCTTGAAGAAGAACATTGTTGTCTGGTGTCTAATGAGGGCGCCAGTTGAACCTCCCTGGGGAGAGCATTCCACAAATGGGGAGCCACTGTGAAAAAGGCCCTTTCAGCTTCGGTTATTAAGTATAAATCATTTGCATAATTTATTCTGCCATGGTTGGTGGGAAAAGAAATAGTTTAGGATTTGAGACACCTGGAGAATACAATATTGAGACCTGATATTGGGAGGAACATAGCAGGAATGAAGTCACACGCAATTCTACTTTCCCCATCATACCTGTCCCCATCATTTCCCTAAAAGAAGACAAGAGGAAGCTGTTTGATGAGAACATCCAAATGAGAGCTCCCTTTTCTAGCTAAACTTTTAAAAATACATATATTAAACCTCTGTCCAATATACCCGAGGTACACTGTAAATTTTCAATTGTGCCATCTCAGTACCAGAGGAGAGATCTATTGATGCTCTTCCTGAAGATCAGAATGTCAAAATAACTAAATGTGCACAAATTATGAAGTTTGTTCCTTTTTAGATCGATATTAAGGCTGCAATCCCATACAGTACTAACTTACCCATTGAACTGCTCAGTAGACATGTAGGATTGCACTCTCAATCAATTAAGCTGTTGCAGCTAAACTTTAAAAATATTTTGATCGGCTTAAAAGGTGCCTCTGATTCATCAGCTTAAAAAGGATTTTAACAGGAAAGGAGGGTTTTTTTAAAAAAATGTGGAAAACACATCCCTTCCTTATCTCACACACAGGCAGGAATGCCTCTTCTAAAATGGTGCCTGCTGCGTGATACATGCACGCATCACCTAAGAACAAAGGAAGCACACTTTCTTGTTTAAAACAAATGTTTTGTTTATATGCAAATTTATGCAGGTTTAATTGGCTAATTAATCAGTTAAAGCTTATACCATTAATCAACTAATACGTCTTTCATTTGGTTTCAGCTCTAGTTCTTGATGTCAATGTGCCCTGAGAAGGGCTGCAGCCCTGTGGGAAAATACATGCTCTGCACATAGATGGTCCTTGGTTCAGTCTCTGGCATCCTCAGACAGGACTGCAAAAGACGCTTGTCTGAAACCCCAGAGAGCTGCTGCTGCTGCTTCTCATTGTATTGTCTACCCCAGGCACCCCCAAACCTGGCCCTCCTGATGTTTTGGACTACAATTCCCATCTTCCCCGACCACTGGTCCTGTTAGCTAGGGATGATGGGAGTTGTAGTCCCAAAACATCTGGAGGGCCGAGTTTGGGGATGCCTGGTCTACACTGTAGGCCAAGAGAGGGAAACATTTTTTTCCAGCCACACTGCCTTCTGGGGGTCAATCTTCTGGGAGCCACATGACAGTGGTGGGTGGGGCCAGAGGCAAATATGAGCAGAGAAAAGAATGTGGATTTTACCTTTGTACACTTTCTGCAACAAGCAAGCAAGGACCATTATCATGGTTCAAGGATGCATTCCATCTGGGTGAAAACACTCAAGGTGAGTGCAAAGCAAGGTCCGTAAAGGGAATGCCCTAGGGAAATGAGGGTATGGCTTGGGAGAATCTCAAGGGCCAAATCAAGAGGTCTGGATTGCTGCCTTTGGCACCAAACATAAAGTTCCCCGTCCCTGCTGCAGTGGCAGATCTTGGGGTCTCAGATTTCAGCAGTGTCCTGTGTGGCACCAAAATTCAGCACCCTTCTGCCTCTCACACTCCATTCCATATCATAGTTGCAGCGTCCTCGAGGCTCTGCTCCCAAGTCTCACTCCCCTAAATCTTTCTCTGCCTGCTGTAGACGATACTAAGCTAGATGAACCAATGATACTAAGCTAGGGGTCATCCAGACATGTAGTTTCCCCATCACTTTTTCCCACAGGGAAACCTGATCATTACTGCTGAACCAGAGCAAATGTCAATTGAGTTTTCTCTGGATTGAGATTTGCTCCAATTTAGAGTTTCCTGGAGGAAGGCAAAGGCAAAACCTGTTGCAAAGGCAAAACTGATCATACCTGTCCTCATTATGATGTGTGCATAAGCCCTCAGTATAATGCAGCTTCCTACGTGTTGCTATTGTCTGGATTGTCACAGTGCATAAAAAGAAGAGGATCCCCATGAAGCCAAAACTGCGTACATGTATCAGCATGGGGAACCAGCAATCCATTTCCTCTTCTCCGGTTCTTACTGTGGCCAGGGAAGGAACCCAACATTGATTCTGAACAAGGATGGGAGAGGACTGCGGACTAAAACCAAGAAATAGGTGAATGGTTCACTAGAAAAATTCTGATCTCTTTGTTCATTTTGGCCATTTGACAAATACTATAGGTTAAAATCATGAATGCTGCAGGCTAGGAAACATTGTTTACCAACTCTCAGCTACCATAGTGCTAATTTCAAGTCCCGTGCTTCAACCCATGCACAGAAGGGAAAGGTTTTCATTCCCCCCCCCCATGATATTTTTGTTGCTCCATAGTTTAATGCTAGAAAAATCTTCAGCCTAGATCTGCAGTGACTGAGAAAAACTGAAAATGTTTCAAACTGTATTTTCAAACTCAGAGGACAGCTGCTTGTAACTATTATTAATAAAATCAATTTCCCTTTTTTATTTTTACAACAACAAAAAAGATGCTTGTGTGCACTTTATTCAGAAGTTTGCATAGCTCACCCTCTGGCACATCAGCTGAAATGGTACAACTGAAAGTCACAAGGGTGTAATTCAGCCCATTTAAAATGGGTTCACTTTAGAGACGAGCTTGGAGGACCAATATCCAAAGCTCATTAAATAAATGTACCAGAAGATATGATACATTTCCCACAGCCATCACTCATCAGACAAACTCTACACAAGTACAGCAGCCTCCCACTAGAGTTGTGAAGGTCAACAAAAGATGACCTTCAAGAAAATAGATGAAGGAGATATCAGAGCCATTAGCCCTACACAGGGAACTTCCTACTTTCAGTCTCTATGCTATCTGAAAGCAGAAGGGGAGTTCTGATTTTAGTTACAGCAAAGAATATTAAGGGTTGCAGTGGCAGAAAGGGACAAAAATAAAGTCCTCAAATTGATACTGAAAATGGAAACTTCCCCATAGCTATCCCCAAAGAACCCTGATAATTATTAGTTCCTATGGAAGTGCTAAGAATTTAGCTGAAAACCCAAAGCCCCTTAAGACAAAAAAACCCAGCCAAACGAATTGTTAATTCGCAGCAAGTTTTTAAAACGGTTTCTTTATTCAATGTGAGCTTAGCAGTAAAAGGTAATCAAAATATCAGCATAGTCTGAACAGCAACATCCAATAGCCTGCAATCAAAATATATTCAGTATAGTATCATGATGTACACAATCACATATAGCTTAAAAACACAAGATATTTAAAACACACACACACACATACACATCTATATCATTAAGGGAGAGGGAATACAGGAAAAAACACAAATTTATTCCCACAAGAGGACTCAATATAACTGATCTCTGCACAAAGATGGCCACCGTTGCAAAAATTTACACTTGTCTAGTCCCAGTTGTAACTGGGGGGATGATGCTGAACAGCAAAGATTTTGTACTTATCAAAAAGGATTAAAGATTCACAAGTTATAGCAATCAACAGAAATGAAAGAAAGAAAGAAAGAAAGAAAGAAAGAAAGAAAGAAAGAAAGAAAGAAAGAAAGCCAAAGATGTAACGTATTTTTCGCTCCATAGGAAAAAAATATTTTGCTTTCTTGAATTGTCCCAGGCATAGCAGCCAACTCCTAGAGGCCTAGGTGCCTTTGCCCCCCCCCATTAAATATTTGAGGAAGCTTCTTTTGCAAAGGGGGAAAGCTCCATTTTTTTGAGGATCAGCTCAAAGTTGTGCAGCTTTTTTGCAAAGGGGGAAAGCTCCATTTTTGAGGATCAGCTCAAAGTTGTTGAGCTTACTTTGCAAAGGGAAAGAAATCCTGTTTTTATGGGGTTCAACTCACAGTTCTACAGCTTCTCTAGGAAAGGAAAGAGACCCATTTCTACAGTTTCCAGACAGATAATCTAATCAGCCATTCACATGTTGCTGGTGAAACAAGCAGCCTCCCTCTGCAGACAACAATTGAGGCCTGGGCAAGGGGCCTGGGTGGGGCGGGAAGGGAGCTAGCTTATCTCCCTCCCCAATCTCTTGCAATCAGCTGCTGAGTGGGTCCTTTCAACACTCACTTCCCCTCTTGTTAGCCTTTAGCTCTTTTTGGAAAAAATAAAAGCACGATCTGCCTTTAGCCCCTGAGCAATTCGGCTCCAGGGACCACGCATTCGCTCCATAAGACGTTCAGACATTTCCTCTTACTTTTTAGGAGGAAAAAAGTGTGTCTTATGGAGCAAAAAATACAGTACCCTTTTGATATGGAAGGGGTAACTAAAGCCAAATTTGTCATTTATCTTGTGACACATGAGTACTGCTACAGAACTAGCTACAGGTAGGTAGCCGTGTTGGTCTGGATCGAAGTAAAATAAAAAAAATTCCTTCAGTAGCACCTTAAAGACCAACTAAGTTTTTATTTTGGTATGAGCTTTCGTGTGCATGCACACTTCTTCAGATACAGTATCTGAAGAAGTGTGCATGCACACGAAAGCTCATACCAAAATAAAAACTTAGTTGGTCTTTAAGGTGCTACTGAAGGAATTTTTTTTATTTTACAGAACTAGCTGTTATAGAATTTCAGACTTCTGCCAATGGTTGCAAAAGTGACCAATTTTATTACACTCACAGTTCTTTGGATCCAGCCCAATGACTCACTAGGTAGGCTAGAGGGTACAAAGCAGTGTATTGCTTCCAGTCAGGTGACAGAGATGGAAAGAAGGAAACTCTAATGTAATCAAAGGGATGTCAACTTATACACATTTAATTGGTGGAGTGTCGGACAATTTTAAAAGGAGTGTGTTTTTTAATATGTGAAATTTCACGCACATTATGAAATTGTGCGTGTTTTCCTTATAATGAGAGAGATCCCAATCTATGTTTTAGAACTGAGTCAAGAACACGTTTCTGCTGAATGTCTCACGAGCCTGTTAAGCAAACTTTATACCAATTGTTAAGCAAACTTGTGTTTCTGACGCCAATTGATTCCAGCAGCAAATTCAAAAGGCATTTGAAGACAATTGTTGTGGTTTCTTATGTCACCAGAGACACTGTCATAACTGCCTTCTCTACTTAACTCTGGTTCTAAAATAGATAGCTACTTAAAATCCATAAAAGAGAAATATAGTGGGATGTCAACACTTTGGTACACCATTCTTCAACACATGTCCTGTGAAAGAACAGAAAGCCACAAACTATGTACCTGCCAGATGACAAATATTACATTGTACAGCAGCTGTCAAACACAACTAATGTATAACACAACATCAAAGTAGCTCACTAGAGACCATAACATCTCCCTACTCAGATAGCATAGCAGAATAGCAGATTCTAGTAAAGTGCCCATATAACTGACATTTTGCAGTTTTTACAAGGCAAGGAGAGCTATTAGCCAAATGTTCAATAGTTCTCCAATGGAAAAACATGATTTTCCTTAAAGTCTCAAGGGGAGGCAGGACTAGATTAGCATTTTTGTTTATATCTCTTTGCCTTGTGTCTAGAAACACATGGAGTTACTGATAATAGCTATGTTAAAAATAAAATAAAACTCACAGAATTTAGTACAGCTTTCAGATTTTAAGGCGTTCTCCATGTTTTAAGATTTTGGGTTATACCGCACAGGTTTTGATAGTGATAAATTAATGTCAGATTCCCAACTTATTCTATTTTGAAAAACTAAAAAAAAGTACTTTAAGGAACTTTGCGAGCATTTTAAAAAGTAGTGCAGATTTTATCTAATAAGCACATTTATGCATGCAATTTTGCCTAATATGAACGTTTTTGCAAAGAATTTTTCCCCAAATACAATATGTTATTTTCATTAATATATACATTTTTGTGCACTCTCTGCTGTATTGTATACATTTTTGTACACATTGCTTAGCTTAAGAGCTGCATTGCAAAATTCAGAGAAGCGTGAATTTTGAAAGATGGCTGAGTTTCAGCTTGCACACTGTTTTGGAAACTGCAATTACGGTAGGTAAATTGGTCTTTAAATGCAAGCTGGATAGAAGTTCTCCCTTGTTTCTAGTTCTCAGTGCTACTTCTGAAAAAATCCTGGAAAGAAGAAGAAGAAGAAGAAGAAGAAGAAGAAGAAGAAGAAGAAGAAGAAGAAGAGGAGGAGGAGTTTGGATTTGATATCCCACTTTATCACTACCCTAAGGAGTCTCAAAGCGGCTAACATTCCTCCCCCACAACAAACACTCTGCGAGGTGAGTGGGGCTGAGAGACTTCAGAGAAGTGTGACTAGCCCAAGGTCACCCAGCAGCTGCATGTGGAGGAGCGGAGACACGAACCCGGTTCCCCAGATAAAGAGTCAGATGTGCTGACCCCAACAGAAGAGAAAGTGAGTAGTAGCATGTGCATCAGGAGGCAAGAAGTGATAATAATGGTAAAAAAAAATAACCTTATGTAGGGATCAGCCCAGTTATTACCAAGTAACCCTGTTTTCCATACCCTGTAAAATCAGGAATAGATGTAGCCACTCATTCACCAAGATGAATATGATGTTTCCAAATGTTTAAGGATTACACATAATGAAATAGGTCCTTAGAGCCACCAAATTCATCTGGTTCTGAGCTACGTTCACCAAGCATGACAGTATTCGAAATCAGGATCCAAAGAAATTAGTGTAGCCTCATGACGATTATTAAACTAGCAGTTGTCTTGAATGGTGAAATGCAAAACTTCAATCAAAAGTAAATTAATCTTTCTGAATTAGTTTTCCCTCCCCCCTCCCAATTTTGGCTGCATATCTGTCTTTGGAGTCCTTCCATGTTTTTGCCTCAGCCACAAGGCAACAGTTACCCATCCTAGGGCATCCCTGTAATTTTACAGAAAATGCAAGATGCCTTAAACTTGTGTGTAGATAGTGAGAAAGACAAGAAAGCTTAAGGCTTCGCAGCACACATCATCAACTTTTCAATTTTCTTCTGTTTACCATATGAATGCATGGCACTAAGAACCTCATGAGCATTCAGAGCTTAGGATAAAGGGACCTCAGACAGAGTAAGCAATCAAGAGCTGCAATCTGTTTAACAAAGAGGACCATCTGGAAGCTGACTTTTAAGTTACTCAACTAAGTAAGTTACATTGAGGCATAACTGGTTAGCCATTTTTTCAGGAGAGTAAGATTTTTCTTGCCTGCATTGTGCAGCCTACACCTAATGGCTGATGTATAATCATTAGGGCTGCTGTATCGGTTGCTAAATTCCATTTGGGGCGCAAGCTTCACACTAATGGTGCCTATTTGGCTTCTGTAGGTGATAATGGAATCTTAACATTTGCATATCGTTTTGACAAGCATTTTTAAAATCCCTCCTTATCATCTGCTTTGGGGTTCCATCTTAAAGCTGCTGCTGCTGTGGGGGGGGCATAAAAAGTTTTTAAAAAAAATCTAAGCAATGGATTCATCAGAGTATAAGGTTAGTCTTTTAAAGTTGTACCAGAGTCCAATCCCAGCTTTCCCTAATTAGTTCATCTTCAAAGTTTGACTAGGTGACCTATTCTAAAAAGCTTGAATTGTTTTGAAAGGGACATTAGCAGGGCCGTCTTAAGCGCTTCTGGCACCCTGGCGCCGTGGTGCGACTGATCCCTCCGGCGCCCCGCCCCGTTTCCCAGCGCGACAGGCGGGCGCAGCGCAGCTGCCACAGGCGCTGCTGCGCATTGGGCGGGCGGGCTCAGCGCGCAGTGCGGCTGCTACCCAGCCTGGCCGTAGGGCCGGCCCTGGACATTAGGCAGTGGCAGAGCTTCATGCTCCAGCACTGGGGGCGGGGCTGGCGCCCATTCTGGGGGTGGGGTGTGCCTCTTGGAGGGGCGGGGCACACATTCCAGGGCCTTGGCACGCCTCCCGGAGGGGCGTGACATGCATTCCAGGGGCAGGGCGTGCGTTTGGGGGGTGGGGCGGGAGCCCGTGATGGCGGCCCGCCCCCACCGCCCCTATTTTCCTACGCCCCTGACATTAGGATGCTAAAAAGTTGTTCTAAAGTTGCCAGGAGAATGGCGTCCTGAAAGTCAATGTGTTGCAAATTTCTACATTTATGCATCTGACAAAGGAAGGAGGCCTTAGCTCATGCCACAATAATTAAAAAGTCACTCTTCACTCTCTCTTTTTTCTACAACAGGCCAACCTGGATACATCCTGGAGTTCTAAGGATGGCACTGGTCTTTACATGATGCAAGATGTCAAGAGGATTCTCAAATTAGGGCTTCCAGGAGCTACTCTTCAATGCCTTGATACTTGTGCCAGCCATCCTTGGGCTCTTTGACAAGCCAGTCAGACTAGGCACCATAGGGCAAGGGCACCTTTTTTATTTTTTTGCAAGGGGACCTTCTAGAATGCAAAGCTGGCTTTTCCATTGACGCCATGGCCTAAAGTTCAACCTTGTAGCCCAGTGGAGAGATGCTAAACCCCAATAAAAACCCTTCCTTCTGAGCAACTTGTCCCATTCAGTAACAATAAAAAAATCTTACTTCGCTTCCCACCTGATTTGCCTGCTGGTACCTGATCCCCAGGCCCACCTACTATGCTCCCATCACTCCATGCCAGAATTCATGGCAGCCCATCGCAAGCCTGACACATCTTCACTTCTGTGCATGACACCAATGTCTGGAACACAGTAGTAGCTAGCATGCACCCAATGCACAAAAATCAATGCTGCACCGGATAACTTTGTCCCCCTTGTTTTGAAAGTTCAGTCTGGCTGGCCTGAATTCACTTCAAAATGAGTCCTTTTAAAATGTTGCCTTACATTGCCAGGTTTTAAATGGAAAACTTTTGATAAATGAAATATAATAAAGGACATGTTTCCAAGGTGTCAACAAAGGAGGATTTGTGTTTACTATTCAGAGCAGACAAAGCCCAAGGAAAGTGTCTTGTAATCAAAGGAGAAAGTATTGATCTCAAAATGTGTATACCTCTGACTTTCTGGGCAGTTTTGCACTACAGTTATTGTGGGTTGTTTGGGTTCCTTTTCGGGGAGGGGAGGCTGACTTTTTAATGCCCTTTTTTTAAAAAAAAGGAAAAACAATTTGTCAGACTACTGGCCCTCAATTAATGTGACAAGCAATTTTACCATCACAAACTATGTAAGTATTGTGTATAGTCATTAAGCACTTTACAATGATTGGCTGAAATCAAACGCATATGTAAGCATGCTTAAATCCCATTTAAATCAATGGATTGTGAGCTTTCCTTATATTCTTTGGTACTTCAAACAGGAATTGGAATGCACTTCACTTTCCAGTTAAGTTTTCCTGGTTCTCAAAAAAGGTGTGTGTGTGGAACAAAATATGTTTCAAATAAAGGAAAAGCATATAGAGAATCTGGATACATTTGGAAAAGCAGGTCATTGCTAGCTGATCTGCAATAAATACACTATGGGCTATAGCAGTGATGGCCAAACTTTGTCCTCCAGCTGTTTTGGGACTACAACTCCCATCATCCCTAACTAACAGGACCAGTGTCCAGGGATGATAGGATTGTAGTCCCAAAACAGCTGGAGGGCCAAGTCTGGTCATCACTGGGCTACAGTATCTTAACCCACGATGCATTTAAGGTGGGCAGATTACTCACACTTATACACTTATCAAACCTTTATTAGGCATTTTGCAAATAAAACCATAAAAGAGAAAATAACATATAAAAGCCTTGAAATGTATTTTAAAAAGGCAGCAGTTGGCTACATACATATATATGTGTGTGTAGAATCTGTGGTTTTCCTCAATAAATGTACATGCCGACACATTATCTGGCCATGTTCTCTCCTTCCAAAGAAGGCCAGCTCTACCATTAGGCAGAGTGAGGCAGCCACCACAGAAGATGCTAGTGTGTGAAGGTTCAGTGTCAGCAGCTCTATCTCCACAGCTAATTGTTCTGAGCACTCCATCCACCACCTTCTGTTGGTGGATAGAGACTAGCCATCCCTGTGCCCTCTGAGAAAGCCTGCTGCCCTCAAGTATGGCAGAGGGTGCTGCCCCATTGCCAGGAATGGCCAGTGAGGAGGGGAGCCACTGCAGACATGACGTCCCAGAAGCAGCATCCCTTCTGTGTAGCTGTATACTGTCAGGTGGAGCAGGGTGACAGAAGGTCAGGTTGTCTTATGTGCACCAGGCACATAAGGTTCATCAGTGGTCCATGGTGGAGGTAGCCCTCTCCACTAGCCATTCTTGCCTATCACCAGTATTAAATTATGTTTAAACTGGTATTCTGTAGAGGAAATGGGTGGTATCTTATATGTCCTTAGGCAACCCTGCTTCCAAAGGAAAACAAACCTATATAAGCACTGTCCGGTGGAGCTTTCCAATACTTGGGAGAAGGAGAGTACATTGTACTACCCTGTTTCTCATATTTTAAGACATACCCATAAAATAAGCCATAGCAGGATTTTAAGCATTCAAGGAATATAAGCCATACCCCGAAAATAAGACATAGTGATAGGCGCAGCAGCAATGCCAGCCGCGGCAGGAGGAGGAGGAAAAAAATAAGACATCCCTTGAAAATAAGCCATAGTGTGTGTTTTTTTAGGAAAAAATAAATATAAGACGTGTCTTATAATATGAGAAACACGGTAGTGTCAGTGGTGAGATTGTGTGTTTCCTTGGCAAGAGCTGGGATAACTGAACAAGATAAGAAAAATCAGCAGCAACACTCCTAGATCGAATGAAGCTGAGGTTCCAGTAGCAAAATCCATCAGCTTATCAAGGACCTCAGAGCCAACATGAACTAGCTTCGAACTTCTGAAATGCAGCTGATACAAACTATGGTGTCCCAGTATGAGATTTAAGCACCCCTGCAATTGCACCAGCTAGCAATAAAGTCATTTCTGACTGTTAAATTGCATAGTGTTAAGATGCAAGCAAGCAATGGCTTGGACTCAAAAGTGCCTTGTGCAACTTGTTCCCACTCACGCAACATTTCTCCACCCTGGTTATTGTGATTTCCGCCTCCCACTATAGGATCTGTGCCACATCCCATGCTGTTCCAAAAGAATTAGGGCACAGAAGAGGGGTTTGGGGGGGGCAAAGGGTGCTACAGTGTGGAGGAAGGGCTGGTAAAGCCTTGTTGTGTGACTGGCGTTTTACGCACATTCCAAACAATCCAACTCAATGGGGTGGATTCAGGCTTTAGACCTAGATCAGAGTGCATTCTAAGAAGGGGGTAAATTCCACTTATTGGAGTAGCCCACCAAAGCAATCTTCACATTAAGCATATTTAGATGACAGTTGAAGATGTACTTATTTCACTAAGCCTTCAGAATGTGATGCTGGTTGTGCTTAGTGCTGATGCATTTACACTGTGATTTTATTTCATTTTTGTTTTATATTGGAGGTAGGGCAGGGAAAAGAACTCTGAAAATAAAATAATAGTAATTTAAACAAATGTTCTTATTTCAGTTTTTATAATAGCAGTTGTACAATTTATATAATAATAATAATAGAACTTCTTAGCTTACTCTTGCGCAGAACCAAACTTTATTGATTAGGAACTACTAAATTTAATCCAGATAAAAAGGGAAGTGACTCAATTTGATCTTTTTCATCTTCTAAGGTGGTAGCTCTCACTATCAATAGTGCCAAACTAAGCGACATGTCCACAAAGAATTTGTACTTTATACTGCAGTGATCAATTTAAGCTTTGCTGTATTTGTTAATAAAAATGTTTTCTGAAGTTGTTGCGTATTTTAACAAGCATCTGCATAACCATCTGTAAAATATGCAAATGCCCATGATTAATATTCCCCATAACCTTACTGCAACCATTTTTCTTCAGGAATGTATTCGTTTTCAAGAAACTGAGTTTATACTGAAAGCACATTTACATTTTATTATCCCTAAATGCTTAACTACCATAACTAATGCTTGATTAATAAATAGCTATCTCGTGCTGCTACTTTAAACTTCACAATTTAAACTTCACAATTTATACGCAATTCTTTCTTGATGTTGACTACGGCCCTTTTTAAAACAGTTGCATGGGAATGACAAAAGGTCAAAATAAGTAAAACAGATTTAATTCACATTGTCCCATAAGCTACAATTTATTGTTCTACCAAACCTAATTAAATCCTGGGTAAAGTCATAAAGTTTATAGACCCTATTAAAAACTGGAATTGGAGGACAAGATCTTAATGTGTTGTGGACAATCATCTGACTTGCAAATCTTTGCCGGACATGCTTATTTTGTAGGTGTCTGACAAAGAAGCCGTAAATTGCTAACATAAAAAGGATGCCTTCAATTCACTTATCCAACAGCACATCTACAGTCCCCTGCACAAAACAATGGCCTTGTAATCAGCTGCAAAGTGACAGTTTTATGTTAAAATTGGGACACCATACTTCACCCGTTATTATTTTATTATTTTTATTCCTACAAACTGCTCACTTGCCAATATTATAGTTACTGGAGCATTACAGATTTAAGGCTGCTTTGAGTTATAGAGAAACAACACGGATAAAAATATCTTCCACAATGACATCATAATGCAGAGAAAAATCAAAGATGAGTGGGCTTTCAAGGGTGTCAGAGAACAAACACTCAGTTGGGGGTCGCAAGCATATATATATATATATTCTCAAGCATACTGTTCTCAAATATTTGCATTATGGCAGCTTCCTGCAATGGTGTGCCTGGATAGACCTACACACCTGGACTCATCCATGTGAAACAAAACAAAAAATATTTCCTATGAAATGGAAACATCCAATATGCAGTCATGAAATTATCCTTTTTCCCCAAATTCTTTTGCACACATTCCAAATCTATCTTGGCTTTTCCAGATAACTTTAACCCAACAGACAAAGCCTTCTTTGCATTCAAGTTTACTATTATAATAGGCAGCAATAGACAAAAAGCATCAGCTCTCATTGATTTGATTATGGAGCTACCATGTACCCATAGAGAGCAAAGAGTTGTTTATAGAAGTTATATAGAGATTGTTGAAGTAATTATACTTAAAGGCACCTTTCCAAGGTTAAAATGGCACCTTGTACAACTATATGCATCCCACACAATTTCAATCATCCTCGTTATAATAATAGGGATCATTCATTTTACATGGACAGGTATGCAAAGCCAAGGTGTCTAGTTGTTTAATTGAAATTATAGCAGGAATTAATTATACGATTAACAGTTCCCTAAAGTGACATGATAGAGCAGTACCTACAACTGAAGCTGAGGTTCAGTGATGGAACATAAAGGTCATAAGGACTAATTATGATGTAAATGTGAGTCAAATGAATGCAAGCGATGTTCTTCAAATTCAAAAGGATTAAAAGCACATGGGTGTGTCAGGGGGGAAAGTGTATGGGAAAAATAGCAATGACACTGAAATACTAGGTGTGCAGAGCCTAGGGGTGAGGCAGGGGAAATGAATTAAAATATAGAAAGGTTTTAGGGTTGCCAGACTCAATAGAGGACAGGACTTCTGTGCCTTTAATTGCCCTGCTCTCTTTTGAGTCTGGAAACCTTAAAGAGAAACCAGCAGACCCTTTGTTTAATTCCCAAGCAAAGGGTCTGCTGGTTTCTCTTTAAGGTTTCCAGACTCAAAAGAGAGCAGGGCAATTAAAGGCACAGAAGTCCTGTCCTCTATTGAGTCTGGCAACCCTAAAAAGTTTGCCACTTGGAAATAATTTTATCAGTATATAAATTTAATAAGCCAAACTCTTCGTTGTTTAGATAGATTGGCTAGTGGCATTTGGGGTGAAATATTATGCACCAAAGATTTCACAATAATCTGTTCCAGCTGTTCTGTATGTAACTTCTAGGGGATTCTCTCTCTCTCTCTCTCTCTCTCTCTCTCTCTCTCTCTCTCTCTCTCATATTTTATTTACTTGCCAACTGATTTTAATACATTCCTCTAATATGTACTCTATGAGACTTACCAGTTGTAATCAAGATCATGTCTCATTTCTCTTTCTTCTACAGCTGTGTAAACGCAAGAGTGGCCACATGGGATAATAGAAGTGAGCCTGTTGGATTTTTAAACCTCATCCTAGGCATTCTTTAACCATAGGCTGAATGAAGTTAGTGGTCTGAAGTTCAGTGGAGCTACTTCGGACATTTAAAACTACATCTGCAACAATATTAGACTTGGCTAAAAACAAAACACCTAACCACATATAAGAATTCCAGTAAAATTAATCTGCCCCAATCCAAGAAGTGAAACCCAGTTCCTGTTAAACTTGTTGGAAGTAACTGGTGCAAATAGGGATATGCACCCAATTGTTATCCAGGGACACCCCCAGTTTATGAACCTTCTCCTCCGGGAGAGCACAACTGCATCTGAATATTTAAACCACACTCCCAACTTGAACTTTTCCACCTAATATAATGTTGCTTTGCTCTTTCATGCAGTGCCCACCTTTTTGAGCAATTTGTCCCTAGGGTGCAGTGATGGGTTAGCCAATTATAAGAAAGGGGGAATATTTTGATGAATGGGTCATTTTTGGAGCACTCTGCACTTTTGACTCATAAATTCTACAGAAAACCAGGTAAATGGTGCATAGCTTATTAATGAACAGAGCTCTAAATATCAAATTATCTCATCAGCTGGAAATGCAAAAGCTTCATATCTTACTAGTTATATTCCAATGAGGCAATTTAGGAATATACAAACTCCTCTGTGCTATACTGTGTCTCCGGAGATAGACCTGTAAAACAATATCCTTCTTTCATTTTAAAGGATAGGACAGCTGCAATGAAGAGTTTGCCAGACCTTCAAACTCTGCCCTCCAGTGAGGGTGAACTTGCAGCCCTCACCTAGCATTGTAAGCCTGAAAGCACCATTAAGCACATGATGAATTGCAAGCCATAAGACAGATATAGGCCAATGCGCATGGAAAAGCCTTAAATCTCACCAGAGCCAGCAGAAATTCAAAGGTTCCTCATAGCAAAGAATCCACTGAAACTGCTAAAATGCAGAAAACTCTTGAAATGTGATCCTGCTTGCCTTCCACAAAATGATGTGAATCATTTGTACAGGCATTTAACAACTGTTATATTTTTGCACCATATTTTAGATTTCTTTCCCTTGTATGTCTAATTGCTCTGAAGCACCTATTTCCCTTTAGGGTTTAAGAATCTTCACCAGAATCATTCAGTGTTAGGGATGAAGTAATCCAACCATATCAGTTACTCTCATTCCTCATGTTTCCAAACTTAATTTCACTTTTGCTCATCTTGTGCTTTTGTCCTAATGAAAATCAGCATGTGAATGTGCATTTATCATATGAGGACTGCAAAGCAAGACTTATTGATATTGACAGGTTTAACTTCCACACAAACTTGTTTTTGGAAATAGAGCAGGTTTTTTTGGTTATATTTCCCTTTAATTAAAATGGTGAAATTAAACCATTACAGTGGTACCACAAAAGTCGAACAAAATCCATTCCAGATGTCTGTTCGACTTCCAAAATGTTTGGAAACCAAGGCATAGCTTCCGATTGGCTGCAGGAAGCTCCTGCAGCCAATCGGAAGCTGCCTCGGACATTCAGGTTCCAAAGAACCTTCGCAAACCGGGACACTCCGTTCCGGGTTTGCAGCGTTCAGGAGCCAAAACATTTGAGTTGCAAGGCGTTCGTCAACGAAGGTACGACTGTATTCATCTTTTAAAGTATAATGACTTTATATTTGGGCCATGCTGGCTGGGGCTGATGGAAGTTGGAGTCAAACAGCATCAGGAATTTTGCCATCCCTGGAGGGATCGATGTCTCTGGAGGGCCACTGATCCCTGGTGTATAGGACTTCTGCCACAAAAAGAAAAACTAGAGGTAACAAGGGACATAGGTGGAGCAAAGAAAAGTGGGAACAGTGGAGTTTGAGGCTTGTACTGCCACCCAACATGTGGACATATTTCTATGCACATCAGCACTATATGGTATGCGCCCTGGTAGAAGTAAAATTACATGCCAAAACTGGTCACCCCTAGGAGCCAGTCCCTACTGCTGTCTTACCATCTGGCAGCACAAGTATTACAAGTATTATCAGGTAGGATGACAGCAAAAGTGAAACTTAGGAGAACCTGTGTAATTAAATAGCATGAATTTCCCAATGTGGATTTCAAAAGTCTATCAGCAGCACTTGTTTGCATGTATTAAGGAACTGGACCCAGGTGGCGCTGTGGGTTAAACCACAGAGCCTAGGGCTTGCTGATCAGGTCGGCGGTTCGAATCCCTGCAACGGGGTGAGCTCCTGTTGCTTGGTCCCAGCTCCTGCCCACCTAGCAGTTCAAAGCACATCAAAGTGCAAGTAGATAAATAGGGACCGCTCCGGCGGAAAGGTAAATGGCATTTCCGTCTGATGCTCTGGTTTGCCAGAAGCAGCTTTGTCATGCTGGCCACATGACCCGGAAGCTGTCTGCGGACAAACGCCGGCTCCCTCGGCCTATAGAGCAAGATGAGCGCCACAACCCCAGAGTCGGACACGACTGGACCTGATGGCCAGGGGCCCCTTTACCTTTACCTATTAAGGAACTAGCCTGATGTAATGCTTAGATCTCATTTCGTAATGTGTGAATAAAGTGAACACAGAAGAAAATAATAGCCTTTGGGGGGTGGCTAACACATTTTCTCCAAGTTTTTTTAAAAATCAGTTTTTATTAGTTTTCATACATATATCATACATTATTCAACTTAACCAAACAATCGTTTTGTAAATTCCCCTCTCCCCCTTGGCTTCCCTCCATTTCCATTTCTGGTTTGTTAAACCACTTGTTGCATTCTGCTGCTTATATATAGTACAGTAGTATATTATCACATTGTTATGTTTCTTGTTCTCTATATATGTTTATTTAAACCCTGCCAAAGAATCCGTACTTTTACATTGTTTCTGCAAATATGTTACAAAGGGTTCCCATTCTTTTCCAAAGTCACTATTATCTTTTTCACGCAGTTTGTCTGTCAATTTTGCTAATTCTGCATATTCCATCCACTTTCCGTGCCATTGTTCTTTGGATGGCATTTCTCCCATCTTCCAGTTTTGTGCTATTAAAGTTCTTGCTGCTGCTGTCGCGTACATAAATAGTGCCCTCAATTCTTTCTTCACATCTTGTCCTAAAATACCCAACAGAAAAGCTTCTGGTTTCTTTACAAATGTTATTTTAAACTCTCTTTTTTCAATTCGTTATAAATCATTTTCCAATAATTTTTTACAATCTTACATTCCCAACACATATGGTGAAACGTCCCTTCCTTTTCTTTACATCTCCAGCAAATCTTTTGTTCTGTTTTATACATATTTGCTTATTTAACTGGTGTGATATACCACCTATACATCATTTCCATATAATTCTCTTTTATTAAGGTACAATCCGTAAACTTAAGATTTATCTTCCAGAGCCTTGTCCAATCCTCAAACATTATGTTATGCCCTAAATCTTGCGTCCATTTGATCACTGCTGACTTAACTTCTTCATCTTTAGTTTCCCATTCCAACAGTATACCATAAGCCTTTTTTAATAATTTGGTATTGTCATCTATGATATCCTTTTGGAATTTGGAAACTGAATATGTAAATCCTTTCTTACAATCGTGCTTAAATGTTTCATTTAGTTGCCTGTAATGCAGCCAGCTTGTAAATGTTCCTTTATCTCATCATATTCTTTCAATTTTAGCCTTCCTTGTTCTTCCTTTAACAATTCTCTGTACACTGGCCATGTCTCTCTTCTAGATTTTCTCCAAGTTTTTGACTTGCTTGGCCTTTGCTGAATTCATGCCAGGGATGGGTTGGCCAGTTTCTTGGGGAAGAAAGTGACCAATAAATATTAGAAGTGTGTACGTGTGTGCTTTAATTCGTTGAATGTGAAGAAATTACAAGAGAAGGAGAAACAAACAAACAAACACACACACACACACACACACACACACACAATCAGACATCTACTTCCTGAGAAAGATTAACCAGTTTGTCTTATGAAAAATGAGGAAGACAGACTCCATTTGTTCATCCTGTGCAAGTTCCCCGAGTACACAAACTCTCAAAATAAAAAGCATTTTACTATTGACAATCCCCAATTTCTGGCTTCTTTACAACTGTGCATAAAATGTTCTCAGGTAGGAAGGTGCTTTTGACAAATAGGCAAAATGTCCCAGCCACTCCCTTGGGTTCCTTTTCAATAGTCTGTGACCTTTGCCAAGTTCCACATTTCTTTCAAAATTAATGCACTGACTAAGTGCAATGAATAAATTTCTTAGAAAGCAAACCAATTTCTTTAGCATCACCCATCAACATGAATATTTTTTTCCCTTTGTGCTTAGAATAATGACTTTTTTGGAAGGCAAATGGAAAACTCTGTTAATGTAGTTCCATGGGCAAAGCCTGAGAACACTGTAAATTACCCTGCTTAATGGACTTTCGAATTTATTTAGCTATCCATTTGAAAGCTTCAGAGCTTCAAGAGGACAGACTCAAATGGTTTATTCCTGGGGAAGCGCTCTCTCTGCCTCACATGCACACCATTTCACAGTGTTTTGCTTACAATTATTTATGTTTATTGAATTTGTAAAGAAAATGCCCTTAAAATCCAGTATTTGGGGATGCTTAGATAAATATTCTGATAATCTGTTCCATGATCAGAGTTACATAGGCATTCAAAAGTGTGCATACTGCTCCTGTGCTTGCTTGCTTGCTTGCTTGCCCATTCACTTCAGTGTGGAAGGAACAGCTCCATAGTTACAAATGGATGCATGTCTCATCTACTAAATGAATGTCTCTCTTCTGCTAAAATGAATAGTAAAGTTCATTGGCCCACGTGTACATTGGAACTTCCATGGTGTGAGGTTGCTTGTCTTCTCAACAGATTCCAATTAGGATCTGACCCAAAACTTTAATGAAAGTGGCAGGGAGCCAAACTAGTAGCAGGCAGACATGGGGAAGAACTGTGAACGCCGCGAAACAATGTTGTATTCACTGCATCATTCTGCCCTGCTCAAAAGATACACTACTGCAGAAAACAATAAATGAACAACAAATGTGTCATTCCCAGTAGAGGAATTGGGCAGGGGGGAGAGAGAGGTCCAGCAAATAAATAATAATAATAATAATAATAATAATAATAATAATAATAATGGGTGAAAAAGTGGGAAATTATGAGTCTTCCGTAACCAAAGCACTCCCTTGAGGGAAAACACCTGGACACACACACGCCCAATAAGAAATAAGAAATAACTGCACTTTAATTGAAACTTAAAATGTTTGTCTCTTCACCTGAATTTAAATCTAGGGAGATTCCTTGGCAAGATAACATTGCCAGATATTCCTATCCTGAGAACTTTTGCATACGTTCTAAAATTGTTTTAAGGCATGCACAACTAAATCCAGTTCTTTGATTTCTTCCTGCAGGAGTGCCACAGATTAATTACTCCCTGTTTAACACAGTTAAAACTAATGCAAACCTGACAGCATCTGTATCAGCAAATAATTCTGGACCCAAGCATTGCAGAGTCCTGTAAAATGCAGAATGAACCTTCAGAGATGATGGACTCACAATATCATTCTCACAATAAAGCAGTGCTTCCAGCTTGCCTTCTTGATATAGGTATGTCATTCCAATGGGCTGGGGAACTAAAGGCTGTTGCCACTCCCATATGTGAATCTGGCGCATTTGAGGTGGAATGGTTTTACAAACCAATGAGCCATTGCATTTGGGTTGCCTATAATGCGGCTTTGCTAAAACCCAAAAGCCCTCACTGCCATCCAATTTATTTTCTTACATTTAGTAGTATTTAAAGCAATTAGATGAAAGATAGCAGACTGAGTCCAGTATAGATTTGGATGAGCTAGTGCTCTGCTAGGGAATGTTATGGAAGTAAATTGCACATATCTCCAGAACATGGCAGCTAGGTTGATTTTTTCCTTTTTTTTCCCTCATTGTCCAATTGAAAATTTTAAAATTATGGCTCAGATTAGATCCTCTGATTAATTTTTCAGCCTGCAGACTAAATGCCTGCTGAGCCATGCTTAGCATAGGCATATATGCAAGTACAGTGAGACTGTGTTTCAAATGTTAGATTTGTCACATGGGTAGCAGTAGATGCTCTCCAAGCTGGCTCTAGGACTGGGCTAGGATTAGCTCTATTAATCTCCCCCGTGCTTTGTTTCCCCTGTATATTCACTTTATCGCTCTGTATTTGATTCACTGCATCTCAGGAACACTGTTTGCTCTGCTTCGCTAATCCAAGGATCATCTTTGTACTGCAGTGACAATGGTAGGACAGAATAGAGCAATGGGAACTACTGGCATCATGTCAGATGCCCCAAGAATTTATAAGGATTGGGCATCGAGATTTTGTTTTAATAACCTATATTAACACAGACCAGAATAAGAGCACATTTCACATTTAGTGAACAATGTGGATGGAGCCTAGGACACTTGTCCCAGCTCTCCCTGCTTGGGTATAAGCTTCACACATGAGCAGAATGCCAATCGGGGCTTTGGTCTCCAGAGCCTTTACCACTACTGCAGCGCAGCAAGTGCTTTCCTCTCAAGTTTATTGGTATCAGGAACGGTGTTTGCAACACAGCATCCAAAAGAAGGGCACCCTTGACACAAGCCATGGAGCTGAAGTGGTGGTGGGGGGGGGGTGGTTTTCTCAGCCCAGCCCCGCTCCTCGTTTCCCCAGCAGTAACAGCTTGGAAGACAGGCTATAGAGTGAGGCAGCAGGGAGTCGTCCTGGAGGATCAATCCCAAACCACTCATCATCTCGACAGGCAATACACTAGTACATGATAAATACTGAGCGGCATATGGTTTCTATCTATTAGTTTTGCAGAATTGCTAAACTGCATGATGAGCAAAGTAAAAACCAACAACGATACACCACATTTTTGTGGGGGAATTCACTTTGCAATAATTACATCCTTGGCTAAGTTTGGGGGGACAAACTTCATTTTCAAATTAGGGGGAAATGCAATTAAGACTTTTAATACAAACCATTTGTCCCAAACACAAACAGTGTTTCTCCTTCTCAATTTATTGCCTACAAATTATTTATCTCATTATTTATCTACATATTTGTTTTGTAAGGACATCTTTTTTGTGCCCTGGAGCCACTTTATTCATTAGTTCTTCAGAATGTATGTCCTATTTCATTACATTTTAATCTTCAGAGTTGTTCATCTGCATTTCATTTCCTGCAATAGTAAAAGGATTAACAGTGGGAAAGTGTTATTGTAAATATTAATACAGAAATGATAATCATGCAAGGAAGCAGGGTGTTTTTTATTTTTTTTAAAAAAACAGTAATTACCTTTATCCAAAGCAGAAGATTTACAAGATAACTGCAAACAGGAAACAGTCTAAATAGAAGATCCTTCAGAATAAGCTGCTTCTAGAGAATGCGGTACCAAACTGTAAACCATAGTTTGATATTTAACAAGCATTAGATAGAAAAAACTATATTTAATTAATATTAAGATGTCTAAATAGAAGATCCTTCAGAATAAGCTGCTTCTAGAGAATGCGGTACCAAACTGTAAACCATAGTTTGATATTTAACATGCATTAGATGGAAAAACTATATTTAATGAATATTAAGATGTAAAAAAGTGTGCTGGAATGGGTGTTGGGATCTATCTGAGCACCAGTTCAAATTACACTGTCTCCACTTGCATATTGCTCAAAATGTCCTCCCTTTGGCTGCATTCCATTTGCGAGTCCAGACAAGTGGTACCGTAATTACCAGTAATGACAGGACAACAGCTTGGGATTGAAATGACCACAACTTTATTGATTACACGTGAAAGTAGATTTTGACACCCCTGTCTGGGTGTCCTAAACATTTGTTCCAGTTTAGACTATGGTCCGACCCAATGCCTTTTCCACTAGAAAGTTGTGACAGTTGCTATGAGGTGGGCAAAGCCTCCAGACAAGTCTTTTTCCCTAGCCCCAAATACAGTGACCAATTAATTCCGCATCAAGGCCAGGCAAGACCACTGTCTGCTTACCTTTGGGCAGGACCAGTATATAGAGGGTGGACAGGTGGGACATCCGTTGCCAATGCAGTGCCTACTCCCAATGCAGCCAGTATATAAGGTATGGAGGTGGACATGTGGCACTGCACTAAATACGTCGTGACTGGAGTGATAATGGGATTTATGTGGTATGGAGTCTTTTCAACACTGTGGCTGCCTCATGGAGCACCATCACAGTGAAAGGCTTTTCACTTGCTTTTAGGCAGGAATGATAACATATGGAGCAGCTCAGAGAGTAAAAAACAAAACCATATGGAAATAGCAGTTTAATAAAGTTAAGTGAGAGCTGATTCCTACGGAACATTTCCCTAGTGAGGAATTTATCAGGCAAAATTTTAGCTGAATACAGAGAAAGAAAGAGAGAAAGATTAACATCAATTTTTCAAAAACAAAAAATAGCCATGAGCAGGACTTTCACGTCCTATTCATATGTCCTACAAAAACCATGTGGATTTTCCACTTTTTGTTCCAGCCTTCATCCCCAGCAAAGACAGAGCCCAGAATTTAATGTACAATTAAATCAGTTAGAGATATATTCTAAATATGTATCTACAGTAAATATATCAAGGGAGAAGGAGGGATATATAGATATAGATAGATATAGATATAGATATAGATATAGATATAGGTGTGTGTGTGTGTGTGTGTGTGTGTGTGTGTGTGCGCGCACACACACACACAGGTTTAATCAACAGTCATTACCATCAAAAGAGGACCCCTACACTTACCCATGCAAGAAAAGACAGTGTGCACAACAGGGCACCTTAAGATCTCTCTAGAAATGATGTAGTCGGAACTGTATGAAAGGAGAAGCCTGCAACAAAATAATTTCCTAGAAATCAGCAAATGTTAGGTGATCCTCCTGATGCCTGTGTTATCTTGACTCTTTCTTAATAGAATTTTCATTTTGTTTCTAAGTAGATTGGAGATAAAGTTACTCCTCACTAGGGAGGGCATTCTACAGCCAGGGAACCACCACTGAAAAGGCTCTGTCATGGGTCAGTGTCAACCGAAATTCTTGGTGGCGGCACCAACAACAAGGCCATGTTGTCTACCAATTTCAGGGTCCAAGATGGTTGGTTTAGCATGTAACACAGCTAGCAAGAGTGCAAGGGGGGGTTATTATGCAGAAGGTAAGGCACCAGACTCTGGCAGTTGGATATTCCAGTTCAAGTCACACACACACCCTAGGGTGCAAAGCAACAACAATAATCATCCTTGGCCACCTCATCAGAACTTTTGAATATATTACAGCAAGCTGTAGGTGCCCCTTCCAGCATCTTGACTTCTCACAGGACAGCCAGGGACTCATCTTGGCAATCGGGTCGTAATGCTCCTTCCTGACTTTGGTTTGCTTTGGCTTGTTCTATAGCAACCAAAATGGTGGTGGCCTATTCAGACCTGTCCCCCTGGAGGTGATAGTTGATAGAAAAGTGGGTTGGCTTCAACTAGCTACTCTGGGGTGCATCATCCAGCTGCCATCAGACTCAGAATTGTGGGGTCCCAGACCCAGATCTACAATACAAATCGTTCTTTCTAGAAATTCACACCACAGTCTGCCTGCCTCATTTAGTTATAAGCTAAATAATCATAAACAGATCTGAGACAATGATCTGAAACTGAATAACAGATCATTGTCAATGGCCTGTTACAGAAGCAAGCATTTGATCAGTGCAGTTTATCATGAAGAATCTCTGAGTGCTATCACACTAACTGATTATATGAATCTCCATTATCAACAGTGATCCCACTGCTGAAGAAGTGAGAGGCTATAGAGGGCATTTGGCTTCCTAAACTGATTATCTTGAGCTCCACTGCATTTTAAATTTAGCTGCTGATTTCCATGGGAAGTCTGCTCTCACTACTGCTTATCATTCATCGCTTTTAATTTGCCAAGTGCGCCTTTTAATGTGTTTGTGCCTTCGAGAGATTTTCTCTCACACTGAGAGAATGAAAGCCACTAACATCCTGGTCTCTCAGTAAACATTTCTATTTGCTATTCCAGTGTCTCACTAACTTTTTCAACTTGCTCTCCACTTTCTAAACTTTATCTACTGCACCCTTTCTGCCGCCAGCAAACATTAGTTAACAGTTCCACAGGTGAATGTGCAGAGATACCCTTGCTCATAATCAACATGCACATACAGCCTACAGCAGCTGAGTGTCAAGATCTGTGATCTGGGGGTATATCATCTGTTAGCAGCTCCTGAGCAATGTGATTCCCTCCCCACAGAGGTGTGTTTGGCACCTTCATGCTATAGCTTTCATTTTATGCTGAATATGCATCTCTTTTCCTCTTACTCCTGAGGTATATATTGTTACTTTTAGAACCCACATATCTACTTTGATTTTAAATTCCTTTAATTTTAATATTGTATTTTTAGTTTGCTAGAGCTCACCCTTGGACCTTATGGTGAAGGGTAATTAAGAAATCTTAAATGATGATGATGATGATGATGATGATGATGATGATGATGATGAAATGCAAGCATCATCTTAAATGATGATGATGATGATGATGAAATGCAAGCATCCTACAACAGTGCACAAAAAAGCATCATTGGAACCCTCCTTTCCAAACCACATGGAACAGCCATTCCACACAGATCCAGTGGGGGTCCTCTGGCAGAAGTCATTCAAGAGCAAGGTCAGGAAGAGAGAGGCACCACCTACTTCAGGAGCATATAGCTCCCTGAAACTTCAAGCAGCCCACCTTCCCTGCACCCCACGTCTCCCAAAGAGAACCCTCCTCACATTTGAAAACCACTGTACTGTGCTCTGTTTTGCTCCATTGTAACTGTATTGCTATGTTATAAGCTGCCTGGTGATAATGCTTGCTTTAAATAAATGATTTGTTGATTTCATTTCTGACTTTTTGCGTTTTCAAACCTATTTATTAAGTTTTCGATTCTACTATAATGCTAATCCATGCAGCTATGGTCAATGTGATTCCCCACCCTCTGGGAGAACTAAATAAAGTGAGATTTGCAAACCCTTTCAGCAATTAAGTTTGTACGTGTGTGTTGTGTTGTCCTAACCTGGGCTCATTATTTGTGCTGCTCCAGACAAACCATAAGCTTTTTGCTCTGGGTTAACAGCTTATTATTTGTGTGGAGAAGACCGACCATGGGCCTGGATTCAGATGACACACTGAGGCAAACCACCAATTATCCTTGGGTAGTTCGGCAGCAGGCAGATTGGGAGAGGAGGGCAGAAGATGCAATCTCTTTTCCAGTAACCCTAGTATTTGTTCTAAGCATTGGTTTGGCTTAAGGTTACACACAAACTGAGCCAATATTTGTTACGCCAGAAGGTGACCAAGGCCACTTATTTCTCCTTCCCTATAGAAATTGTTCTTAACAGGTCCAAACTTATTATGCTAGTAGATCATAACATTTTTATTCATGAACACAATCTTTTGCTTACTTAATTCTACAATGATTTCTTAGGACTTCTCATCAAGGCCTTGTTCAATTACACAGAGCCCCTGACACCCCAGCTGTGTTTTCACTAAGAATGGGCTTTGGTGAGCAGGTGTTACCTGGTCAACAGCCAAAAAGCATGACCATGAATTTTCTATAAAGCAATGATGTAAAACCAAGTGCAAATGAATGAGAGGCATTCCGGTGACACGGGAGTAAATCTCTGCTGAACAAGTATACAGTCAATCATAATTATAAGGACCCCAGTGGTAATAGTGCACTTTATATATAGCTCCCATGGTACATTTCACACTTATATGGATAGAGTCTTGGAATATGATTAAGAAGTTTTTACAAGGCAAAACTTTACTCTGAGATGATAATCTTCTAGGACAATTCTGTTCTCATTACAGGAGTTAAACATAGGCATAGAGGGCAGCTACACAAATGGAGCTCTGGGATCTCGATTTGTGGGCAACAGTGGCAAAAAGAAGAGTTTAGATTTCTAAAGCACTAAGCAATGCCTTGAAACAAGATGAACCGAGAGAGAGAGAGAGAGAACTGGTCTATCATTGCAGCCCTCAATGTAATTGAGTTGAACTTCTGCTCAACTTGCGTGTTCTAGCAGGGGCCTACATGGTTAGAGCAGACTCCCTGCCATAGAAGTGTGGAGGGTTGTAGGGATTATCTGTTAAGGATGTGGCGCCAAAGTGAGCATTACCACTTTCCTCCCTCATGCATGAGGAGAAATATCTATATTGTATTGGAGGGAGCTATGTTTGGAGCTATGTTTTTAGCTTTGTAATCCATCAGAATATTGGGGTGCTAGCTACTTCTCCTTGAAGATCTGATTACCTCTAAGCCTAGGTAATCACTGTGCCCAGGAACATATCACTGCTTGGAGGAATAGTGTGAGCATTGCAATATTTATTAATTTGCATATCTGAGCTGTCTGAAGGATGTGGGGCAAATCTATTAGTAATAGTAAATCAGAGCACCTTCACACATGAACACTGCATAATGCAAATGAACTGAACATTTGCAGAGAAGTTGACATTAGCTTAGCAAAACTGAATAATTTAAATCAAGATAGCGAGACTCCAGATCAGAACTACCAACTAAAGTAACTTTGCTGACTTACTTAATCATAACTCCAGGTATAGGTATTGCTATTTACTCAAGCTTTCCCTCCAGCATGATTATCTGAATCGTTTTTGTTTTACTATGGTGCATTTTCTATTGTTTTATGTTTTGTTTTGTTTTTTGGGGTTTTTTTTTACCCTTAATCACTTTTTGAGAAAGTGGTATGTAAATCTGAGCATAAAGAAATGTAACCCACTACATTTCAAGACCATAGTTCACACCTATCTCTGGATTGCCCCAAGCTCTTGCAATGCACAATAATATATTCTTTTACTGCAACTTCAGCTGTTTCCTGCTATTTCTTATGAAGCTAAACTAACTCAAATTAGCACAAGTCTATACAAGTCTACTCAAAAGCAAATCCTGTTGAGTTTAATGGGGCTTATTCCCAGGTGAATAGGTATAGGGTTAGAGACAGTAGCTTGTCTGGGGGCTCACCCAATACCCCCCTAACCAATTCCAGGGGGTGGGAAGCCAACAAGGGGCAGAGGGGGGAGGGATGTCCCATGGCACAAGTGGAAGTCATTGCACAGGGTTCCACTGATGGGGCTGCTTAGGTGAATCCTTGCACTTTATCTAAACTAGTTGGTTTTGTGTTGACATTCTGTAGTTCAAGTCCAAAAATCTGCTCCAGAGAGTTGAATAACCCTCCAGAGAAATTGCAGGGAAGCATGGTGGGTGGAGGAGAGGAAATGAAAGTGCCTCTGCACCAGTGGAACTCCTCTGGCACTCCTTTGAATACAACCCAGTATATTCCAATGCATCATTGACAGGAAAAGAAAAAGCTCATAGAAGGGAAATGAAATTGGTAAAGGTGTTTTGAAAGTGATATGGGGAAGTGGGGGGCACCCTTTGTGAGCATACACATGACTTATGTGAACCATAAGCTTAAGAGCTTTGCTGAATGCTTAAAGTATGCGTTTAAATGCTTTGCTGGTTTAGAGCCAGAGATCTAGGCAGCCTTTTTTTTAGGATCAAGTTCTTCATTTGGAATTCAATGCAGATCAGCATTTTAAAGGATAGTGCCTCACTGATCGGAAGGCTGAGACAGTTGAGTTTAATCGTTTACTTACTAAAGCTTTGCAGCTCATCCTTTAAAAGCAAGCACAGGCTCAGTTAACAAATGGACAAAAAGCATTGTCGCATGAGAAGATTTCGAGCCTAGCCTTATGTCAGCTCTGCTCACACAAGATTCCCAGCGTCCAAAGGGGAAACTTCTTCTTCTTCGAAAGACAAGATATAAATATTTCAAATAAATAAATAATAGAAAGAACCAAGGGGCTCCGCCAAAAGAACAAAATGATAGGGATGTTTTCTGTCCATAATGGAGGTGCATAAAAGATTGCTGCAGATGGGATCTGCAGCATAGCTGGTGCTGCTGAGTTTTCAGGGGCAAACGAATAAGGCTACAGTAAATGAAAATAAAGCAGGGCCAAGCATCACATCTGTTTGCAGTTACAGCCTGACCCTAAATGAAAAGTTTTTTAGATTGCTCCAAAACACTGGCAAAGAGAAGCACAAGTAAGTAATACTATCTTGCTCACAAGTAAGTAATACTATCTTGCTCTCTTTATTTTCATTTGCCATACATCCCTGCCTCTGCCCCCTTGCACCTCTGATTCCACTGCTCTAAGGTGTCCAAAGGGTTTTCCTTCGAACATCTCCCCAAAACTCACCATTTCCACAATGTCTGTGGGCACAACTCCCTTAGCAGTCAGTTACTCCTTTTGTCTACTAAAGCAAAGCCTGAGTATATGAGTAGCTGAGCCAAACATAGGGATGGAGGAGAAAGTCAATTTTGTTTGCATAATTTGCACTTCTCAAACCAATACACGAACTGGAACACAATTATCCTTAAAAATTCATACTTCTCCAAATTTTGTGATTCAGGTATCCAACAAATGTATTTATTGGGGGAAAGTGTGCATAAAATGCATATTCTCTTGAAGATAACACACAATAGTGCATCATATTAGGGGAGAGTATGTGCAAAATGTGTATATTAGGAGAAATTTGTACTAAAATGTGAACTTTCATGCCGATTTTTTTTTAATGCAAGTTGCTTGAGAAATGTGAAGAACTGAATTTAAGACTGGGCTAATGAGAAACTAAGGGAAAATGAAATTGACACATCCAGCCATCCCTAGGAACACATAGTATCCTCCTGTACGTGATACTCTGGCCTCAAAGACCTGAGGGCTGATTTTTTCCATTCCCAGCTTCCTTCTATCAGGCCTCAGTTCCAGAAGAGACTTTACTTCACTCTTTGTTCCTGCCTCCATGTCATGTTTCAGAGAGACAGAGATCTGTCTTTTTGCTGTGGTGGGGGGCCATCCTGAAGCCCACGAGCCCCAACACCTGACTCTACAAAATTTAAGCCAAATCATGCCTCTGTGTTCCTTCAGTACTAACCAATAAGGACTATGCGCAGTCTGGTGCAGCATGCTTCTGAATACCAGTTTCTGGAAACCGCAGGAGGGGAGAATGCTGTTGTGCTCAGGACCTGACTGCAGGCTTCCTATAAGGCATTGGGTTGGCCATTGTAAAAACAGGATGCTGGACTAAATGGGCCACTGGCCTGATCCAGCATACTCTTCTTATGTTCTTAAGACTAACATAAAAGGTTATGGGAGCCAAAGCCCTTCTGGATTCTCTGCAAGCAGTATGTCCTCCAAGAAGTCCATCAGTGGATCCCTCTCTCCCTCCCCCTTGTTCTCCACCCAGCCCTTTTACCAGGGCCTGAGAGCAACTACAGACTGCTAATATACTGTTTTACAAGCTGCTCACCCACAACCATCACCCTTCCTTTGTATGTGTTGACTTTTCAGTTTGCAATCCAGTTGGCAGAACCTGAGTCTACCTTTAAAAAATGATGATGATTATGATGCAAGTTGGTTTGGGAAAAAATACTTGTCTGAGAAGTGGAATAAATGGATAGTAAATAAATAAACTACATTACATTCATTTGTACATCTTTGTCCTTGCCCTATGGAAGAGTGAAACTTACTTTAAAAAGAAAGGTGGGGATGAAAACAAACTGCCTTTACAAAGCCAAATTCTGTGCCACATTCTACAGTTTGTGCTGTGCAATGTGCTGGCAGACATACCAATGACTTACCCAGACACAACAAAGGATTTCATCTTAGGGCAAAGTCGAATGCTAAAAGCTTTTCAACTTTTTGCCTTGGCTTGTTTCCTTAGGTCACACTGCTCTAAGCACTGCGCTTGCTGTACAGATGGACTATGAATCAGTCTCATTATATGGTGCCAGATATAAAAAGGACAAAACAACAAAGCGTACCTACAAGAACAACAACAGCAACAACAACAACAGTTAACCTTGATAAGTCAAAGAGCCTGAAAAAGTATTAGGTGTGTTCTTTGGTCTTCTGAACAGAAGAGAAAGCAAAGGGGTTTGCCGCAGAACCTGCGGATCTTATTTTTAACCCAAGAAGATCTATACATTAGTGTTGCACAGGATGTGAAGAGAAAAAAAATAACAACCATAGGTATGGGGGAGGGATTTTCATGGGGACAGCAACATGCAAGGAGGAAGTTTAAAGCTTTCCTCCTCCACCATGGACCTAACAAAATCTGCTGCCCCCACTGTTGCTATTAGCCCCAGAAGTGGCATCAAACATAGGATGGGATGGTAGTCATTAGTGTCCCAGTAAAGGAGAAAAGGGATGTGGGTGGAACTGTGGTCTAAACCACTGAGCCTCTTGGGCTTGCCAGTCAGAAGGTCGGCGGTTGGAATCCCCGCAACGGGGTGAGCTCCAGTTGCTCGGTCCCAGCTCCTGTCCACCTAGCAGTTCGAAAGCACTCCAAAAAGTGCAAGTAGATAAATAGGTACCGCTCCGGCAGGAAGGTAAACGGTGTTTCCGTGCACTGCTCTGGTTCTCCAAAAATGGCTTAGTCATGCTGGCCACATGACCCGAAAAAACTGTCTGTGGACAAACGTTGGCTCCCTCGGCCTATAAAGCGAGATGAGCGCCGCAACCCCAAAGTCGTCTGCGACTGAACTTAACTGTCAGGGGTCCTTTACCTTTACCTTTTAAAGGAGAAAAGGGTTAAACTTACCCTCTATACATTCTATGGTCCCAGTGAAAATTCAGTTCCCTGCACCTGCTATTATTATAATTTTTAAATGTTATGGTTGTTAACACTGCATTTAGTATCATGTCTGCTTTGGTCCTTACTTAGAGGTTGTTCCGGTGAAACAAGTAAGTTTTTTTAAAAAAAAATGGGGTGTAAGGATGAACCATTGACTGATAAAGTTATTGCATTTACACCAGATATGAATTGGCCCCTCAAAAAATTAATTTGCTTTAATTTCCCATTCATCAGCAATGCTCTTCCAATGTATTTGGACCATAAAATGATCGTTAGTAATGAGGCATCAGAAGGGTTTTGATGAGTGAACTATAAAAACAATCATGACACAATAATAATTAAGATTTATTTATCACCGAGATAAAACACTAGTGTTGTCATATTTACAAAGTGACTTTGAAGGAACTTTTTAAAAGAGGATATTGAGAACACTTTCTTTTTGCTTACAACAACCATAACCATTATTGATAGCGCTTTTAAAATGGCAGGTACACAGAAACAGGGTCTGTGGTTTCATGCCAAATTTGTTTTATGGTGTCATCTATTTCTGATATTTAAGAGGGCACTGCTCATTTGCAACATTAACCAATGTGATTTATGTATCTTACAGAAGCTTACTACATTTAAGTGTTTCAGGCAGTTCATTTTTACTATGTACTTTGCTCCAATGTAATCAATGTGGTTTCTTTTTCTCAAACCCAGGCTTGCAATACGAATGCAGTTTGCTTTTTATAGCAAAATCAATATAAGAATTAATGGATGTCAAAGAAAGCAAACTGTAAGAAACAGAGAAAGGGCGTAAGCTTTCTTTCACCATATTGATTCCATTAACATTTGTTTGCCTAGTTATATATACTGTTTTTTATCTTGTAAGTGAGTGTCCGACTTCACGTTAGCCTGAATGGGTGTCATTATGTGATTATCACCTCAGTCCTAAATACATTGGCCAGGATCCAAAGAATCATTAAATGAGTTCCATAAACCCAAGAGGGCTTTAGGTTACAATCCTATACATACTTATTAGGGCAACCTGGTCCTCTCCATAGGTTTTGGACTACAATTCCCAACCACACCACCCAGCACAGCCATACTGGCTGGGTCTGAGGAGAGCTGTAGTCCAAAACAACTGGAGGGCATCAGGTTGGCAAAGGATGGAGTAAGATCTGGCTGAACACAGTGGTCATTCCTTCTCAATAAACATTCTATTTGACACAGGAGGGAAGCTTTCACTGGTACCAAAAAGAATATACCAATGCCTTATCCTCCCAAAGTAACACTGAGCCTGCAAACGCATCCCTGGATTTTCTCCTGTTTGGGACACATAGCATGTGAAGCATTTTCTCAAAGAGAGAATCTTCAGACACACTTCTTCAAGGGAACTTCAGATCACTTTAAATCATTTAAATTCAAGTCTGGTAATTTCTCTTACAGCAAAATAATTTAATTATGTTTCATTTCAAAGCAAGATTGATATGGAGTCTGAGCATCCATAATTAGATAACAACTTCACAGCACACATTTCATTATTATTCTAATGCTTAGTGCTTGCTTATTCCAAGTGCTTCTCCAGCTCAATCATTGCGCCGACTGTAAACAATAATGATAGGTTGTGACTAGTATGACTGACTGTGTGCAAAGAGAAGTTGCTTGAAATCATACGTGGGGAGTGCTTTACTTTAAAACGAGAGGAGCTGTAGCATGACTCAGACAAGGTTGAGCACCGTTAAGATTTCAATGGGACAGTTAGCACATACTGAACATTTGTTTAAATAAATGGGGTGCAGAGTGCAATCCTATGGCCTCTGGGAGGAGTGCTCTCCCCAGACAGTGAGAGGTGTCTGCAGGCAGAGGAGGAGATACTTACTTCCCTGGAGGAACCCTCACTGTGGCTGCAGAAAAATCTGGGACTGTCCTTTCCCTTCACCATCAATGCTCCAACAGTGGTAGAAGAGGAAAGAGCTGTGTCAGGAAGTGCAGGAAAAGGATTAAGAGAGACCCACAAGATCCATAGTTCTCTCATTCCTCCAGCATGGAAAGGAAAATACACCAGTCCCAGAGTTAGCATATTTATTTTCCGTCCTGCCCCACCACTGGCACTACCACATTCTGTCCTTCTGCACAAGAAATGGCAGTTATTTTACTATGGGCTCCCCTGCCCCTGCCCCCCCCATTAGATTGCCTTGTTAAAAGTCATTCATGTTGACTGGATTGTTCCTAGATTTTTAGCAAATGCCAAGATGGCAACTGCTCCATAACAAGGATTTACCACACTTCACTCAAAGCGGCTTCAAGACTCTAATCTAAAGGATCCTTAAATCCGCATGAACAAAGACTTTAGTAAACAGGAAAATATCACATTTATTATTGTTAATTTGTTATTTGAATTTCAATGAAGTTGCAACCTGGAGGAACGTAAACCATCAGTATCTCTTATAACCGAAGCAAAATAAAAAAATTCCTTCAGTTGCATCTTAAAGACCAACTAAGTTTTTATTTTGGTATGAGCTTTTGTGTGCATGCACACTTCTTCAGATACACTGAAACAGAAGAGCGAGACCCTTATGTATATTCAGAGGGTGGGGGGGGTGGGTGGTAATGGGTGATGGGCTGATAGGAGTGGTAAACCTGTTGATGGGACCGAAGTGTGACAAGTGTTGGTTATTTTCCCACTACCACCAAGGAGGAGGAGGAGGAGGAGGAGGAGGAGGAGGAGGAGGAGGAGGAGGAGGAGGAGGAGGAGGAGGAGAATATGTACGAGCAACAATTGCTAGTAGATACAACTATTTCCAAGGTGATGTCACTGGTTCACACTTGAACTCTCTCCCACTTCTTGAGAAGCCATTACAGTAAATACAGAACTAATGTGGCCTGACATGCTAGTCATAGCTGCCAAGTTATCCCTTATTTTAAGGGATTTTCTCTTATGCTGAATAGGCTTCCTCGCGAGAAAAGGGAAAACTTGGCAGCTATGATGCTAGTAAGAGGAAGAAACCCAAGAAACATTAAATGCATGAATTGTTTTTGCCTTGGATATTGAACTGGGTTGTTATTAACCACTTAATTACCCTGGGATGACAATAAAAGCACTGGTGTAGGAATAGTAATTGAGTATGAATATACATCTAAGGAAAAATCATACATTGACTCATATCTCAATGCAAGACCAAAAAAAAATGCAATCAAATGCCTCTATCACATGAACCATACACTCCAGAACACTTACAAATTAGTTTTTGCAGTTGTTTTCTCAAAATATGACTATGTAAAAGATTGTATGTGCTTAGGACAACCAGGGTTCCAGTTGTTGCTGTGGGAACACACTTCATATAAGATGCTGAACAATACACTTGCAGCAGGTTGTTTACTTAGAAGTAAACATTGCTTTTAATGGGGCTGCTTCCTCCTTAGTAAGAAACTGTGCTTAGGAATACAGCCTAAATTACTGCACGGCTCAGTTCTACCCGGAACAATTAATAAGATACACCTGTTATGTTCGGTTTTTGTTACAAAATATATCTGTAGGCTTCCAAATGGTACCCAAGGCTTCTAGGGGGGGGGGGCTGCACAGGAAATGTTCAAAATTCCAAAGGCCCTCACAGACCAGAAAATATTGCCGACCCCTGACCTACATATTTTCATCACTGCCCACAGTCTTAAGTAAATGCAAGGTCCAAGCAAATACAGAGAAGGACATTATCAGTCCTCAGCCACAACAGAAGCAAGAAGATGTACAGAAGGTGCACATTTGTATGACATATTGCAGAAATTACTAGACCCTCCGGGTAACCAGTTCTTGATGACAGGGGAAGAAATCTGTTAAAAATATAGTGTGGCAATTTACAGATTGCTGTGAAATCAGTCGCAGTCTTATGTTTTTTCACTTGACTAAAATCTACAGTCTTGGCTAGAGATATGGCTTTCCACACAAGCATAACAGGAACATACACCCCTTAAATCTTCAGTGAATTATAGAGTGAAAGGAACAGATTGGAGCAGGTTCCAGCTCAAGACAGCAGACTGCTATCAGGTGCCAGGTTTGAGCTATAAAAACCCTCAAAATGGCCTGCGCCCAACATGTCAGATTACCTCCTCCCCTTATGTCCCATAACAATCTCTGATATCCATTTGCTGAATTTACCACCTGTGTGCCAGACAAAAAGGACACATAGTGGCATGCAAAAGCCTAAAGTGCTGTGAATTTATTGCACTGCATACTGTATTGCCATTTTCCTTGTTTCAGCACTTCTTTCTTAATTTAATTTAATTTAGATTTTATTCACAATAAACAACAGTGCTATCAGTTCTTGACTAGACATTTTTCCAACACATTTCCCCATTACATTGACTGTCAATCCAGACTGTTTTTCTACAGTGTTCCATGCATGGGCGACATTTTCTGTTGTGTCCTTTCTTTGCTAATGTGAATAATAAAGGAATACTATTTTTCTAAAGAAAACATATGGATCAGTCCATAACCAGTCCAGAAAGTTCCAATACAGGCTCTTGTGGCTTCCGGTCCCACCTGCCTTATTGGGGGCAGCCCCCAGGACGGCAGGGGATTGTCGGTGAACAAAAACAAGGATGACAGAGGGTAAATCATCCTTGCAAATTCCCCCTAGGGACGGGGAGAATGCGCTTCACTCGCAGTTTGTCTCGGTACTTTGCTTTCACTCCAGCATGGAATGTGGAAGGCAGGGAGGTACTGAGTGCAAAAGCATTTCACCTGTAAAAAATAAATCAATCACTTTTTGCAACTGCCGCCAGGAAAATTAGGGGAAATTATATTGCCGAGGTAGCTATTAACTGTAAAGGAGATGAATTTATCTGACCCCATCCGTACCAAGATGCAGCTCTCTCACCAAAGTTGTACAGAATTATCGATTGTATTGTTTAATATTTCTTTTAATACATCAGTGGCCATGTGATGATTTTAGTTTATAAACTTTATTATTTAATGTTTCAACTGGTATATTAAAGTGTTTCCATAGCTTTGTGCTGATTAGGTCATGTTTTGATAATGTAAATGTTCTAAGTTTTGTACCAAATTTGTATATATTTTACTGAATTACATTGTATACATTGCAGCAGCCTTTGGCTATAAGCAATAAACTTGATACCTTCACCTGGCAAAAACCCTCCTATACCAACATTAAGAAGCAGCGGTTCTCCGCTTAATTGACTTTTAAAGCTGCAGAGATTTTGAAACTTAGAAAGGAGTATTAAATCTTCAGCATGTTCAAAACTTTCCAATCTTTTCCTAGGCTGAGGAGGAAATGTCAAGATCTGCAACATGTTTTACTAGTGAGACAGAATAGTTTCTAGCAGACTGTTGCCTGTTCTGAGACATCGAAGCAAGGGACGGAGAGATAAGACCTCTGAGAAACTTTGAGAGTCAGTTCCGCCCCAAGACACGATGGGATAAAACAGCTGGGAAGTGAAAGAGACAACACCATCAGTGGCATAGGAAGGTGCCGCGTTGTCACGGTCGGCAGGCGGTTGAAGCCCTGGCTGAGGACGTCAGGACCAGAGGCAAGATGGTGGTGTAGAAGCAGGAACAGGTGCAGGGCTGAGGGTCCAGCAGCAGGCAGTTGCAGGGTCAAGGAGCAAGGCAGAGGCGAATGTCCGAGGGTCGAGGATCAAGGCGTCGGCAAGGGTCCAAGGAGCAAGAGGCCAGATGCAACCAGGCAGGGATAGCGTTGCTGTGGCAAAGAGCTGAAGGGAAATGCTGAGCTTTTATCCCTCCCAGCTCCTGCCACCAGGTGCAGTGAGGTATCAAGTGGCCTCACCTGAGTGGCCACTCCTTGCTTCTCCGGCACAAGCTGAGGCAGGCCCCAGTCCTGCAAAGCACTACAGGCCCCAGAGCCTGACTCCTGCCCATACTCCTGACACGCGTCTCCTGGGGCGGCAAATTGCCGTGCACCCGTGGGCATGACGTCGCTACATAACAACACATGGGCATGCGCACTACGTAGAGGGTAGCGCCCCCCCCCTGCGCGACTCCAAAGCCGAGCCTCCAGCCTCCCAGTAGAAAGCCCACTCGGCGCGGCAGGCATAGCTGCCAAGTTTTCCCTTTTCTCGCGAGGAAGCCTATTCAGCATAAGGGAAAATCCCTTTAAAAAGGGATAACTTGGCAGCTATGGCGGCAGGCGCACTGCGCTGAGCGAACCGTTCTACTGGGAGGCTGCGATGGCGGTCACACGGCCGTCGTCAGTGGAGGTGGGGAGGGGGCGCTGCCCCACCCAGAGTGGAGCTCAGGGCATCCCACCCCTATCACCCCCTGTTGCTACGCCCCTTAACACCATATATGGACAGAAGGTATCTCTATAGACATAACCGTTTTCACACGCAGAGCAGAACAAAGGTAATAGTTCAAGTTTATATATTATAACATCATGAATGGAAATCATTAATTATGTAGCTGTTGACTAAGGGATTATTATTATAACTTAAATGTAACTGATATTAATTATGGAATGCAGTGATATAAGATCAGAAATGCACCCAATCCACCAATTAAACTAAATTAATTGGAAGTTGATTGGCATTTTGATAATTGTATAATTTGGTGATTAATTGTTTTTGTTATAATTTGGCTATTATTGGGGGTATGTTGGAAAACTAATTTTTAAAAAATACAGTACAGGTTCTTTGTGTTCTAGAGCTCGAATGAAAACTCTGAGAGGCAAGGGTTGCTTGCTTGAAAGATGGTCTACATAGAACTGGCAAGCTGTTTGATTTGTTTTTCTTTGTTGTTTTGGCCTGGACCTATAAAGCTCAGGATCACAATACCTCAAGCACTACCTCATCCCATATGAACCAACCTAGACCCTACAATCATCAGGCTGTCCTTCGTGTGTCTCCTCCATGAGACATCCAGAGGGTGGCAACACAAGAACAGGCCTTTTCTGCGGTAGCTCCACGCTTGTGGAATGCTCTCTTGAGGGATGCTTGCCTAGGGCCTTCATTACATATCTTTAGGCACCAGGCAAAAACATTTTTCTTCTCCCAGGCATTTGGCTAATTAAACAATCTGTGTTTGTTGGCATCCTCTGTCTTAGGAGACAATGGAGGAGTGTAAGGCAAAGTTTGAGTGGGTGAACTCAAACTCTTGGAAGGTTACAGTGCTTGCCGAGACCTTTTAAACTGGGGTGTGTGCGTTAATATTTATGTTTGCTACTATGTTCTGTATTTTTATGTTTTTGTATTGGAAATTGTCCTGCGATTCTTGGAAGAAGGGAGGTATAGAATTTAATAAATAATTAGGTGCTTTGGGGCAAAAGTAACTTGGTGGCTGGTTTACTGATCAAAAAACACCAAGCATGAGATTGCCAATTCTCCTATCTGCCCCTGCAGCCTGCTCTTGCTACTAGACGCTCAGCACAGCAAGTTCAAAGCCTGTTCTTTATATTTCCATTTCTTACCATGTATATTGGAAGTAGTCAGAAAATAGCCAAACATTCCCACCTATATATGTTGAGTAGAATCAAATGCAACAAATGATGTCTCTGCAAATTTTATCTCGCCCCAGCTAGATAAAAGTCTCACACTCAAAGACAATTACATAAATTCATGTATTTAGTCACTTGGGGGTTGCTGCTTTACCCACAAATTTGAAACACAAATAGGAAAAGGTGCTGCTTCTCTCTCCCACACACACCTCATTTCATACAAAGAGAAATAGAAATAAGAAACCAGGAATTTTGCATTTCCACTTCAAGAACATCATGTTTCAGCAGCCACTGGCACAATAATGTACTGATACTGATCAATGCAAACTGAAAGTCCTTTTGCAGGTGGTGTTAAGTGAAGTTTGCTTCTAAGGCATTTGCTTGAACTGTGAATATGGTTCACAAGTAAAGCAATATCCATTTTGCATTCTAAAGCTAGTATGCAGAAATGTGTCCATGTAAACTAAACGACTTGAATTGACAGTGGATCTTAAATATGTGCTTTATTTTATCACTGCGTGTCATTTTCACCATACAAAAATCTAGTATCTGGGCTCTCCTCTTGTGAGGTGTGGCAGAGGGAATATTTCTAAGGCCACCACTTGAAAATTCATAATGCAAAAACACGAAAGTGTGGTTTATGGACTGCAGCCAATCTTTTAAAAATATTAAGTGGTTTATAAATGCTTTTAAATAAAAGAAATAAAGAAATTCAGATTTCTAAGCTACAATAACTGAGGGGGGGGGAATATTTCTCTTCAAAATGCTTTTATTTCATTTTGTTCACCTTCTTTTCCTACTTGATTTGATGCCATTATTTCCCTTAGCTGCTGCTGCTGCTTCGGTGTCCCTTATATATTCTTCCTAGGTTCATTACATAGGCAATCATAGCCAATCAGGGATTGCACAGTGAATGTGATGGTGTTACTACAATATGTATAGCCAATCACATTTAGCTATATGGTAATGTCTTTGAAAGGAGGAGGGGAGGAGAAGGAGGTGGAAAAGGAAGGGAAGGGAAGGGAACGGATGACAGACGGACTGACTGACTGACAGACAGACAGACAGACAGACATGGCCATGTAAATGAATGAATGTACTGTACATTTTTGCAGACATTGCTGAAATATCACTGGGAGATAAAAGTGATTTTTGGAAATTGCCAAAACATACCAGAAAAACGGTGAGTATTTTTGCTTTGGCTCACCCCTCATTGAAGCATCCTTGTGAAAGCAGACTCAAAAAGTGTAACCCACCTCTCCCACCAATCTTTTTATGAGAAATATCTAACTATTATCAATTTGTTGACCAAATCAGCTGCAGCACAGCCTAGTCTGTTCAGAAACATCTACGCAGTCAAATGTCTGATTATCCAGATTGAAGAAATGATGTTTCTTGTATTCCCAGGCAGGTCACTGATTTAACCACTAATTGATGAACAACTCAACAGCAGCCTTTCTTCGCTCCTCTTTCACATCTTCAAAATATTTGCGATCAAATATGGCGCCTCTGTAATTGTTGGATTACAAAGCATAATGCTTTTAAGTGGCAAAAGGAACATGAGGGGAGGTCAATGCGGAGGCTTTTCCTAGAACTAATTTGTTTTCCTGAGGAATACCTAGCCAGTTATGAAACAGTCTTAAAAACTCTGAGCAATTATTCCTGTAATTGATTGACTTTGTTTCCTAGTCATGCACAATGTGGCCTCAGGGCCAGAAGTTGCTTGTAAGCTTCATGAGAATTCAACAAAATCATGAGGCCAAATATCCTACCTTGAACAAACAGTTCCTTTCATAAAGTGGTTGGTGGCTTATGCTTCCAATGGACTATTTCATGCAAATCGAGTAATATGCCAGCTTTTGACAATATGAGTTGCTACAGACTTTTTAAGACATTGCAAGCTAAAAAAAAAAAAAAGTCTATATATGGAAGTCATGCCTTAAGACAGAGCTGTATGTGGCCTGAATATATAAAAATTCAGCAGACCTGATTGAAACCAGGTCTGCCACCACAACCAGGCCCCCGAGCTCTCCTCTAACCAGCCTATTTGAACAGGCCCCTCCCACCAAACTGTTTTATCAACAAAAAAAACAAAAAATAACCTCCAAAATGTAGTATCCTCCGCACCAGAGTAATATGGGTTAATATGGGTTATAATAAGTCTATATTTGTTTTCAGCACCAACTGACACAGAAAGATACTTTCATTTTACATATCTCAAATTGCACAATAAATGCGCACAACTTAACCATAAACAGATACGTACAGATCAATTACCAACATTGTGTGTTCCCTTTCAAAATTAATGAATTTCTAGATGGGGAAATCCAGTTTGTCCCATGCAGCAAAAACAACGAAGAGTCTTGTGGCACCTTAAAACTAAAGTTAATGAATTTGCTAGCGGCTCGTCACAAAGCATTTGTGGCTACAATGCTAACCATGTCTACTCAGACGTTTCATAGCATTCAGTGAGGCTTACTCCTAGGTAAGTGAGGTTAGGATGACAGTCTTTCACACAACTTAATTTCACTGTTCAATATCAACTATAGGAAGAAGCAGATTAAGCCTACAATACTAACCACATTTAACTGGGAGTAAGCATTATTGAATTCATCATTGACTTCTGAGTAGACATGGATAAAGTTGCAGTTTTAGTGCATATAGGCTGCCTCTAGCAACAAAACAACATACACAAAGTCCATAAACAACACTTTAGGAAAAAGAAGAGCAACAGTGTACATACTGGGGCAGCAGTAATTATACATCAATGAATATGTAAATTGCAAATCAATTCACGTGTCTATTTACATATAATATGTACATTTTTAATATGTACAACACTTTTGCTGTAGAGACCTAAGGTAAAAGGCATTCATAGCAAGAGTCCATGCTGCAATGGGGGATTCAAATATGTAGCAGGAAGGAAATCCACTTGATAGTCCATTTTCAACGGATTCCTCCAACTTACTTAGTGAGAACTCAACAGGATTAGCCTCCAACCCTATATTACCAATGAAAGGAGAGACACAAACTAAGAAAAATTGGACATAACTTCACCAATGAAAAGAGATCTTGCATTCATGAGCTAAAGGAAGAAAATGAAAATTCAGAAAGCATCATAAGAAGCCTGTAATCCCCATGGACAATTCAGCACAAAATCACAATTTTCTCTGCATAAATCTAAAGACCAGTTACAAAGAAGAAAAGATGTAAAACTTCACAGTGTTAAACATGCATTTAAATAAAAAGAGGATACCATTCTTCTACATAAAGAGCATGCATATTCTCTGTTGACGGAATTACACCTGAGGGCTACAGCAACCATCCATAGCTTCAGAAACCTTATTTAATGGTGGCTCACAAAACCACTGATAACACATAGCACACTATCCCACTTTTTTATTGTTTTGACTGAGCTCATCCACTTGAGCTGCCAAAGCTCACAATTGCAAGTTATTAAGGATGTTCAAAACGGAACCAAAATTTGTGCATGTGTGATCCCCCAAGTCATTAGCCTTCAATAAATGGTGGCGCAATGAAAAATATTTTTTTCAATTCATGGTGCCTGGCAGATGGTAGATTTGCATGAAAGAATTCAAGGTGAGCAGAAGATTGAATCTGCCCAGAGTAGAATACAGACCCCAAAGAGTTAATGTCCATCATTTGTAACTCGCTGTTTTGATGTCTGATAAATAAAGTTGATAATTAAAATTACATTAATTTATATCTTGTGAAGGCTAGATATTTGAAGCAAGCAAGCAAATAAAAAGGGTCCGAATGGAACCTTAAAGTAGAGTTGCCATAAGTGCAGAATTTAACCGGTGAAAATAGCAATTTTGGAAAATCAGAAAAATGTCTGGGATTTTGAGGTTGATTGCTTTTAAAAAGCTCAACAACTTTGTTTTAACTTTGTGTTTCCTTAAAAAAAAAAAGCTCCAAAAGCCCGACAACTTTTGTGTCCTGAATTTTAAATTTACATCTAGAAATATGGCAACCCAACTTAAAGTTTACAGGACAACCTGCATTGTCCTGTATTCATAATGAAACTTGTTACTTCCTCATCCAATGCTGCACCAAGCAGCATCTCTGAAAAGAGACTTCTTTCTCAAGTACTTCCACCTTGACTGTTGTTCCTTCCCTCTGTTCTTTTGTTAAGTGCTGCATCTCTGATTTCAGCTGAAGCCCTGCAAACAGCAGTTGAGGGTGAACATCAACCTGTGACAGCAAGATTTCAAAACATGAATGGTGCCATTTTCAGGCCCAGCACACTCGAACTAAAATAGAGGCTTTAGTAAATGATGTGTAAAAACTAAATCACTACATCAAGGTCTTGATATTCAGCCCAAGACTGAGAATTAGCTGCACTTACCCATTGAACAAGCCATTGACTCATAAATGGCATGGCCATTAATGGCTTTGCTGACAATAATAAATCTGTTCCACTACTATTTTGTCTCATTAATTAGCGAGAAAATGCTGGCTTGTAAGCTCATACAGGTGGCTCCTCAACCTCATCCAGCTAACGTGAGACATTTCATTTAGCTTAGGGGAGAAAAATCACCTTTTTAATTGTGTATCAAGGTCATAACACATGGGCAGCTTCATGTCCATTAAGTCATTTTAATTCATTGCTACAAAAGTTCAGCTTTTCTTCTGCATATAAACAAGCTAAAACAAAAAACAACAAAAACCCATCCATAATAAAGATATGCTTGAAAGACGCTGCAGCCTAGAATTTGCTTGTTGTCATTAAGGTGCTTTGAGGTATGAATGCCATGCTGGTGCCCAACATTTGCACTCCAGAATTCGTTGAAGTACCATAAAGTTGTGTGGTAGCTACTTGTGTGTTGCAGTGGCATGGCACTTCACAGCAGTCATTGTACCTTCTCTTAAATATGGAATTGCTGGTGCAATCAATCTGTAAAGTCAGAGCTACTTCACACCTGCATGCTTCACTACATTCACATCAGCTCGTATCAACTATAAAAAAACAACATGCTTTTCAATGGATCTAGTCCCTTCCCAATCAGCTGCTACTCACCAATAAAATAGAAGTCAAGTAAGTGCAACTGAAAGTCTTCTGACACTATAAAACAAGGGCATGGAAGCTGCAGCTCTCCAGGTGTTAATGGGATGCAACCAAAGGTCATTTAGGCATGCTGACTGCCTATCAACAACAGGAGAGCCACCGCTTCCCCATCTCTGCCTTAAAGACTAAGAAACACATGGAAAGTAGGCCACATGGCACAGATGCTTTAATTGTGATTCCTGCATAGCAGGAAGTTAGACAAGATGACTTTTGGGATCCCTTCCAACTCTACAATTCTGTGATTCTAGGAATTACGGTAGGAGGGGATTTCCATGGCATTGCCCACAATATATCTCAGATGTATAGTAGCACAAACCATAACTGCAGCTACAACCAATCCTTAGAAGCAGGGTGTCCATCAGATATTTGTTCCCTATGAGCTCAATGGGTATCTTTTAAAGTTATTAACATGCATACACCTGCTTTTCATCAGACCAAATTCAAGAATGATCTCGGTAGCAGTGCATTTCCCTCCCTGTCCCCCTTTCCTTTCAAATTTTGACACTCTTCCTCAAATTAGGTCTTTAAAATAAATCTCACAATCAGCAATATATCAATTGTATAAAAAGATCATTTTCTCTCTCCTCATGCTCCCACTATTATCTTAATCAAAGTAATCATGTCATTTAATATACAGCCCCTTATTATCCAATCCTTGGTCTGTGTGTATATTATATTATCCTTATCTGGTGGCACATCAAGTGATCAGGCAGAGTTTTAGGAGATACAACTAGTTTTAAATGCAGTGAAATTGAAGCAGACTTAGATTTTTATAATGATACGGTAGTCCCAATGTTCAAAATGCACACCTACTGCATGTGATAGTTCAAGACCACAGAAAAACACAAGATCACATGTGGCAATCGCCCACACTGGTAAGGAGATTGTTACATGCTACTCCCCAAGGACTAAAAAGAAATATAAACACTAAAAATGAATAAAATACATGTAACATCTACATGTCTAGATAGGCTTGCTTACACTATCCCTTTTGGTATTGTATCCCAACATTACAAGAAAGTTTCAGGCCAAAGTAGATGCAATACTAAATTCTGGTTGCCTCTTGCACTCAACCATTTTTAGTGCAATGTGTCCTATAGTACTATGCCACCATAAGGTATAGTTAATGCATTATAGTTATACAGTATACTGTTCTTCATTGGAATTCAAGGCAGTAAACAAAGAGCTGACGGGCAGTCTCCATATCCAGGCACTGACCAGGCGCTGATCTGCTTCATTGCAGAGAGGTTGCTGCTTCATTGCTTGCCTTCAGTTCATTTCTCTAGACCAGTGTTTCCCAACCTTGTGCCTCCAGATGTTTTGGGACTACAACTCCCATCATCCCTAGCTAGCAAGACCAGTGGTCAGGAATGATGGGAATTGTAGTCCGAAAACATCTGGAGGCACAAGGTTGGGAAACACTGCTCTAGACCTTGCCAGCATCAGTCATCAATGTTGAATGGAAGCAATGAAATTTAGTCGATTGCAATACAAAAACACAACATGAAGTATGTTGTACCGGATGTTGTGAAGTTACCGTTATTGGGTTGCAGGTCTATATTTAGCATAATGTATATGCTGCATTTATAGTCTTGACGTAAACCTGTGAGGCAGTTTTACAAGAACCTGGCAGTCTAGGTGAGGGATGGGAAGCTGAAAACCTTCCAGCTGTTTTTTTAACTCCAACTCCCATAAGGCCCAGCCAGAACTGCCAATGGTCAGCGATTATGGGGACTGGAGTCCCCATCAATGTCTGGAGGGCCACAGATTCCATGGGGGTCCATGATCTAGAGATGTTCCCAAGGCCCCTTAGGAATGATGTTTAATGTGTTTTTAATCTTTTGTTGGAAGCTGCCCAGAGTGGCTGGGGAAACCTAGCCAGATGGGTGGGGTATAAAATATTATATTATTATTATTATTATTATTATTATTATTATTATTATTATTATTATGCAGTCTACTCAAACTGCTTTGAAATCACAAAGCAAGTTTACCCAAATAAAACCAGCTTCATTGCATTCTATTCCATAAGCAGAATTTGGTTGTAGGTCTTCTTTGATGAGAGAAAAATAGTGGAGCTGTGGAGGCTATGAATTATTCTTGCTTAGATGGTGGTCATGTCCTTATATGCAAAAGCAGCTGGATGTCAAGTTCTTTGGACTGATTTATTACCTTTCTTAGCAGTAAAGCCAGTTTTCCTACCAGCTAGAAAATTGCATTTAGCTCATCGGAATCGTTCTAACTTTTTTTGGCCTGTGTGCCAAGCCAAGCCCCTTGTAGCTGGAAGAGACTGGAAGTTGGTTGCATGCACAAGTCCCATATTTCCTGCAGGAATAATTGTACTCTGACAATCCCTGCTACATGGCAGAGGTTTTGACACATACTGGACTCTTTCACCGGAAGCAAGACCTGTTTCTTGTGAGGGCAAGGAATGCGGCAGCTAGACTGGTGACTGGGAGCGACCGCCGAGACCACATAACACCAGTCCTGAAAGACCTTCATTGGCTCCCAGTACGTTTCCGAGCACAATTCAAAGTGTTGGTGCTGACCTTTAAAGCCCTAAACGGCCTCGGTCCAGTATACCTGAAGGAGCGTCTCCTCCCCCATCGTTCTGCCCGGACACTGAGGTCCTTCTGGCGGTTCCCTCGCTATGAGAAGCCAAGTTACAGGGAACCAGGCAGAGGGCCTTCTCGGTAGTGGCGCCCACCCTGTGGAATGCCCTCCCACCAGATGTCAAAGAGAATAACAATTACCAGACCTTTAGAAGGCATCTTAAGGCAGCCCTGTTTAGGGAAGCTTTTAATGTTTGATGGACTTCTGTATTTTAATGTTTTGTTGGAAGCCGCCCAGAGTGGCTGGGGGAACCCGGCCAGATGGGCGGGGTATAAATAATAAATTATTATTATTATTATTATTATTATTATTATTATTATTATTATTTGCAGCAGAGAAAGCAACTGAACACTTTCCTGCACAGCAGATGAAGACTGAACTGGCCCTGGAGTTGTGACTCACCACCATGCGCTAGTCAACCACAATGATGCAATGGTGCAGCAGTGCCCATTGGGGTGACAACAGGAAGGCAGGAGGACAATAGTAGGTGGAGCCAGAGCCACCCATTGACTGGTTTTAAGTAAGACAACAGGTGGGTGGAGGCAAGACCAAGGTTGGTGGGGCGGTGCCCCATCCACCCTGATGGACCAGCCCCCCACTGGTCAATGGATCTGAGAAAACCATTGCTAGTCAGTGGAGCAATGGGTGGCAGTTTCTGATGCAGAAGATGGGGAACAACTCCAAAAGGCAGAGCCGGACAATGACAAAAGCAAAACACTTGATTTTATTATAACAAGGCTGTCACAAATCCCTAAAGGCCATCTTCTTCCAGGCATTGTGCACACACAAGAGCCTCGACTCTCATACGCAATGGTTGCCACTCGAAGAATATTCATCAAACAGAAAATTCCGCATTTGTATGCTGGGAACCAAGCCACCTGCTCTCCCAGCACCCTTCCCCGACTCTATGCATTATTAATGAGCAACATTAATTTCCAGTTTTCAGTTAGCTAATTTGTCCCCACAATCATAATTTCAAATACCACATGAATAATTCAGCAAGTTATTTTAACTGCCGTTAGATAAGTCTGTTAGCCCTCATACATTTCAATAAATTATCGAACGGTGAAAGATGCCAGAGCTGAACACCTTGGCAGGTGGGATTTTTCTCTCACATGATGTATGTCACATGAATAGGAAAAGATGCCCAGGAAATCCCCAGGAAGGAAAATGTAGAGGGTTGTTTTTTTCACTTGCAAAAATAAAAAAAATGTTATGACCCAGATGTGATTGTGGGGCAATGAGTTGTACCCAACTAAATTTTACACGGAGGAGTGAAATTAATGGGCTTAAGTTAGCCATGTCTATTCATTTCAATGGGGCTACTCAGGGTAGAACCAACATTGGACACAACCCTATATGTCAGGCATGGGGGACCTTTGGCCCTGCAGATGTTGCTGAACTAAGCTCCCATCAGCCCCAGCAAGAATAGCCAATAGCCAGGGATTTGGCGCATTGCAGTGCAGCAACATCTGGAGGGCCAAAGGCTCCCCACACCTGATAGAATGATACCCAGTATGCAGAGAGGGCATGTATGTACATAAGTTATTTGGCAATATTTATATGCTGCTGAATAATAATTTTAAAAACCCTCTAAACAGTCCACATAAAAAATATAAAATATTTGTTAAAATTGCAACAAAATAGACTTTAAAAACAGCAGATGGGAAAATTATCAAAATATAGATAAAACCAACAGTTTTAAAAATTATATTTGTGCATTTTTCTAGGCGAAAGCTCCACTGAACTCTGTTGGGTTCTGTTCTCTTGTTTTTCCATGTAAGCATGCACAGACTTTCTGGCTTGAGTCCAGATCTGTCACTCACACCCTATCGAGAACCTAACCAACGATCAAATTACAAATCTAAATTATGATACTGTGGAGATTAACTTGAACCAGCAGAATTCGCCCTTTGTCATACTCACTCCCCTAGATTCATGCAGCAAGTAAAATGAAATGAATCAGGAAAATCACATCTTGGCTTCTCTTTAATTTGTTTGTTTACTGCTTTTCTGCTGAAGTACCCAAAGCAGTTTTTAGTAGGGAAAAGAACAGGAAAAGAAGTAATGGCTTACCATGTACCAGATGGGAATAGAAAATGGGGGACAGGGAAGAGGACAGGGAAATAAAATAAGCAAATTCAAGTACAGACTTTCCTCCGTGACATGAACTTATATAATGACTAAGTGAAATGAATGGTCCCTGCAAGAGACCCTTCTGAGAGAGAAGAAGCCAAAAGACAACTGGTTCCCACCAAGCTGGTGGAGAGGACCTCCTTGTCTCCACTACCACCACAAAAACTCCACATTAAACTGCCATATTTTAAGTTTCTAAGTTAATTTGGTTTATTCAGAGTTGTGGAGGATCTGATCCATTAAAAACAGCTTCAGTTTGGCCTAGAAACCGTACAGGTTGCCTATCCCTTACACCCCAGAGTAGATTAAAACATTCAGGGGGAAAGTACATGGCACAATTTTCACTGGACTGTCCTTCATCAGGCTATATAGGTCAGTGAGCACAAGTGCAGGGATAATTTAACATGTGGCACTTTAAGTCCTGACATCCTTTCCTCACCCATGGACGAAATAAATATGTGAGATTCAGTTAGGAATTAGTCAATGTACTTCTTCTGAAATTTGAAACAGCTCCGTATAGGTTCTATTGTTCACGCATTAAGTATGTTAGGTATTTTTATAGCTTTGTGGAAAGATCTTTTAATTATCTGCAAGGCTGGTTTTTGCTTTGGCTGCAATAATTGTGCGTAGGAAAAGCTCAGTAAAGACACTGACCTAAGGTATCTTAACTGTTGGAGATGCAATAGAGGTAATGCTTCTCTAAAACATATGTTTTTTTCATTGTCCTATATTGAAATATTTTTGGCAGAAGGTAACTGAAACTATCAACAGAACTGTGCGGAATAACCTTACACTTACAGAACAAAATATCCCTTTGAATTATATACCCAGCACATAAAGGTAAAGTAAAGTAAAGTGACCCCTGACCATTAGGTCCAGTCGTGACCGACTCTGGGGTTGCGCGCTCATCTCGCATTATTGGCCGAGGGAGCCAGCGTATAGCTTCCAGGTCATGTGGCCAGCATGACAAAGCCGCTTCTGGCAAACCAGAGCAGCACATGGAAACGCCGTTTACCTTCCCGCTGTAGCGGTTCCTATTTATCTACTTGCACTTTGACGTGCTTTCGAACTGCTAGGTTGGCAGGAGCTGGGACCAAGCAACGGAAGCTCACCCCGTCACAGGGATTCGAACCGCCGACCTTCTGATCAGCAAGCCCTAGGCTCAGTGGTTTAACCACAGCGCCACCTGGGTCCCCATACCCAGCACATGAAACCTTACAAAAGGACAATATGAGCGGACCCTCTGCACCCTTACCACGGCAAAAACACTGATACTGATGAATTGGGGGGGGGATGCGGCTCCCTTCTACGATTGGATTGAAAACTTATACAAACTTGCAACATATGAACAAGTTGCATATCAATGCAGACTTGCCATGGACAAATTCAATGATATTCTTACAAATACTGTAATAGGTTAAGATCTGGTGAATTACAATAACAACTTTGTAAAGTATACAGTTTTGGGAGGGTTTTCCCCTCCCCCCTTTACTTTCCCTTCTACATGGGTGCAGTTTCTCTTTTTCTCTTTCTCTCTTTTAGGTATTTACATCTCACATATAATTATGTACGTTTTGACATTCAATAAAGATGTCGGGGGGGGGGGGATAAAGACACTGGCCACTTATGCCCAAAACCAAAAGGAAAACTTGAATCAACATATTCAGTTCAAAAGGAGATAGTAGAGTGATGGATCTACTAATATTGGTCTAATATGCATGGTTAGAATTCCTAGAGCAAGGGTGTCAAACTCAATACTGAAGTATCAAAGATCCTAACAAATTATACTACTTAGCTTACTGTGCATCAGATGAAATTTTATTCTTGCAACCACTCACAGAGGCATCTTCCTACAGGTGAAACTCGAAAAATTAGAATATCGTTGAAAAGTGCATTTATTTCAGTAATGCAACTTTTTAATTTTTAATTTTTCTTTTAATTTTTACAAATGCTTTCTTTTGGAAATTCCACAGTAATAAAACAAATAGTTACAATAATACAATAATAAACATCGCTATTACATTTCATTAATTACATTCCATTTATAATTGACCCGCCTAACAACAAATAATTACAATTACAACAAATAAAGGCTTGACATATCTTGCTTTGCATGTCATGCATCTATCTCATATATTGGTTTCACCTTTTAAGTTGCGTTACTGAAGTAAATGTACTTTTCGACGATATTCTAATTTTCCGAGTTTCACCTGTATATAGTGAGATACAGGAACCGTGGGGCTGAATTACAGCGGTATTTTCAAACAAATATCTAACATGCAGTTTATAGTCCTAATTTTTTGTTGTGTACTTCAAAAACAGAGTTCTGCAAGACTGCCCCTATCCTTCCCTTCCAGTCTTGCCACGGGAAGAAGAGGCAGTTAATGCAAGGCAGAAGAGGGCAATCCTTCCATTTTCCTATGCTCATGCCAGGCAAAAAGAATCAGGAGTTCATCCTAGACATGGAACAACTCCATCTCTCTGTTGCCATAGTTGCAGCCATTTCTTGATCATAGTAGATCAGCGGTCTCCAACCTGGTGCCGTCCAGAAGTTTTGAACTACAACTGCCAGCTGCCCCTGCAAGCATGGTGAGAGTTTCCTGCAGATAGCATCTTATCAGGTATTCAATCCCAATGTAAAAAAAAATGGGCTTTTGCATAGCTGCCAAGTTATCCCTTTTTTAAAGGGATTTTCCCTTATGCTGAATAGGCTTCCTCGCGAGAAAAGGGAAAACTTGGCAGCTATGGCTTTTGGTGTTGTAGCACCTACCTCTTGGAACTCCCTCCCCTTGAATATTAAACAGGCACTGTCTCTGCTGTCTTTTTGACACCACCTTCCTCTTTTAACAAGCCTTGTTTGGTAGCTATGTTTGGTAGCATGAGCCCTATCAGCGATGGGCAAGGGGGCTGTGTGGGCTGCCATTGGTTCCTCATGTTCCTCTTCCTTAAAACAAGCAAGACCTTTTTTTAAAAAAAGTCTTCTACATGCTTAAATTCCTGGATCCTGTTATGCATGCTGTGTGTGATGGTCTGTAGTTGAGAGGCCTGGCTCACTTTCTTGAGGTATCTGCTCTCTCTATAGGTAACTTCCTACTTTTCTGATTGTAACATAATTGTATTTTTAATTGTATTGATCTGTGGAGGTCTGAAATTATGTGCAAGTAGCATTGCTTGGGGCCAGGGGACTTGTAAGCACATGAAGTAGCTGTACTCTTTAAATCAAGAGTGCTATCCGTGCCTACAGGCTCCATTTCCTGATGCAGCTGTATATACCAAACTCCACCTTCTGTTTGCCAGGCTCTGCCAGGCTTATCATCATCTACCAGACTTCTCTGCTTGACACACCAGACTCCCCTAGTGGGGATGACTTCACAGGATGGATGGAACTTGTAACAGCCCCTCTATTTAGAGGAATCCGCCACCATTCCCTGTTTGCAGCATCTCCATTGACGTTTGACTCCTTCCTTCTGTGATGTTCTTTTCTGCTTTGCCTTTCATGTTGTACTTTCCACAGCTGTATTGATTAGCTTCCTTCCAGCCACAGGAGGCTGGGAGGGTATGGGGGGGGGGACCGATGAGCATCATTTGACCTTGTCATCTCACAGCATCCCCTTGTTGTTCTTTACCCCTGACTTGAGTGTGTATATTTTCATGCATGACTTGTATACTACCAGGACCCAAGGAGAGTGATCTAAGTGCTCTTTTATTTTCAGCTTTGCTTAGTGTACTGGAGCATCAAAAGACCTACCACTTGAACTGACAATTTTAACAAATTCCACTGTGACCCAGGTTTAGCTAAATCGAAATGATGTAAGCACACTAGCAGCGTAAGCACACTAGCAGCCTAAGCACAAGCAACTTGGGAGGGTTCTATCACAAGCTTATTCCTGGGTAAAAGAGGAAGAGAAGCCGCTGCTGCTTGCTCACATGTCTGAGCTTTCCCTCTGAAGACTAAGCCCAGAGGGAATGCAAGTTGTGATGGAGAAGGAGAGGGGGCACTGGAGGCACACACACACCCCAAGATCCTGGTGCCAGGACTGGCATTGTTCTGCCATTGTAGTAGGAAAACAATGTGTTACAGTAATGCCCCAGCACAAATTGCGGGTGGCAACAGTGGAATGTTGAGAGAGAATGTGGGCACCAGTCACAAAATGGCTGCCATGGTGACGTGACATGACACAAAATGACTGCTGTGAGGACATGGCATAACACAAGACAGCTGCCACATCCAAAAGAGCAGGAAAAGAGAGAAGATAACAAAATGGCGCAGGCATGCCCCCATCCGCTGACCCATTAATAGGAAAAAACCACCTACATCAGCCACTTCACTGCCACAGTCACTCACGGAAAGAAGCTCTTTTCACCTTCCTCTGTTCAGAATCAATTAAATGCAACTTGGGCTTATTAGTTCTGATAAAAGAAATGCAACGTCTGACATTTCTCTTTACAGTGGTACCTCGACTTACGAACGACTCGACAACTGAATTTTTCGACTTACGAATGGGGCAAATGGCCGCACGCTTACGAATTTCTCGACATCCGAACGGAAACCGCAGCAGTTTTAGATAGGTATTTTTCGACTTACAAATTTTTAGATGGGGTTGCTTCGACTTACGATTTTTTCCGTTTCCAATGCATTCCTATGGGAAATCGCGTTTCCAATGGCGCTTTTCGTCTTACGAAGGTGCCTTCAGAACGGATTAAATTCGTAAGTCAAGGCACCACTGTACTTCCATGCATGAAAATCTGCAAATAGATGGCAATTGCCTCTACCATTTTGGATTTTGAGTAGCCAGCTATTCCATTTATGCCTACTGAAAGCAGATATTGCTTTCTTGGAAGAATATAGCCCTCTTTACCGTGTTTCTCCTAAAATAAGACACGTCTTATATTTATTTTTCTGCCAAAAAAACACAACATGGCTTATTTTCAGGGGATGTCTTTTTTTTTAAGCTACTACCCTGGGAGGCTCGGCCCGCCGCTGCCGCAGCCGCCGTCCTCCCAGGCGGAACGCTCCGCAGCGCTTTGCCCCACAGCGAGCTCTTCAAGGCGCCGCCACCGCCGCCACCGCCATTGGCCACCAGGTGCTGCTGCGGATGCGACGTCGGCTCCTCCTTCTGATGGCCGCCGATCATTGTCCTTTTCGGCTGCCGCCGCCTCCCTCCCTCCCCGCCGGGCCGCTGCTGGGTCGGGGCTCGAGCGGGCGCCGGCAAAGACAGGCGTGCCGCCGCCGCCTCCCTCCCTCCCCGCCGGGCCGCTGCTGGGTCGGGGCACGAGCGGGAGCCGGCAATGACAGACGCGCCGCCGCCGCCTCCCTCCCTCCCCGCCGGGCCGCTGCTGGGTCGGAGCTCGAGCGGGAGCCGGCAAAGACAGGCGCACCGCCGCCGCCTCCCTCCCCGCCGGGCCGCTGCTGGATCGGGGCTCGAGTGGGAGCCGGCAAACAGGCTCCCACTCGAGCCGCGACCCAGCAGCGGCCCGGCGGGGAGGGAGGGAGGCGGCGGCGGCGCGCCTGTCATTGCCGGCTCCTGCTCGAGCTCTGACCCAGCAGCGGCCCGGCGGGGAGGGAGGGAAGCGGCAGCGGCGCGCCTGTCTTTGCCGGCTCCCGCTCGAGCTCCAACCCAGCAGCGGCCTGGCGGGGAGGGAGGGAGGCGGCGGCGGCGCGCCTGTCATTGCCGGCTCCCGCTCGAGCCCCGACCGAGCAGCGGCCCGGCGGGGAGGGAGGGAGGCGGCGGCGGAAGAGGATAATGAGCGGTGGCCGGCGGAAGGAGGAGCCGACGTCGCATCCGCAGCAGCACCTGGTGGCCAGCGGCGGCGGCGCCTTGAAGGGCTCGCTGTGGGGCAAAGCGCTGCGGAGCGACTCAGCGAGACCCAGCGGGACCCGGGAGAGACAATACCCCAACACGTCTTATTTTTGGGGGATGTCTTATTTTTTTTTCTTTCGAAAATTGTGCCATGGCTTATTTTAGAGGCACGTCTTATTTTAGGAGAAACACGGTAGTGTCAATGTATCATATAGTTCTCATTGGGAGAGCCTAGGAGTATACAGCTTGTACACACACAATCTCTGTAAAGGGAATCTAACAAATGCATGGAGATTGGAGACAGTAAATACAAGTTCACTTCTCCTTACACATCTGACTATCCCCAGATTTCACTTAACAAAGCTTTGGGGCTCAATTTCCCCAATATTTGGATACAAGATCCACAGATGCTACTAACTTTGGGTGGGAGATTAATATCTGCTGGGCACCTGCAATACACTTGCAAAGACTGAGAAAGGCCTTCTCCTTCACTTTCCATAAGAGAAATAATTCCCAAACAACCTGGATTAAAGAATGGAGACTTTAATGGAAATAACAGAATTTCCTGCTAAAATCCATCTCACAGAGATTTGAAAGAATTGTAATAAACTTGATGCCATCATAAATGTAATGCTAAACATCCCAGGCTACCTTTCCAAGTCAATGCAAGCTGACTTTAATTTGCTTAAAAGCATACAGCTACAAAGGAAAATTACACATACTTTGTTTAGCTCAATGGCTGAAATTTCACAAAGAAGGTGTTTCTTTTCACCGTGACTAAACTGTGACAAGTATCTGAAATGAGCCATTTTAATTATAACAAGCATTTATTTCATCGGCCTTATAGTACTGTTGCCAATGTCAGTTTATTTGCTTGAAACAAGTATCACTGAGACAGACCAGCTGAGAATTTTAGCAGGCTAGACTAGTCGGTTTAATAGTGTACACACACACACACACACACACACAACCAAGACTACAAATGATTCAGTGAGATGCTAAAGTTTCTACTTTAAACAGAGATTGACTAAGATATCCAACAAATAACTTTTTAAACACAACCAAAGAAGCATTAAGACCTGATTTTATAGTCGCTGGCATAGGAGGTCTAAACATTACAAATGACAAAATCTGCAAACTGACCATAAGCCCCAATGTGCTAAGTGTAATTAAACACATTGTCTGAAAAGAAATTCATTTTATCACCAAAAAGAACAGAATCCTACTTCTTTGGACTCTGGGTTAAGCGAGAAGCAACATATTCTTTAAAAAGTGTATGAAAACAGTGGCTTCCACAGAGGCTGAATGAAATAACTTCCTAGCCACATGCACTCAGGTCTGCCACCACAATAGATATGAATGCATTCATTTTCTATCAATGCATCGTGATTACTCATAAATGCCCTGGACTTAACTGTCCAGGGGTCCTTTACCTTACCTTTCTTACCTTACACAGAAATGAACCTTCCCGTATCATTTGTCCCATACCCTGCACTCTCAGTGCTGTCTGGTCGTGATGAAATACCAAATACATGTACAGTGGTACCTCTACTTACGAATTTAATGCGTTCTTGAACACACATTTGTAAGTTGAAAAAAATTGTAAGTCAAATCCCATAGGAATGCATTGGGAGAAAAAAATTGTAACCCTATCTAAAAATTCGTAAGTAGAAAAAATCCTATCTAAACCGCATCCAAGATGGCGGACGGAGCTCCATTCGTAAGTAGAAACATTCATAAGTAGAGTTATTTGTAAGTAGAGGTACCACTGTATTTTGCACCGTCAATTTCCTTTTGTCTAAGAGCTAAGTTAAGGGTGTCTTAATTGTTAACGTACAAGTATGCAGGCTGAGCAGATTGATCAAACAAGTGTGCTTGCTGGCAATACTAGGGTCTTAAAAGCTGCTTCCGCCAGCCATGATTCTCACAAGCAGCTTTTCCAAGCTGTGTTCTCCTTCTCTCAACAAATTCAAATTGCTTTTTTCAAAACTCTCCTAGCAGCCGTACATTTTAATAACAATGAACAAATTAGTTTCACAGCCTTACACACAGGTCTGGCTTCTGCAAGCCCAGGGTGCAGGGGGTTGAGGTCAGCCAGGAGCACCTCAGCTGCAGGCACATAGTCCAGTATCAGGCAGCATGACTACACTGGCATTTGGGGGAGGCTTGGGGGCTAACAGAAAACTGGCTGCCAGAGGAGGCAGGGCACATGAGTGGGCCAGAGAGAAGCCTATTTTGTCTCTGAGCTACTTATGGGCTATAAAAACTTAACCACCTACCCTTTCTGTGTTCAATAAACTGGATTTAATTCCGCTCTTAAATATTTCATTCTAATCTGTGCCCCACATTGTCACCTTGCACAGGGCTGGGAATGAATTTTGCCTGCAGGTGGATTGGCTAGGTTCTGCAGAGTTGTTGCCTTCCTGTGCTATTTAAGGTTTGCTGTATAGGTATAAAACCACTTCTCTGGCTCTTGAGTACTACCTCAGATACCTTGAAATTAAGGTGTATTTTGAAATTAAATTGGAGCAGCTCCTGAGTTATTCCACATCCTCCAATGTAACCTTACCAAGTACAACTCAAATTGTCTGAAATGCTGTGCCCATAACCTCTCCACTCTCACTGAGACCATCATTACATCTGTTTTAGCCCACTAAAACACTGAAAACCAGCTTTACCACAGCCTCACAATTCTAAGATGTGAGAGGGTATTTTTGCTGAATCGAAAAGACCAGAGATTTTAACTTCACTTGTGACAAAAAATACCCTTTGATGGGAACAAGAGATTACTTCTAATTCCCTTTTCTTTTTAATGTGTTCTTTTCTTACAGCTTTTGTATCCCTTTCATAATGGCTGTTGTTCACTTTCGTGGAGGCTTTTAAGAGATTCCTCCTTCCAATTTCACACAAAAAGCACTGTAGCTTTCATTGTGAAGGAAAGGTCAACTCTTGATTCCAAAGACTGTTTCCTTCTACTGGTTCTCAATTAACTTAACCCCTTCTTCTCAAACAAATACTGTAGAAGAATGGCTACTTCTCGTTGCTTTTCTTGGTCAGTTTAATCGATTATTCTGAGGACATGTACACATTCCTGAATTTATTTTACATATCTATTTATTTATTAAACACACTTATAGACAGCTTCACAGCATAAAGCCATCAAAACAGTGTGCATGGTGAAAACAGAATAAAACACAAAAACACAAGCTCTAAGAACAATAAAATTAATTCAACACACTTCAAAACAATAAAAACCATCTATACAAACTCATAACATAATTAAACCATTATATCAGATACCGTGGGAGGAGAGGTGAGGAGTTCACAAGTTCTATCTTTTGAACATCCCACATTTTAGACAATTCATACCTCCTATCCTTAAAACAGTGTTTTAGTTTCCAGAAAAACATCTACTTCTACTTCATTGACTATGCAAAAGCATTTGACTGTGTCGACCACAGCAAACTATGGCAAGTTCTTAAAGAAATGGGAGTGCCTGATCACCTCATCTGTCTCCTGAGAAATCTCTATGTGGGACAAGAAGCTACAGTTAGAACTGGATATGGAACAACTGATTGGTTCAAAATTGGGAAAGGAGTACGACAAGGTTGTATATTGTCTCCCTGCTTATTTAACTTATATGCAGAATTTATCATGCGAAAGGCTGGACTAAATGAATCCCAAGCCGGAATTAAGATTGCCGGAAAAAATATCAACAACCTCAGGTATGCAGATGATACAACCTTGATGGCAGAAAGTGAGGAGGAATTAAAGAACCATTTAATGAGGGTGAAAGAGGAGAGCGCAAAATATGGTCTGAAGCTCAACATCAAAAAAACCAAGATCATGGCCACTGGTCCCATCACCTCCTGGCAAATAGAAGGTGAAGAAATGGAGGCAGTGAGAGATTTTACTTTCTTGGGCTCCATGATCACAGAAGATAGTGACAGCAGTCCTGAAATTAAAAGACGCCTGCTTCTTGGGAGAAAAGCAATGACAAACCTAGACAGCATCTTAAAAAGCAGAGACATCACCTTGCTGACAAAGGTCCGTATAGTCAAAGCTATGGTTTTCCCAGCAGTGATGTATGGAAGTGAGAGCTGGACCATAAAGAAGGCTGATCACCAAAGAATTGATGCTTTTGAATTATGGTGCTGGTGGAGACTCTTGAGAATCCCATGGATTGCAAGAAGATCAAACCTATTCTGAAGGAAATCAGCCCTGAGTGCTCACTGGAAGAACAGATCCTGAAGCTGAGGCTCCAATACTTTGGCCACGTCATGAGAAGAGACGACTCCCCGGAAAAGACCCTGATGTTGGGAAAGATTGATGGCCACAAGGAGAAGGGGACAACAGAGGACGAGATGGTTGGACCAAGGACGTATCGTGGGGTGGCAAATTGCCATGCCCCCGGGGGGCGTGGCGTCACTCCGTAACGACGCAGTGGGATGCTGCACATGCATGCTACATAGAGGGGGATCACGCCCCCCGCGACTTCTAAACGATCCAGGCTCAGGCACCAATCGCGGTGCGGGGGTGTGACCCTGAGTGCCACCCCCCCTCCAGCAGGTACCCGCACAGCGATTTCGGCAGTCGCGTCTGCAGCTTTTTTTTTCAGGGTGCCGTGCAGAGGCGAGGGGGGTGCGGCCCCAAGTGACACCCCCTCCAGGGTGGTACCCGGGGCAGGCCACCCCCCACTTGCTCCGCCCCTGGGTTGGACAGTGTTCTTGAAGCTACGAACATGAGTTTGACCAAGCTGCGGGAGGCAGTGGAAGACAGGAGTGCCTGGCGTGTTCTGGTCCATGGGGTCACGAAGAGTCGGACACGACTAAACGACTAAACAACAACAATCCTTAATAACCATTGCTTGTCCATATGTGAAGGACTTAGCCCCCTCTGGCCTTTTGTCACTCAAAGTCTGACCTCTGTACTAGGTGGAATAAGCTGCTACATTCTGCCCTTCACCAAGCAAACAGCATTCAGGATTCATTCAAGAGCTAAAACTAATTTACTCCCAAAAATGATGATCAAAACTTTTCCTTTGTGAATGTAGATGTAAAAAATTAAGAGTCTCTCACTTCTGACAGTGTTTATAGCTGATATGTAACAGTGCATCGTGGTATTTTTCACATTATCTGCTTCCAGAGTTCACATAAACAGCAGAAGTCAAAGAACCTGTTGTGTCTTGCAAAGAATTCATTGCCAAGGATTCTAGGCAAATCCTAGAGAGAATACTTTGCATTCAGCTTTACCACTGAGAGCTTTGACTTGAGACTGTGTGTTCCACAATATTCCCCATTGCAAAGGAAGCAGGAGTGTACCTAGGGGTTGGTTAGGTTGGCCCCAACCAAGTACTCAGCCCCAGAGGGGTGCAAAAATCACACCTCTCCACACTCATACATCTCCTTGCCTAAGGCACAAGGGATGGGGCAGGGGCATGCCAAGGGTACAAGGAAGCCTAGGTACACCTCTGAAAGGAAGATGAGGTAAGTAAGTGTCATTGACAAACTTCTGAGAAGATTGTCAAAATTCTGCAGATTAAAAAATCGAAAACCACTTATTTATTTATTTAGCACTACATGCTAGGCACTGGTGTCTAAAGTATTTCATAGTTGATAAATAACTGAATTTTAAAATGCTCTAGCATTTGATAGCATCCAGCGGGAGAAGAATGCTCCCTTACATGAGCTGTAGGCAGTCTTTATTTTTATGCCTAATTTGTCCTCTGGAAAACAAAGTTTTACTTTAGTGAAAACTAGCACTCGTTTGTTCTCATAATCAGGGTGGTCATATATCAATAGAAGGTTAGGTTTTACCTCTCTTTCCAAATAGCATTTAGAGTCTAGTGAGTCTAGTCTCTATTTCTGACAATCAAGAATAACTATAACTGTTCTTAATCATCACCATTTTTTTGCTACTACAATACGAAGAATGGTGGGAACACTCTTGCAATCAGATCACAGGAGAAATATTTGCCAGATTCCTGGCCAGGAGAGCAAAAAGAGAGTGGGGCCGGGGGTGGGGGGGGAGGATGGAGTAACTAAACCATGTTAACTGGTAAAAGTTGCCCGAGGCTCTCCAGGAACCATCCATCAGCTTTCTACCCATGGAGCAAGTGATATCTGCCATCACCCAGTTGGACTTCTATGTGCAATCTTACTGTAGTGATTTCACATCAGTTTAGAGGGATGGAGTTTGGGGTGGGGGGGTGTGGAGTGGAGTGGCTAAGCAATGATCAAGAGTCCTATATACACGAGCTGCCCCCTCATGATACTAAATTGGCTACTTGCAATAATATCTCTACTGATGTGTGAGGTTTTTTGATAAAAAGAAACTCAAAGAAATATTGCTTTGCAGCATTCACTCTGTGCAGGCCAGAATGCAATTTGCAGTTTATTTGCAAACTGAACCTCTCCTCCCAGAGGAAATCCATCTCTCATTATGATTTCACTGTATTTTCCATATTCAATATCAACAATAGGTTATTTCCTTTCCTCTACTACAAAGAAGGATTTTTTTTTACATCTCCTTGCTTTGATTTCCATTTCCTGTTCAGCTATTAGAAGGAAACCTCATTCATCAAAACTATGGCTTCTGTGCCTGAAAACCTTCACTGTTTAAAGACTTCTGACTGAAATATAACACATTAATAGGAGCAATGATTGCAAAGCCCTCTGCTGACCTTCCCTGGGAAGAAATTGCTTATTTTGCTAACTTTATTAGCCATCCATTCATCAGTCAAAATCTAAGGTGGTTCTAAAGGTCATAAACCAAACAGCAAGTAAAATATGATGCAGAGAATATGGAAATGAATTATCAACTCATAATGTTATTCCTTGCTGTGACTTAGCAGCAGAAGCTTGGGTGAAATGCAGGAATTTGATTAACATCTTCTGTACTTGGGGACATATTGAACACCAGATGGACTCTTCATTGACTATGCAAGGTGAACTATGGGTCATAACAGGATTAAAGAAAAGCTGTGCCCTTTGTCCTTGATGACCAGTCCCCATTTACAAAGGAGACTTGGAGTGATGCCATCAACCTATAACTACCTGCTCTTTTAATTCAAAGTGATGCAGTCTCTGTGTTATAAAGACATATTACTCTTACAATGCACATTTTCCAAACTATCTTGTACTACAGGACCCAAACATGATGAATGGTGTGCTAAGCTGCTATAACTTGGCCTGAGAAATGACCAACAGGAGGCTGCTTTGTTCCTGAAGAGTTCCACCATACAAGACTGATACTAGGATTGCTCAAATTTTGTATTGTCCTTAAAACAGGTGTTTTGAATATTGAGAGTGTCTACCTCTGTCCTTATCCAGGAGATTAAACATTTGGGCTGGGCTTAGCTAACCTTGGAAACCTTTGGAGCTCATTGGATCCCAGAGTGCAGATAACTTTTGTCTTGTGCTCTGGGGGTGGTGCGATTACACAAAAATTTGAACCACCCCCGTGAGCAATCTTACCTTCTAGAGGGGATGCCAAATGGGTCTTACCCATCCCCAAGCTCTTAATGGACCATCTTGTGAAGCCTATCAGAGCACAGCAAGCAAGTCTGAGAGGTCCGCTTACCTTTTGACGGTCAGGCGGTGTTGTGGCTTGGCCCCATCCTTTGTTGAGATCTGGCACTGGTGCTGGGGTAGGAGGTGTGACTGGCGTGGCCTGGCCTGTTGGCTTTGCTTGGAAGGAATAAGCTGTTACTGTACTGGTGTTTGGCAAAAAGTGTTTTTCGTATCTGTTTTTGATTATGTGTATTCTAATATCTTTGCTAACTTATCTGTTATTTTTGTACAACAAAGCTGTGTTTTGTTGTTTGTACATCTGGGGGCAGATGTCATGTTTTTGGGTGCATAGTGTTGTGACCTAGAAGAAAAAGCAGCAAGCTGGAGAGAGAGTCAAAGAGCAATGCTTGATGTCTGAATACAAGGCTGTGGCTGTGGGAGTGTTGATGCTGTGAGTCCCTCCATTGCAGGCTCAGGTTGTATATATGGGTAAATAAACCATAGATCATAAAGACACCACAGTCTCTGCTGTCCCTCATTCCAAAGGAAACATGAACCCTAGGTAAGTGCCTGGAACTCCTGGAATCTTGCCCCGCTTGGATATTGGGGTGGCATTTAGCAATATGTATGTACAGTATGTATTCCTAAATGTAAAAGATGGCTCCTCACAAGTTCAATAGGAGAGCACAATAGTGCAATGGACAAAACAGGAGAAATTTAACAGATTAGCATATGCCTTTGCTTTAACACCAGTAAGTAAGTTATAATGCATTTGGCTCCCAGATGTATCCATCTCAGTTGCCTCATTAAAGATTTTGTACAAACTTTGGAGAATCAGCTTTAGTGCATGTTAGTGGTAATTGCCTCCCCCTTCAGATGCGCAACACTTAAGTGCATCTTCCCTTGAGTGCAACCAGGGATGACCTGGTTAGTAAGAAAAAGACTTTCTTGAAAGTCTGTTGAACAGCTAGAATTAAAATGAAGGGTTGCCAAAGACCTTTTAATTGCCATTTACAGTCAGCCTCTGTGCATTGCTTATTGAAAGGGTCACGTGGATTTTGTCTATGTCCATTTTGACTTGAGCATGGCAAAACACTTATAAAATCTGAGACAAATCCATTTATGTATGAGGGCTTGCTAGTAAAGAGCTGCTAGACTAGCCACCTATGGTGATTAAGAAATGGAACTAAGGGCCACAATCTTTACTATGGTGTCTTAAGAAGCTGCACAAAGATTTATTGACTAGCTAGCATATTTGGTTTCAGCAATGCTCAAATTTTAGAGAAGGAGAAAACTAAGGTGGTCCTTAATGAAATCCATAAGCTCAATTCCCTGATTCCTGTGAATTTTAGCCACAATATGGCCCCTGTAGCCTTCCTAAATAGCAGGATACCATTATTAAAAGGTAAGCAAGGTGAGCCACTCTCTGACAGACTGTAATTCAAGCAATGTGTTTTGGCCAGTAAGAATGTAGTGTGTAAAATGAGTAAAGAGAAACATAAGGTTGAAAATTCAACAGCATTTTTCCCAATACATGCCAGGGACATGCCCATAGGACACTAACAGTGAAAGAGAGAAAAGAAAGACAGATGGAAGGAAACAGTAAAAAGAGGCGGATGGAAAAAGCCAGCACAGAACCAGCCTCTGAGGCTACCATTTTACAAGCCCATGAATTTTCCATGGCTGTTGGGCAGTTCTGTTAATAGATATTTCTATAGCAACAAACTGCACTGGCCTGTAGTGAAGACCTGTCTTTTACAAGCATAATACCGTGTTTCCCCTTTTTTAAGCCGTAGTCATAAAGTAAGCCATGGCAGGATTTTTGAGATTTTTAAAATATAAGACATACCCCGAAAATAAGACATGCAGGCACCCAGCAGCGAAAGTGGGAACGGGGCCGAGGATGCCTTTGGCGAAAAGTTGGGGGGGGGGTCGGGAAGTTCCATTTGGTGTGGGGGGGAGTTGGAGGGAGGGAGACACCGCTGACCGGGCTCGTTGCCTCTTTTTTCTATTCACGTTGTTTGTTCCTGTAAAATGCCCGCAAGCCGGCTAAGCAGGAAAGAAAGGGGAGAGGACTTGCGCGTTTTCCCTCCCCGCCGACACCTTTTTCCTCTTTCTCTCCCCCCCCCCCGGAAGCTTCCTCAACCCGTGCTGGGCGCCGACCCGGCAGGCTGCTTCTTTGATCCGGCGGCCTGCCGGGTCGGCGCTGATCAGTGCTGCGCGGAGCACTGGATCGAGGAGCCGGTCTGCAGAGTCAGCGCCCAGCAACGCCGTGGGAGGCGATGCTCTGTGCGGCGCTGCTGGGCGCTGACTCTGCAGACCGGCTCCTCGATCTGGTGCTCCGCGCAGCACTGATCAGTGCCGACCCGGCAGGCCACTTCCTTGATCCGGTGGCCTGCCGAGTCGGCGCCCAGCTGCCGATCCGAGGAAGCCCCGCTGTCGACGCCAGTCTCCAAGCTGCGCTTCGGCTCGGGGGACTGGCGGGGAAGGCAGGCAGGCAGGCGGCAAGCAGCGCCCGCTGAGCTTCGGCTCCGGGACTGTTGTTGCCTGCCTGCCTGCCTTCCCCGAGGAAGCCCCGCTGCTGCCGCCAGTCCCCCGAGCTGCGCTTCAGCTCAGGGGACTGCCACACGCCTGACATCAGCGGGGCCGGAATCCGCTCCCCGCTGCCTCTGGTTTCAGCCCCCGCGCGCCTTCTCCCGGGGAGTCTCGGTGCGGCGCTTCGCAGGCGGCCCCCGCGGGAAGCCTGCAGCTACGGCAGGGACCTGACCTAGCAGCAGAGGTGGCGGAGGTGGCCCTCCCGGGCCATTTTCACGTGCCGCAGATGGGAGTGCATTGATTCCTGCAGGTTGCACGCACACGCCCTGCCTGCTCTCCCTGCAGCCCAGAACTGGCGGCTGCTGCAGCGCAGAGCGCTCGGAGAGCCCAGCAGCGCCGCGGAAGCAGAGAGCCTGCAAGGAGGGAGGAGGAGGAGGACTCCTCTGTGCTGCTTGGCGGTGGCACTTTAGCAGCATGATCATGGACACCCCGGGGTAGGGGCCCTTCCTGGCAGGGTGGCTGCGGCCCCTCAGCACAAGCCGAGACCCAGCGCTGACGGGATGCCCCCTCCTCAGCCCAGCCTGCTCCATCTGAACGCGGGGAGGGAAGGAAGGCATGGGCGTATGTGTGTGTGTGTGTGCACGCGCGCACGGTCTAGCCCGCCACAAATTCTGAGGGACAGTGAACTGGCCCCCCACATTAAAAGTTTGCTGACCCCTGTCCTGGACAGTGTTGCATGCTCTCCACCTGCTCTGGCTTCCCATATATTACCAAGAACAGCTGTAAGGTACTGTAATAAGAATAATAAAAAAGACATCCCCTGAAAATAAGACACCGTGTGTTTTTTTGAGGAAAAAAAGTTATAAGACGGTGTCTTAAAAAAGGGGAAACACGGTAGTGGCTTCATTCAGTTCCTGTTCCAACAAAGACTTTACTTTTCCTGTGATGGCAGAGTTGCATTTGAAAAGAAGCAGCTTCACTGCAACCTGCAATTGCAAAATATTTTCTTTAAATCGAAGCCATCCCCTCCCCCCCATGGTATTTATCCTAATCAGAAATGAAAGCACAAGTAATGATGAGCCATAGAAGTGCAAAAAGTATGAGGCTGTACAAAGAAGAAAAAATGTCATTAGGCAAAATAAAAACACCTGAGAAAGAAAGCTTGTGATGCACACATGTGTATTTTTTATTTTATTTTTTAAAAAACAGCCTTACATGGGTGTAGTATTTGCATTTCTAGAGCAAGATCCTTTCCTGTGCAAAGACACAAGGAGGAATTCCTCAATGGGACTCACTCAATACAGCATTGTTTCTCCACACACACACACCTTGGTGCAGATATATACCACTTGCAGATAGAGCACTTTAGAGCATTATGGGGAATGAGAGGTCTGTGGTGCTTCCCATAACTCCAGCCACTCCTCTCTCCACACTGTAAGTTAGAAAAGATCCATATCTTAAGTAAAATAAAAAAATTCAGGGGGAACCCACAGAAACTCAGTTCCGGCACCTCTCAGGTGGGCACCATTGCCCATGGGGGAGGTGTTCATGGTGAGTTCCAGCAGCTCTTTTACTAGAAAAATAGCGCTGTCTGTAAGCCTGTTGATCCTACTGATTTTTAAAGAGTTAAAATGAATTGACCTAGAGTGCCAATCACAACCAGAGGAAGAGAAAAGCTACACTCTAACCAGTTGCCAGGCAGCCTAGTGAGGCACACCCTTTCTCCCTTCCCACCAATGCTCAGGCCACAGTAGAGCTCTGTTTTGATGTAGGGCTTCTTAACAAATGGTTCCCCAAGCGTTGGGAAAAGGCAGGAGACAATGGATCTCCACTACATCATCCATAGCTGTCAACCCTCCCGTTTTCCCAAACTGTTATCCCAAATTGCAAAATATCCCGTAAATCCCCTGGATTTATAAGAAAGCAGCTCCTGCCGGCCAGGGAGGCTCCTCAGCTGCATAAATGTCCCAGCTCCCGTCTGGCTGCTCGCTCACTTGGCTTGCCGAGTGCTGCCAGAAATCACCTCTGTGCATGCCCAGGCATGCACAGAAGCAATTTCTGGTGCCCAGACATGCAGACACGGGCACCGGAAGTTGCTTTTGCACATGTCTGGACACGCACATGTCTGGACATGCGCAGAACTGATTTCCGGTGCCGCTCTGCCCATGTCTGGGCACTGGAAATCAGGCAGAGCCGGCACCAGAATTCGCTTCTGCGCATGTCTGGGCATGCGCAGAAGCGACTTCCGGTGCCGCGCCGCTGCTGATCCCTTATTTTCCAATCCGGAAGTTGACAGCTATGCATCATCTCCTTCTTTCCTTGACTGCAACTATTTCGCTAATTTACATTCTCTGGTAGGCTCGACCAACATCTTAGTAGAACATTACAAAGAGGTAAGAGTTTGAGCACTATGCTACTTTAAATCTTGCCACAACTTGTATCAGGAAAAGGCAATGTCTTCAGCCTGAGAAGCCAGACCCACTTCCAGGCCCATGTGTTTGAGTGCCAGACTCTCCTCCACAATGATATTACCATTGCCCCCCTGTGCCTTAGGAAGCTCTGCTTACGGTACCTACAGGCTGAAGAATCTGACAAGTACAAAGAGACTTGACACTGCAAAGGCCTCTGCAACAATACAGAAGTCTCCAGAGTATCCTTTCATTTAGTCCTTGAGGGGCACAGACAGCTGGGAGGAATGCCATGGCTGCCTTTGGCTGAGCCCAAGCAACCAGGAAGAGATGCTGGCCATAACTTGTATGGGGGGAAAGTTTGTCCAATAACAATGTTGTTTTTTTTAATGCAAATCTCTCACACAGAAGGAAGAAACATTCAGCATGCCCTTCAAGTTCTGCACTGGCACCATACCCTTCTAATGTTTCCTGGTGATTCGGATAGTTTTAACAGAAACAGGGGATGTGTGCTGAAACAAATGGAATGGGAGAACTTTTTATTTCAGCTGTGAGCTCTATAACCAATCAGCTCTATTATGTCCCAGGGCTTTCTTTTTGTTTCCCTGATCTCATTGTCATTAAGTAACCTCCTGCTAGCTTTAAATCTACTAACAGCTGCCATTTCCCTGTTTAAAATCTCATGACTTTTTATCGATTTCACTTCTCTGAAAACCCTGTATAACTAAATTGCCATTGGTGCTAATATGATAGCTAAGGTGAATCGTTCTCACATTCTCTCAATGACAGTAAGAGGGAAATCCCAAACTTTTAATTTTCTTCACACTCCCTGGGCTTAAGTGCCAAAAGAAATTGCAAGGCAGAAACAAGCAAGACTTTCAGAATAATGTCTAATGAAAGCTTTGAGGGACACAGGCAAAACATTTACGGGGGGGGGGGTGTTGTGCTAGGGTGACAGTATGCTCTAATCCACTTCAACTGTGAAAAGCTAATTGTCTGGTATGTGCTTGAATCCTCCCCACAAAATACTGACAGTTTCTGGAGATGCCCACAGAGGGTATGACACCTCTTGCATATGTGTAGGGACTGAGATATGAACCAGCTGAGCCCTCCTGTAGGCAATCCGTTCCTACACCCCGACTGACATTGCATTGAATCATGAAGCTGGGACCAGATCCAAGGGTTTTGAACTTGGAATTCCATTATTGTTCCATTAGCTCAACTCCAGGAACTTGAAAAAGACTACTGCAAACTGAGTAAATGGGAAGCACAATGGCAAATGAGATTCATTGGGCAGTATTCAAGTAAATTGTTGCACTAGAACAAGGATTCATGCCAGTGCAACAGGATTCTCTCCCCCAACCACACACCCCAGCCCCACGCTAGACATGTCTTATACCATCCCATGTCTTATACCATACCAAATGCATTCTGGAGGGTTGGGGGGGAAACCGAGAACAGATTTAGGGGGCACAGTGTGGGGGGAGAGGAGGTGAACATTCCATTTTACAGTGAGAAATCCTCGTGGAATGTTTTGGTTAGTGCTACCCTGATGCATCCCAATGTAAGTAACTTTAAAGGGATGTACATTAAGGCAAATCTATTTATCGCAAACAAAATTTTAAAAATTCCTTCCAGTAGCACCTTAGATACCAACTAAGTTTGTCATTGGTATGAGCTTTCGTGTGCATGCACGCTTCTTCAGATACTATTCATCCCAGTTTCACATACATGCTCAAGGGATCTATAGTGGCTGTTGTGTCATCATGGCAGTGAAAGTATGGCAGAAGGGAAGTTTTTTTTTAAAAAAAATGGGAATATGGGAAAACTAGGAAATAAAAATGCCAGCCAGAACGGCTAGCATGGAGGAGGAGTGGAACTATGCAAGTGGCCTCTCAGCAGCAGAGTTACTGCCTCTTAACCAGGAGGAAGAGAGGTAACAGGCAGGTTGGCACTGTGTGACTGGCTGCATCAAAAAAGCCATTCTAGTGTCCCTGATGGTGTGCCTGCAAAGCAGCAACCCCCACCACCACCACCACCACCTCTCCCTCCTGGCTGCCAGTATTGTAATGTTCTTATGTGAATACTGTGTGTAGCTCTGTTCATCTCATCTCAAAAGGAATGTTGTAAACTTGAAAAAAGCACAGGAAAGGATAATCAAAATGATCAAGGGGGGGGGAGGCTGAAAAACACCCCTGAGTACAGAGGAAAACATGATAGAGGTTTGTGGCAAGTTTTAAATTTATGGAGGACTTGGGTGTTTCAAATTTCAGCTGCGCCCTGTGCAAGGCCAAATTTCAGTGCCCCCCCCATACACACACCTCTCACTTTCCTTTCCTTTCTGTGCGTGCACTATGTCAGATTTGTGGTGGCACTCCCCCTTCCCCTTGGCTCAGTGCCCAACACAAGGAAGCCAGTTATGCTGTCCTAAATCTACCTCTGATGGATCTGTCAATGGTTATTAGCCATGACAATTAAATGGAACCACGGGGTTCAAAGGCAATGTACCTCTGAATACTCATATATGGGCATAAAAAAGACCCAACGGAAGTGTGGGCTGATGCTTTCACACCTTGTTTGTGGGCATCTGGTTAGCCAACTGTGGAAGCCTGGACACGGGGGAACTTTCAATCCAATCCAGTTGAACTCATTTTTAAAATATGTAGAAGCAAGGAAGCCCATATACTACCTGTTGCTGTTTGGACCAGCAGCATCCCTGGCACTTTTTCCCACACAGAGCCCCTCCATTTCTCCTAGTGCATCTTTCCTGCTGTGAATTATCACACAGTATCAATTTGCATTGGGCAATGTAAGAATCAGATCAGTCTCCTAGCATGACAGCTTCACTGTACTGTCTTAGCAGAGATGACAGTCTGCCAGTACACAAAATGGGTGGGGAGGAGCCTAGAGCTATAAAAAATGCAAAGAGTTACACACAAAAAAGGCAGCTGCTGCTGCAAATGCATCTCTTTGGAGCAAGAAAGAGAAATGCTAACTTAATGTTGTTTTAATGAGATGTTTTACACTCTCGCTTTGTATTTTTAGCCACACAGAGTATTTTCCTAAACAGGTTATAAATATGAAGAAATAAATATATACAAACGGTCTGAACATGAAGAACATAATCCAGAATAGTTTATTATGTAACGTCCTCTCTCTTCAGCATTTAAATTATTTCCCAATGTGTTCCTAAACTAACTACTATTCAGAGTAATTTCATTACTTTTAGAAAGAAACTTTACTTGTTCCTCTATATGTTCCTCTATGTTCCATCCTTCATCCTGCAAAACTATGCTACTGAGTCATCTCTTCCTTTGCAACGGCACGTTAATCTCTGCCCTGGCCATCCAATGGTGTACTTTGATTGTGGCTGGTGGTGAGCCACTTATAAATGCTAAGGCCATAAGAAGAGTCTGCTGGATCAGGCCATTGGCCTATGTAGTCCATTATCCTATTCTCCCAGTGGACAATCAGATGCCTGTGGGACACCCACAAGCCAGACACAGAGAGAAGAGAATTTGTCCCTCTTATGGTTTCTAGCAACTGGTATTCCGAAACGTTCTACCTCTAAACATGAAAGCAGAACATAACTATAATGGTTAGGAAAATGTATATGAACATAGAGGTTTTCCTAACCAGGCTTTTGGGGAGAGGCTCATAGGAGAAATGGCATGGAGGGAAGTTGATGCCATTCATACTGTGGGCCTGATCCAAAGTATGAGGGCTCATATACCGGTGTGTGGGGTGTGTGTGTGTGTGTGTGTGTGTGTGTGTATGAGCCCTCCTCCTTCGGATCATATATATTTGTTGTTTAGTCATTTAATCGTTTAGTCGTGTCTGACTCTTTGTGACCCCATGGACCATAGCACGCCAGGCACTCCTGTCTTCCACTGCCTCCTGCAGTTTTATATGGTATATATATATATATATATAGAGAGAGAGAGAGAGAGAGAGAGAGAGAGAGAGAGAGAGTAAAGAGATGGGAAATCCAGCCAGGGATCTTTGTTGTGGGATCAGCACAGCAATTATACTCAGTTTCTACACTAAACTATCAAGGATAAATACTACAGGCTAAGTTACAACGCAACCCTATCTACCACTTACCCGCAAGGATTCATTTCCTCGAGAGATTTAATAACATTCCTTATCTTTATATAAAAAATGTTAATTTGAAAAGAAAAGAAGCATATGCAGTAAATGCAGTAAAAAGCAATTAAGCTAGTAACAAAAACCACTTCCACTCATTTTTTATTTCACGATTCTGTACAATTGTCCAATTTGTTTGTTAGCAATAGCAGTTACACTTGTCATTCAGGCAGCATCTAATCTCATTAAATAACAAATAATAACAAATAATAATAATAATAATAATAATAATAATAATAATAATAATAGTCAGAAGAATGCAGTTATACAAGTCACCACACCATGTACACCTGGCATAGCCACAAGGGAGAAGTAGTATCTCATATTAACCAAATTTGGCTGGTTCATGGTTCAGGTGGGGATACCTACCCATGATTCATGGGCGTTCACACCACAGGTGCATGTGGAGTAGTCCCATGTTGGTCATGTAAACTGTTATGTACTGAGCTGAATCATAGAACAATAGGATCCAGAATCAGCAGTCTGATTGGTCCGCAGGAGCCACCCAATCCAACTCCAGGTGGAAGTGAATCCACAACCTGATTGGCCTGCAGGAGCAGCCAATCAGGCTGCTGGCAGAAGTCAATCCACAAACTGATTGGCCCACAGGTGTAGCCCTGAAGTAGCCAATCATGCAAAGCCCATTGTGTAAATAATGTATATAAGCAGATGGTTTGGGGAAAAGGGCATTCTTCTTCTCTTCTCTCCTTGATGACTATGAGCTGAATAAAGAGCATGAAATTCACTCTTGACTCCGAGTATATTTCATAAACACTTGCCATTCATGCTGTTCTTTCACCATTTGCAGCACATGGTATCATTTTTTGGACTTAGAAATGCTGGATCAGGCCAAAGCCTTATGATAGCCCAGCATCCTGTTCTCACAATTGCTAGCCAGATGCCTGTGGGAAGCCCCAAGCAGTAGCTGAATGCAACAGCACTCCCCTCTTGTGAATCTCAGCAACTGGCATTCAGAGGCTCCTGCCTCCAACACTGGGAGTGGAGCACTTCTCATGCATCACAACCATCATTTGCTTCTGTTTATAACTGCAGGGGAGCCTGGTTTTTAAAAGCCTGCAATATGTATGTCCATCGATACTCTGCTAATCATCTTTCCAAACTCATTATATTTTTGCAGCCCCCAAGTGGCTCCTAGGTGCTCCGAGCTCCAACCTGCCATTAATACTTTCCCTCATAGGCCCTAACACACCATCTGGATGGGGGTCAAAGGGCACATCTGACTCTGGTATCTTTTCTTCAGGCGGGAACTCTATATCAAAATGGAGAAAAACTACCCATGTGTGCCATCTGAGCAGGACAAAAGAGAGGTTCGAATTTAACTCTGTATTAGTTCTTCTTGAAGAGCAACAAGCAGATCTTCTTTGGTGGGTACCTTTGTGGCCAGGCCACGGGCCAATGTTTCCCAGTTATCAGTGCATTTTTTTTTTAGACTTGCCTTGAGAGCGTCTTGAAACCTCTTTTCTTGTCCACCGGCATTACACTTACTATAACATATGGGCTAAGAAACCATTACAGTTAGTATCTGTTAAAATTAGAGGAAATACAGTTGAACTGATACACAGGTGGTACCTAACGCCTCTGCAATGCAATCATATCAATCCATCAATCTGCTGGAGATGAAGCAACAGTATAAGTACTACCGTATGTATTATATGTGATGGACTTGTAACAGAATAGAGGAACTTTTGGACCACAATGTTTAAAGAAGTACTGTAAGTCTCATAATGCAATAAATGAAACAAAACTTGACATAATTGGCTTTATTGAACATTTTCCATGAGGACCAGAAGGACTTACACCATAAGGAACTGTTAACATTCCTGCTTGTAGCAGCCAGATAATTTATTGCACAGAGCTTGAAGAATCTGGACCATCTTCATCTCACACAGTGAAGCCAAAGAGTCTGGTTGCTGGGCCTGACAGAGAAATTGATTAAATACGTCAAGACGTTAAATAATACACAGGATTCTGACAATTTCATTGAAAAATGGCCTCCATTTCTATCCTTTTGCGTGGACAGGCGGAGTCCGCCAAACCCCAGGTGACCCCTGAGCAGAATAATGACTCAAGACAACTTGCTATGGCCTGGGATTAAAATTGGCCACAACTTTATTAAGATTCAGATGTAGGGAGACCTTGGCTCAGGCATTGAGCGTTTATCCTTCCCAGTCCCCAGCTGGGGATCTGGGAGACTTCAGGGTTATCCAGAATGTGTGGGGTTTGGGCTGGCTCTGGAGAACATATGTTCAAGCAGAGAGCCCACCCCCCGTTCGCCACTGCTGGAGGGGAGAGCAATGACAACCTCTCGGCATATGGCAAATGCCTCCCCTCAAGACCCCTTTAACAGGGAACCCTGGGATCACCGCCACAAAGTGGGCATGGGTCACCACTTCATGCCCCCCATTTAGGAAGATAGGCTAAAGGATTCCACCCAAGGCTTGAAACTGCCAAAGTTGTGACGTTTTGCTATGGGAAAGGCAAAACCTGCCAATGCAGGAAAATTCCTTTCCGGCCCTTCAACAGCAACCTTGACGTAGCAGCGCCTGCATACCTGTGGAGAAGAGGTTAACCTGCAAAAGAAGACTTAATTGAGGGAGTGGAGGGTGGGAGAAGCTCTGGAGCCGACAGCTGCTTCCCAGGTAAGTTATACCTTCTGTTGTGTGGGCAGGGCAGTCCCTCCCCTTACCTGGCCGATCCCCTGGCAATGCCTCCCCAGGATTGGGCGGTTGACTGAGGTAGGCGGAGACCTGAAGTATCCAGCCTGGGGAGGATGAAGCCAGTCCGAACTACCAGGAGCCGCACTGGGATCCAGGGGGCTGCATGCAACCATGCAAAAGTTGCCCCCCCCCATTTGATGTGGGGAGCGGTCATTCTACTGATAGCACAGAAACCTAGCATCTATCGGCTACCTCTGGAAAAATGTTTTTCCTTAACAATGAGTGGGAGAGGTGGGAGGAGAAGGGAAAGGGGTAACTTCTTCTGTTTATTCTTATTTATTATTAAACTCAATAAAAATATCTTTTTTAAAAAGAAGAAATTAACTTGAAACATTGAGGTTAATTTGCTATCCCAACAGCAGGTACAATTTAGCTGGAAGAGGGCAGTACCCTTATGTTTGGTTACACTTCAGAGATGTTTGCTCAGATGAAGGCTTTTTGAACATGGCAACCATTCTGTGCTTGTCAAATGCACAGATGTAGCAGCATAAATCCAAGTGTGTGAACCTCTGGCTAGGAATTACTGCAGTAATTACAAAGTAGGGAGAATAAGTACAGTGGAGAGCCGAGAGCAATCATCTGGAGCACTGCCAGCAGGCCACCCTCTTGCATTTGGCAGCAAAAAGAAAGTATAACACAGATAAAGCTTTTTATGATACTCCTTTCTTTTACTCTCAAGCAGGCAACGATGCGGAGGTTTGCAAAACCATACTCTTATTCTAGATCACTTAATCCAGAACAAATTGGGAGGGGTGGCTAATACCCCAGAGGACAGGATCACACTTCAAAATGACCTTAACAGATTAGACAACTGGGCCAAAGCAAACAAGATGAATTTTAACAAGGAGAAATGTAAAGTACTACACTTGGGCAAAAAAATTGAAAGGCACAAATACAGGATGGGAGACACCTGGCTTGAGAGCAGTACGTGTGAAAAGGATCTAGGAGTCCTGGTAGACCACAAACTTGACATGAGTCAACAGTGTGATGCAGCAGCTAAAAAAGCCAATGCAATTCTGGGCTGCATCAATAGGAGTATAGCGTCTAGATCAAGGGAAGTAATAGTACCACTGTATTCTGCTCTGGTCAGACCTCACCTGGAGTACTGTGTCCAGTTCTGGGCACCACAGTTCAAAAAGGATACTGACAAGCTGGAACGTGTCTAGATGAGGGCAACCAAAATGGTCAAAGGCCTGGAAACAATGCCTTATGAGGAACGGCTGAGAGAGCTGGGTATGTTTAGCCTGGAGAAGAGAAGGTTAAGGAGTGATATGATAGCCATGTTCAAATATATAAAAGGATGTCATGTAGAAGAGGGTGAAAGGTTGTTTTCTGCAGCTCCAGAGAAGCGGACATGGAGCAATGGATTCAAACTACAAGAAAGAAGATTCCACCTAAACATTAGGAAGAACTTCCTGACAGTAAGAGCTGTTCGGCAGTGGAATTTGCTGCCAAGGAGTGTGGCGGAGTCTCCTTCTTTGGAGGTCTTTAAGCAGAGGCTTGACAGCCATATGTCAAGAATGCTTTGATGGTGTTTCCTGCTTGGCAGGGGGTTGGACGGGATGGCCCTTTTGGTCTCTTCCAACTCTATGATTCTATGAAATATAATCTTCTAGTTCAGGGCCCACATCTCACTGACTCAAATGAGAACTCTGACATACTGTCAAGTGCATTCTAACACAAGCCGGTTCAGCTTTTAAATTGTGGGAAGCCTTTATTTCCACACAATCTAATGTACATTTTCTCATTCATTCTATACATGTGCAAGGAAATGCATTTAATGCATGACACTGTGTCCTTTAAAAAAAAAAAATAACTCGAACTTCTGTGACTAACCATCACTGTAATGGGTTAAAATCTCTGCTCTGCTCTTTGGAAAGATGTGAGAGGTGGGTGCGAGGAATCTACCTTTTTTCCCATGCTGAATCCTTTCGTCCAGTAGCACTTACACCCATAATTATGAAGTGCTTTGAAAAGCTGGTAAGAAATTATGTCATTGCCTGCCTACCAGAGGGATTGGACACATTCCAATTTGCCTACAAAACGAAAAGATCAACAGAGGATGCCGTGGCGATTGCCCTCCAAGCTGTCCTTGCACATTTGGAGCAGCGGGGGAGCTACGCCAGACTGCTTTTTGTAGATTTCAGCTCAGCATTCAATACCATTCTACCGCGACGTCTGATAACTTAATTTGGGAAATCTCGGGCTCCCGCTATCACTCTGTGGGTGGATACTGGACTTTCTTTCAGATCGCTCCCAGAGGGTCCGGTTGGGCCCTTATATGTCTAACATGCTTAGGACTAACACAGGAACACCACAATGATGTGTGCTTAGTCCGCTCCTTTATACTCTTTATACGTATGATTGTGTCGCTGCCCACCCTAGAAATAGGGTTGTCAAATTTGCAGATGACACAACCGTGATCGGGCTCATCTCTGATAAGGAGGGTGAAACGGACTATAGAGATGAGGTGGAGCAGCTGACAGAGTGGTGCAGAGTTAACAACTTGCTCATAAATACAAAGAAAACAAAGGAGCTTGTGGTGGACTTTAGGAGACAGAAGAACGAGGTCCAGCCACTCTTGATTGACGGAATTTGTGTGGAGAGGGTAACAACGTTTAGATTTCTAGGCATTGAGTTACAGGAGGATCTGTCCTGGAGTGTTAACACAAAGGGGCTTGTGAAGAGAAGGCGCAGCAGAGACTGTATTTTTTGAGAATTTTAAGGAAAAACCATTTTCCACAAAAGCTGCTGCTTGCCTTCTATCATTGTGCCATACAGAGCATGCTCACGTACGGTTTGTGTGTGTGGTACGGAAGCTGTACTTCTCAGGATAGAGCAGGGCTGTGTAGAATTATTAAAACAGCAGAGAGCATTATTGGCTGCTCACTCACCACCTTAGAACAAATCTACACCACCAGGTGCCATAGAAAAGCACTAGACATATCAAGAGATCCAACGCACCCTGGTCACCATTTCTTTCAGCTCCTGCCATTGGGACAGAGATATAGAACTATGCAGGCAAGAACGAGCCGTCTCAGGAACAGTTTCTTCTCTAGAGCGATTTTGGCCTTAAATGGAAAGCCTGGACTTTGAAGTCATTTTATTTTATTTGTTATTTGTATTATATTTACTGTTTTTAATTAGGTTTTTGGAATTTTGGATTATGCGGAATGCTTTATCTGAGTGGATGTAGCAACCGAGTAATTTCGTTGTTCCCGCAAGGGGACAATGACAATAAAGATATCTTATCTTATCTCTTATATTGGACTGGTGAGCAAAAAGGGTGGTTCAGCTGCATTGAGAGTCTGTAAAAATTATAAAGCATCCTTTAGTACCAAGGATTACCTTGTTATACAGCATCCCACTGTATTATGTCTTATGCTGTGGAGGACGAGCACAGGGAATGCAACACTCACTAACCATCATGCTCTGGGGGGGGGAACACAAAAGAGTAAATATTGGCAGCACTTAATCATACCTTTGCCTATAGGTAGCCTCTCTTCACAGCAGCTCAGCCCAGCATTTGGCAGCCTTGTGCATTTCTCTCAATCCCTTGCAGATAGACTGAGGCCTTAACTTGTCACTGCTCATCACTGTAGGAATATGAAAACAACAACAAAATCTGGGATTCCAGTTAGTAGAGCAAATCCCAGGGAAAGCCAGCCAGATACTGCATCTCCAAACTAAAATTTCTATAATCCTTCACAACAGGAAGACTACTGAAACATTCCCCCTTCTCACCCTTAAAAGCAAAAAAAAGTTGTTCCTCTACAGGGCTTCAGAGTCATCCAGGTCATGACCTCCAAGCACACTCCTGCTCATGCGAATAAGCTTTCCCAAACAGCGTTAAGCACTTGCAAGCCCAAAATAGCCACACATTGTTTGTGCAGGAGCTAACTGGCCAAGGCATGACTAGAATACTGATGGTGCCAATGCCCTAAAGATACATTCCCCGTTTGAAAGCCAAATGCAGCCAGCCTCTCCCTTAAGCTCATTGGCCATAGAGCAGGTGTTTTTGTACCCAAGAGCGAGCAGTAGCCACAAAGAGTCACTGGCATATTTCCCCTCCGTTTCTTTCATAGGGCTACAAAACTGAGCATTAGGGAGATCAATGGAGCCCACTAAAACCCTCATTTGTATTCTCTTCAAAAACCATTTCCAGAGCATTAAGAAGCCCCCAAAGAGTTGAGGAAATGGCGGAATAAATAAGCTGGAGCAAGGGGGAAGAAATAGAGCCAGAATGGCTACTTTAAAAAAAAAAATCACTGAATATTCAGTCATGATTTACATACAGACTATTTTCTACAGCCATGGCTTCTCTCCTCTCCTCTATCTCCTTAGGAACGGAGACCTTTGTCCTGACACAGCCCTTTCTTTGCTTCATTTTGCTACAGTTTGCTTCACAAAACTTGGGAAGAGTCCAACCAATGGAAGGCCTTCTTTATGGCTTTGTTATAATGGCAAGGAAGCATGTGTCAGCAATCGCCAGCCCAGGGTATCAAGCAGCCCGATGAGGAGCCCCACCTCCCCTTATTCCACTAACTGGCCAGCCTTGCATCTCTGTTTGCTTCCCCAAACTGAGTGGGCTGAGTGGGGAGAGACACTCAGAATTATTATTGACGTGTCTTTGGCCTGGCTCCTGTTTACCTTCCCCGGCGGGAAAGTGGAATGGAAGCCTGGCAGATTGCAGCATGCCAGTAACAGGTTGATTTCTTCTCTGCTCATCCTGCTGTCCTCCCTTTCTGTCTCCTTCTGCCTCCCTTTCACTTCAACTGAATCTATTCCTTTCACTGCGATATCTGGCTTTATAAACTGAACAACACTGGAGGGTTTTCCTCTTCTGGGATGCTGTGTTCTTTCCCTCTGTTCCTGTTCTGACCATTGTTCCAAAGAAAAAGATTCAGGTAGACCTGGAGGGAATAAAGGAACTTCAGTCTCCGCTAAGAATCCTTGAGGAATCCTGTGGTTGCAAATTCTGATATCAATGGATGTGATCAGTGCCTCCTAGACTAATGTGCATGTCTGAACTTAGTTATGCACCAGCTTTTACATTTCCCAAATGCTCTGACAGAGTTATTGGTGTGGAGGGGGGAGGGCTGTTTAACAAAATCAGTCCTCCTGGAGTTTAGGACATTCCACACCTTTCATCAGCAGTTTCTTTTTCTTTGGGGAAAATAAGTGGCTCACGTAAATGTAAACTAAGCTTTAATAGTAAAGAAAACTGCAACAAAATAGCATAATGAGAAAAACTGAATACAACATGAGGCAAGTCTGAGGCAAGAAAAAGAAGAGACAGTGTGTCCCTCAACAGAAACTTTGTGGAATACACTGAATGGAAGGGCTAATTCTGGAGCATACCATGCAAGCCAGGTGCCAATTATTCTACAGATCACATTAGGCCCCCAGTGTTTTTCTTACAGTTTTTGGCTCAAAGAACATATCAAAATATATTTTTGAAAAACTATTCTGATAAAAAGTCATTTAGAAATTTTTCTGGGGGGTACGCAGGGGTATGTATACCCTTAAACATTTTGTGAATATAAGTTTGGCCTCATTGAGAGACAGTATTTTAATATGAGTAGGGAAATGAGAGTACCCCCTAAACATATTTTTTTTTAGAAAAGAAAGCACTGGAAATGTGCAATAAATGGGTATTTGTGTGCAATCCTCATACAGATTTGTTGTGTGGTTGTTTTTATTAATTTGCAGATCAATGTGGAAATAGGACAGAATGGAACTATCAAGGGACACATGCAAAAGCAGTACAGACCAGAAATTCATCTATAGCTGGTCCTCACTTTTCATTCAATTTAGCCACAAAAACATTGTAAGAAGGGCCATTATTTATTTAAGGGGTCTAGAGATTTAGATTTAGTGTATCTAGCTTCATAGACCCTAGATTTAGAAATCGTCCAGCATATCACTCTTCCAGCTCTTTGCCATGAGAAAGGGTGCTCTATAACTGAAGCATCCATGATAAGTTATCATTCCAGGTCATCTTAATTATTATGCCACGTGGATGTTTTTCAATTTCAGCCAATACTTGGTTCCACCATTTTGGATTATATTTGGCTTCCTTGGAGATCACTGCAGCAATAAATCTTAAAGCAGCTGTTCTGGAAAGCCTGCTTATTCCACTGCTGAACCGCTCTGGTTAGAAAACGTTCCCATCCTAATGTTTAATTTACTTTACTGTTATTTAAACCCTTTACAATTCTCAGCAGAGATATGACAAGCACTTCTTATCTCTTTTCTTTTAGATATCTTATTCTCCCGAGCGTTTGCAGTCCTTCTCATTTTCTCATTATTACATACCAATCTGATAAATTTAGTGTCTAGCCTGTTCCAGCCACTGATAGAGGATGCCTGAGCAATGCTTTCTCCCATTGCATATGTTATGTACTGAGCTGAATCCTAGAACAATAGGATTCAGAATCAGCAGTCTGATTGGTCCGCAGGAGCAGCCAATCAGGTGGCTGGCAGAAGTGAATCTGCAACCTGATTGGCCTGTAGGAGCAGCCAATCAGACTGCAGGCAGAAGTCAATCCACAACCTGATTGGCCCACAGGTGTAGCCCTGAAGTAGCCAATCACGCAAGGCCCATTGTGTTAATAATGTATATAAGCAGATGGTTTGGGGCAAAGAGCCATTCTTCTCTTCTTCTCCTTGATGACTATGAGCTGAATAAAGAGCATGAAATTCACTCTCGACTCCAAGTATATTTCAGCATAGGAGACATTACAAGTCAGTTAAATCAGCTTACAGCAAATGAAGCCCATGTGATTAAGCTGCCTTTTAAGTTGGTTGCATTCACCAATCAAGTGAGCATGAGCCATTATATTAATCAGGCTCCCGTTCTGGAAACATAAGGCCACCAGCAACACACCTTACTTAGCAAATAAGGAACTTGGTCCCTTTCTAGAAAAATGTCTAAGGGTTTCTCCACACTTAGCTTTTGCCCCACACTTTCCAGGCACACTTTAAAGCTTTTTGTGCAAGTGCTCTTTTTCCCCCACGCCTGAGCTATAAAACACAGAGCATGCCCGGAAATTGTGGAGGGAAGATAAGTGTGGATAAGCCCTAAGGCAGCTCAGCTATGTGGGAGAGTTATGCAGCAGTTTCCTTCTCCAGCTGATCCACCCAGAACTTGCAATGGCTGGACTGGAAGGCACGGAGTTGCAACAATGGGTGGAGCCATCAAAAGCCTTAGGAAAGAGGTAGAGCTACAGAGGCAGACTGGTGGAAGAGAGACCTGGCCAAGCAGAAGCAATCTGAAGACAAGAGCAGCACCAACCACAGCAGCTGGGCATGCTTGGCATGTCAACAGCATTGGAAACGACCAGAAGTGGAAAGAAACCCGTGATTTCTCCTTCCTCTGGGGGTGAAACCTCCCTTGCCTGAAGGGCAGCTGTGTGAGAGAAGTGGTCTTTCATGCTCCTTCCTTCATTGTATGGCAAGAGGAAGTGAAGAGCTGAAACTTTGCCAGTCCTAGATTGACATCTAGCGGCCAGCCATGAGAAGGATGCATCTCATTGAAAGAATTGCTCTGAGAACCCAGGATGCTGAGCCTAAATCCCCCACATGCACAAGGAAGGTGTTTGAATACACTCCAGAACTTAGCCAATGGTTGCCTCCTTGAGATGTGAAGGCAAAGGGCTTCCCATTAACCCACAGCTGCCCGCAGCAGGGCCCAAGACTTGCATAGCTTTCCCTCGCACACACTTTGCAAGCTGTGACATCTAGACCATGTGCAGTCAACTCGCGTGCTGGAGAAGAAACCACCCAGATGGGTCAGTGGGTACCTGTTGCAGTCCCCGCCCCCAAGTGAACTGAAATAGGTGGTGAAATTGGGGGAGGGGGCCAAGGTCAACAGAAGAGCACATGTAGCTATGCAAAAAGTCCCGAGTTCATGTCTACCATTTCCACTTTTTTAAAAATCCAGATAAAACTTCTACCTGAGGCCATGGAGAGTTTTTGCAGGTCAGGGAGCCTAGCGGTCTGACTCAGCCTAACAGCAGTGAGTGAGCATCCTGGCTGCCTGCTTGACTCCCCCATGGGCACATCTACAGTTTGTAAGATAGGGAACATCTTACATGAAGATGCCTAGGAGTACAGTTTTGCCTCAAAACCCACCTTTCCTTCAGGACCAGCCTTAGGGGACCAAGCAGAAGGGAGAGCCTAGCTGAGCTTAGTACTGTCTGCAGTTAGCGAGGCCAAAATTGTTGAGAGGTAGTTCTGTTCATTGAGATAACTAGGAAAGACAGAGAGCAGTAGGGCCTGTAGAGCGAAGTTTTGCAGTTCTGCACAAGCCATTCAGTGCAGCAACACTGCAAACTGGGTGGGTGGCATTGAAGGCGCTCTTCAAGCTGAGCACTATTTATCATAGCTGCCAAGTTTTCCCTTTTCTCGCGAGGAAGCCTATTCAGCATAAGGGAAAATCCCTTAAAAAAAGGGATAACTTGGCAGCTATGCTATTTATCCTAGGGCCAACCCTGCTTCTCTTCTTATGACACACATTAGCTCAGTTTCACTGTGGAGCCTGTTTAATGAATGCCAGGGACCGCAGAATTTTAATGTAACTCCTTGTCCTGGAATAGCTACACAATAGCCCTTAAAAAGAGAAACCTCTCTAATGCAGGCTTTCTTGTGCTTCAGTTTCACTTTCTATACCATACAATAAGGCAGGGGTAGGCAACCTAAGGCCCGTGGGCCACAAGCGGCCCATGGGGGTCATTTAACCAGCCCACGAGCCACCCCCGAACAGTGCCACCTGTTTGGCGAGTCCCCACGCACTGCGCTAAACCGGTACAGCGCGGCGCATGGACTTGCTTCCGCGGTGCCGAAAATTGCGTCTGTGCATGCTCAGGTGCTGGAAATCATGTCTGCGCAGATGCTGGAAATTGTGTTCGCACAGACACAGTCACCGGGTGCAATGCAGCCCATGGAAGCGAGGTAAAACTTGCCGACCCCTGCAATAAGGACTTCAGGATCACATTTCACTACAGAGCCATCATACCCTCTAGTGATGGACACAGAGAGAGATGCCCTGGTGGCAGGCATTGAGTCGTCAAAAGAAGGATCAGACACCCTACAGGTCAAGAACTTTGAGGAGCAGGTAGGGGGCCCCTCAATCCAACCCTTCAAAGATCCCCTTGAAGGACCCTCTGAATTGGTACCTGGTGAGAACCCCATGGAATTCTAAGAGGAGGAGTTGGGGCGGCTCAACAGTCCTCAGCAGTGAGGCTGCCAAAAGCTTTGGGTCAAGGCTGGAGTGCGGCATCACGATGTGCACCTACAGACCCAGGCCATTGGTATACTTGTGAGTAAGGGGCCTCATGAGTAAGTTGGGCCTCATGAGTAAGGCATTCCTGATACCCCTTCACTGCCAGCAGGTGTTGTTGAGGAAACCATATTCTTCCAGCTTCTGGAAACAACACAGATCTCTGCCTTCTTGGTCCAAATTCTAGTCTTGCTGCCTGCCTCCATTGTACCTTGTCTGACCTCCTTGTTTTGTTGACTGTTTCCTAACCTTGTTTCTGGGTCACATTTGGACCTAGACTGATTCTCTGTGCTTGTCCTTGTTTTGTTTGAACTATACTGGTGAGTACTTTGGTAGAGGCTTATATTGTCTGTAAGTGAGATCCTAGCTCCATCCATGAGAGCATGGCAGGAGAATGCAATGCAACATTCTGTAGCCTCTAATCCTGAACAGTTATGATTCTGCATAATCCATCTATTACTGCCATGCTCCGAGGCAAGTCTGGGGGCAACCTGCTGATTTTTTTGCCCCATTGCTTCCATGGATTGTAGTCATAGATATCACAGGGGCACCCCTCGATTTTGCTGTAAGTGTTTTACAAGCGACATGGGGGTGAACAGCCAAGACCTGACTGCCCGCCAGCATGAATTTACAGTGGCTCCATAATTGAAAAGATCTGTTGTGTTAGCCCAGCAAATACTTTACAAACAAAAACTAACCCATTTTCAAGCAGTGGTTCAATAAAGCAGGGCAAAATAATTGATCAGTCAGTAGCTGAACAAATTAATTAGCCAGAGTAATATTAGCAAAGTCTCCCGAAATCTATATTTGCTACAGGACCCAGCAATTATTTGTACATTGCTTTGGAAAATGTTGACTGTCACCGGGCAAGATTCATCGTACTATAATCTCATTACGAGCAACATTCAATCATCCTCTGATTTGTATTCTATCATATGAGATAATAAAGACTGGTGAGAGAGAACGTCACAAGAGGCTGATTGAAATCATGTTGCTTCGATAGCAAATACAAATATGGATAGTTCAGACTAGCTTAGAGAACAGCTGGCCCTTTGTATAAAAAAGGGGGGGACAATTAAACACAAAAATATATATGAAGAGATTAATCAATTTAAGGTTGTAAAAGAAATGTGTCCAAGTCAATAAATGGTGCTGAATCACCGAAGAGAATCAAACCTGCCAATTCCAAGGCAATGGACAAACCAGGCTGCTAATTGTGTACATGGGTCACACAGATCTGATTTATTTATCTGTGTGCACTTTTGTGTATGTTTATCCCACGAGTGATTTTAATTGAACTCTATTTTAGTGTTATCTGTCCACACTAGTGGGCAGAGCTTGATGGGGTGAATTTGTACTGTTGTCCCCACCCCTTGATAAGCAATTCCCCACCCTCCCTGAGTCCTGGAATTCTGAGGTCCATTGTGGGCATGTGCACACAGGGGTGCAAACTTTAATAAAATATTGGGGGGGGTGCCAGGTAAGCCCCACCCTGCATAATCATTTGCATGATGCATGCACACCATTTGAATGGCAATACCCATCGACTTTGGGGGGAAGGCCCCCCTCAAATATTTTATTGGCTGAGGACCCCTCGGCCCCTAGGAGTTGGCTCCTATGTGCACAGTTATCAGTTTAATTGTGTGCAATGCTTTTTTTCTTATTAAAAAAAATTCCAGTGTATCAGGCTTACCTAAAAGAGCAGCTTAAGAAAAAAATGGCTGTGTCACAGCCCTCCTACCCCAAATCTGAGGTTTGTTGTGAGCCAGTATATGTTTACCCATGCAGGTGTCCAGGTTTTTGTTTTTTGTTTTTACTTTACAAAGTTTCCGGTATACGAGATTTGCACAAAACAGTGGGTTAAAAAATAAAATTTAATCATGTGCATGTTGCAAGTGGCTCCACCACCAGCCCACTGAGGAGTGCCTTGCTATTGGCAGTAGGGGGTGCAGTGATAAAATAATGCCAAACGAAACATCAACCACACACATAATGCACTTCAGAACATCCACAGTTGGATAACATGCAATCTTATGCTGGGTTTTCCCCTCCCCCTTACTGCATTATCCACAGATCATTTTTAAAAAATCCAAATTAAATGGGAGGGAATGTGTGCTTGGATGAGAAAAAAATTGTGTGGGTGGCACAAAAAACATGCCCACATGGGATGCTTAGAGTCCATTGTAAACTATCATGTATACACAGCCAAACTAGAGCTTTGCATAGGCACAGAACCCAAAACTATAGCTATGCTTGTTGTTGGCTAGTTTTGAGATGGGGTGATTCAATATTTAAGAACACACAAAATTATGCAAATATGTAGTTTCATTTGAGTCAGTTCTCTCCTATTGTTCCCTAATCTGCTGCTGCTTTTGTGCCTTTAAAAAAACAAAAACAAAACCCTGGGCTCTCTTCTTCCTCAAAAGAGTCAAATGAGTTATCCCAGCCAGTGCGCAGTGTATTATATCACAACAATGCATAGCCAATAAGAGTTGATTCTGATTTGAGATCACCAAGCACAAGTGTGGCAGCCTCCAGGATAGCTGACAGGTTTCATTTTCTTTTGATGTAATGCCTGGGGAGTGGTTGAAAGGGGAATGCTTCCCAGCGGCCAAAGATATTCACACAAAGCACCTTTTCTTTGGCTCAGCTCTAAGTTAAACACTAGTGTTTAAGTGCCTGTTACACATCTGCATAAGGAAGCTGGTCACTGCATTCTGCACTCACTTTTACCTGCAAAGAATCACCAAGGGTAATTCCACAAGGAATGCATTGGAGCAATCATTCCACAAATGCAAGAGCTGTGTGCAGGATGCTAGTGACTCTCCCAATGGCCTTGGACTCCAGCTCCCATCAGGACCAACCAACATGGCCAATGGCTAGGAAGGATGGAAGTTACAGTCCCAACAACATCTGGAAAGCCACAGGTTTCTCACCTCGTGTTAGAGGGTCTGTGGAACAGAGAAAAAAGAAGAAAAGAAATTATGGCTTAATAATCAAAAGAGGGATGGTACATGCTATTATATTCAATCATAAGCATCATCCTACAACAAGAAGGAGAACGTACATGATTTTCTGTGAACTGCCCTGAGACCTCCAGGTATAAAGCAGTATATAAATTCAATAAATAAATAAATAATATTAACTTTAAGGCAATCTATAGGTCAGTGCCTGCCATCAACACCTTCTTTTTGTGGGGTGCAACCAACCACCCTTCTTTTCATTTTGCTTACACAATGTAAGTTCCACTTCAAACAACTAGTGAACTGCACAGAAAAGTGCCCGTGTGGTTTGGTTACTGATGGCAATGTATCTATAGACACACCATCTCCAAATGGTCATTTATCATATCTCCGTAAACTACCGTGTTTCCCACATTTTAAGACACCGTCTTATATTTATTTTACTCAAGAAAATAAGCCATCCATCCGTCTTCCCCAGGATCTTGTCTGTCTTAGCACCAAATCTAGATGTTTGAACAACTCCCCAATGGCCATTAGAAGGATAGTCTTACTGCCTTAACACTTTGCACGTGCTATTGTATATCTTCACTAACTGGCACACATTGATCTCGGCATTGACAAACGCAAATCACACATTCAACGAGCCAGGGCTATTGCAGTCATAATCAATGCCTTGTAAAGGACATCTGAAACTTTGTGTTCACTTTGCCAGAACTACTCCTCGGTTACCTGGGCAAACAACCTAGAACAAAAGGGTGTGCTTTATGTTAGCACACAGACTACCGTACAATGTCAGCTTTTGTCTGAAGGGCTTTCAGTGTTTGTTTAGAAACATCCCTCTCTTTTTTCCCAGGTTCTTAAAATAGCTGTGTGCCGTGCAGTCACAGCGCCCCCTGCTGCATATTCAATGGAAATTGGACGATAACACTCCAGAAAACATTTCCAGGTGGGTGCTTACTTTAACACAGAGAGACACACCTCTCTTTCTTCTCAATAGGTATAGACGTTTCATAAGAGCAGTAAGTCATATTCTGTCACACTCTCCCAAGAAGCTGCCCAATGAATGTTACACAACTCAGATCTTTCCAAAGACTGTGGTCTTTTAAAAAGAAAGAGAGAAAGCAATAAACTTCCTGTGGTGATGGGGTAATTAATGAAGTGGACATACTGCAAGAAGAGGAAGGCTGGAAACATCTCTACACTCAGGGCCACCACAACCATTGGGCACAACTGCCTCAAGTGACAGGTACTGGTTATACGGTACCTCCTGAGTCCACAAGCTGTTTCCCTCACTTGGAATACAGAGCTGTTATTTATTAGATTTCTCTTCTGCCCCCTAAGATCATAGGGTAGGTTACAATAATGGAATACACCATTATAAAAACAGGCAAGGCCATTACAATTATAAAGCAAATATGGGTGCCACTTGGTCTATCTTGGGTTGCTTAACTAGCCTGATGCCTCAGGTGTGGTGAAGGATGCTATCCTGTTGCCAGGGTGGCAAAATGTCTTCCACTGGTCCTTACTACACTAGACTCTGCTACAACCTTAAGAAGAGTACACAGTTAACACATCCATAAGTCTCATCTAGGAACTGAGACAGATACAGTTAGAAAGGTAGTATTTATATCTTTACAATCAAATCCCAGGCCTTTTTTTTCCTGCAGAAGGATGTGTTCAGAGAACTGCTGGGGCCATGCCAAAATGGGTAGAATTAGAACAGTTTTCTGCCAACGCTTCCTTAGACGAGGTCTACGGCCACTTGGGCTTCACCCAGCTCTTTCACTAGGCAATACAAAATAGACACTTCTGCCTCAGCAGAAGGCACTTTGGCAGGAGGGTCCTTCTAAAGGTCCTGAATCAGTAAACAGAGTCCTTTTCCCCACCCTCATTGAATAAGATTTAGCACGGGTGCCTTTTCTGCAGTGACCCCAGAAAACAGTGCTGGTGCCAGACTATTTTGTACCCTAGGAACACACACCCAAAATGGCTAACCTCGATTTTCCAAAACAGATGTCTTGTAGAAATGATAAAATTATTTGAAATATAAAATAAAAGTAAAATGTTATCAGAAGGGATAAAATATGGCAAAAACTAATCTGTATAAAACTGTGCCCCTCAAAGGTCAGCACTGCACTGCTTGGGCCCTAGATGGCTGCCTAATTGGCCCAATGATAGCACCGGCCCTGCCCAGAAAGAACCATTGGTTCCTGCCTAAATCAGTATTCCTGGGGTATTCCTGCAGCAAAGGCATCAAGCCTTCGACCACACAGTGGCCCCAAACCCTTTCACAGCAACCCTTTTACAGTGGTACCTCGGTTTACAAACACAATTGGTTCTGGAAGTCTGTACTTAACCTGAAGTGTACTTAACCTGAAGCGAACTTTCCCATTGAAAGTAATGGAAAGTGGATTAATCCATTCCAGACAGCTCCGCAGAGTACTTAAACTGAAAATACTCAAACTGAGGCGTACTTAAACCGAGATATGACTGTAGTCATGTCCCTTTACATACCTCACAATAATAGCAGTCACAAGCTATAAAGGTATATTGAGATTGAGAAGTAAACTCTACTGAGTTGGGTGGGACGTACTCCCATGTAATTATGACATTTATAATATTGCAGCCTAACCAGCAAGGAGCTCAAGTCTTGTCCAAATGAGCCATGTAACCTCAGAAGCCAGCCCTGTCTGCTACTAATTGGCCCATTGCTTTCAATAAATGAAATAAAGTTCAAATTTCCTTTTTTTAAAAGCATGTTACTTTTTAAAAAAACTTTTGACTTCAAAACAATTTCTGAACATCAACACTATTGTGATTTTGTATGAAGAATCATGTCCAAATCTAGCTTCTGTTTAATCTAATAAATAAAACTCTGAGGACTCCTCAGCTTGAACAAGGGGTCTTAATCTTCCCATTTTAACAAAAGACAAAACATTGCTACTGAAGTACATTTCAGTGGTTTATAATTCAATAGGCAATAGACCTTGTAATTAAAAATAAATGTGAAGAACTGTCTATGCAAATTCAATAACTGGACCAATTATGGGGGAAATTCTTTGCTAACCAAATACAGAAAACACTGCCATTGTAAGGGCCTGAGTTTGAATACTTCTATACTACACAGAGTGATTTACAGACCATGAAACTTGTGGATCACTTGGGGGGTTGTTGTTGTTTTTTACTGCTGGTGGGTTTTTTAGGAAATATAAAATTTTGCTGTACAGGAAAATATGGTGAATTGGATCCTGTGGACGTATTTGAGTAGAACAGAACTTTACAGCTCCCTCTCTACCCTCAGTCTCTCAAAGGCACTTCTGAGAGTCAGGGACCCTTTGGAATTATGTGGGTGTGGCCCATGGGCTGCAGTTGGATGAGGAATCCATTGCCATCAGAAGAAAACACACTCCTTGCCAGAGCAGAATCAAAGCAGTCCTTTTGGACTCAAGACCTTGTTTTTCTGTAACTGGAACTGCTCCGTCATCTAATCATCTTGCAACACCATTACAATTGTGTCTCAAAGCACTTCCCTTTGCTTTTCCTCATAAGAGTGACTGTCAACCATGGGTGAAAGAGGTGCATTTGGGGACATAACCACCATGGGGACAAAACCTTCTTGCAGTTCCAACAGCTGCAGACGTTGACAGCTTCTTCTTCTTCTTCTTCTTTGGCAATCACTTGTAGCCAAGTAAGATTGTCTTCCATAAACACGGCTTTAACAATGGGTCCGTAAGGGACTGTGGAGGCCCATTCTGGATCCACAGTGGGGACATTGGTTTCCAGACGGGAGTTGATCACGGTGTGGATTTGCCAAGCGTGCCTTCCTCTTGGCACGTTTCTCCCTTGCATCCTGAGATCGAGTTTCTTCAAAGCCCATGATACCTTTGGTAAAGGCTGTTCTCCAACTGGAGCTGAGCCTACTCATATGGACACATTTCCCAGCCCCCTCTTCTCTTTAGCTACATCCAGTATTATATTGCTGAGTCGTGGAGAGACAGAACTGTTGTGCACTTTATGTGGGGCTTCTCCCAAAGACTGTCCTAAATATTCAACTGGTCCAGAATAAGACTGCTCCCTTTTTTTGGGGGGGGGGGACACAGGCCATCACGATTCTATGAACATATTTGTTTTGAAACAACTTCATTGGGTACCAGTTTGTTTTCAGACCCAGTTCAAGGTGCTGAACACTTTGGGTTCTTTTTGGGTCTTTAAGAGTGCTTCTATGTATACCATCACTGACACACCAATCAAAGGCCAATCAATCAATCAATCAATCAATCAATCAAAGAAGTGTTGGTCCCTGTACCATCACTTTTAGGCAATGAGTGAATCCAATGATATACGTGCGCAAGCAGAATGGAGTTCTGCTCATACCACACGACTTCACCTTCTTTTCCTTTACTTGCAAGCCCTCTGCATGCCCCCAAGATCTACTCTGGGGGATTAGCGGACCCTCTGAAGCAATGTAGGAGGGAGGGAGGAAAGTCCCATTGCATGAGCAGATGTGCACTTCTCTGACTTCGGATTACATTATCCACCAGGAGGCCTTATTCTTTGTGAACCCTTGAATTATGGAATTGCCCCTTTGCAGGAGGCATAAGTTGTAATTTATTTGCCTCTTTTTGGAAACAAGCTCTTTCACCATATTTGTTGAAACTGAGACTGAGACTGAAGGGTTTGAGACTGCCTTCATCTATTGTGCTGTTGGTTCTTAGTAATAATAGTAGTAATAATAATGATGATGATTTATTATTTATACCCCACCCATCTGGCTGGGTTTTCCCAGACACTCTGCTTGGTTCCCGAAAGAATAATAATAATAATAATAATAATAATAATAATAATAATAAACGAGAAAACATCAAACATTAAAAACTGCCCTAAACAGGGCTGCATTCAGATGTCTTCTAAAAGTCAGATAGTTGTTTAATTCCTTGACATATGATGGGAGGGCGTTCCACAGGACGGGTGCCACTACCGAGAAGACCCTCTGCCTGGTTCCCTATAGCTTCACTTCTCACAGTGAGGGAACCGCCAGAAGGCCCTTGATACTGGACCTCAGTGTCCGGGCAGAACGATGGGGGTGGAGACGCTCCTTCAGGTATACTGGACCGAGGCCGTTTAGGGCTTTAAAGGTCAGCACCAACACTTTGAATTGTGTTCAGAAACGTACTGGGAGCCAATGTAGGTCTTTCAGGACCGGTGTTATATGGTCTCGGCGGCCATCTCGATTTGTTTTGGTTTAATTTCTGAATTCTGAAATATTCTGTTGTACTCTTATTTTTGTCATTTACATCAACTGTTCTACTCCTGATGAAAATATTACATAATGTAAGGAAAGAAATTGACCTTTGTATGTATACCTTGCTTATATACATAACGTGTATGCTTTGCTTGGAGTTGGCTTACCTGTGGACACCTGTGTCCACTTTCAAGGTCAGTACCTGGAAGTTATATCTTAAGGACCAAAGAATGTCAAGTTCAAGCAACTTTTACTTTGATTCTCCATAACTGTAAGCTTCCAAGCACTATTTTAAAAAAAATATTGTTGCTCTACAAACAGTTACTTTTTAAATCAGGCCAGCTGCTATTTGAACCCTTCCTTCTCAGGATCTGTAAAGAGGCATGATCACTCTAAAGAAAGTTTCCTTGCAGAGCTATGCTAACTAGACATGTTCAATGACAAGTGACAGAAAAGAGACAACATTTTGCTGTTTCCACAGAATCCATCAGTCTGAGAATTTCAGCTTTCAGTTTTAAAAGGCACTTTTTAAGCTTTTAAACTACAAAGTATTCAATATTCGAGACTAGCAATGACATTCATGTGAAGGAATATGAGTCCTTTGCAGGGCTATCGTGGCACCTTAAAGACCAACACATTTATTATGCTTTAAGGTTTCATAGAGTACGGTCTACTTCATCAGCTGCAATAAGTGCAATTCTTGAATAACAGATATTTGTGCACATGGGTTTTTGTGGGGGGTGAGAATAAAAAGTGATATCAGAGGGAAATAAAATGCAGAAAACAACAGACAGTGTTAATTACATACTTTCCTATGATGAGGGACTTGAAGCCATCCTGCAACCTTGAATCTTAAACTGTACTGAGCATCATTTGCTTGCACTGTTTCATTCCTACTTTTTATATCCCACAAAAATCAAGAAAGCTTATATCAATAGTTCTCAACTTTCATCTACTGAAAACCTTGGAGAATATTTTATTCCTTTCACCAGAACACTGATGAAAGGCATACTTCACTTTCATAGGAGAAAGTTCCTCACTTCAAGAGATGAATTCATTGTTGCCTCTGGTAAGCTAAGAGATTTTTGATATTAAATTGATTTTTTTTTCCTGTTTATCGTTTCTCTCTCTCAATTTGACACATGTGATGACCTCTTACTAAAGTTTCTGCTTAAAAGGTATAATTAAGCAGAACGAAACAAAATCTTAAAATTCAATTCGGCTTACCTGGTCCCATTATGCCACATTAAAGAAAACAACCATTTTTAAAATGCAGTAAAGGCACAATCCTGTTCCGAAGATCTACTACTGCTAGCTGAGCAGCCTTAAGAATAAAGGATTGGTGAATATGTCAATCTTGGTTTCTCATGGTTCCAATCTTAAATCCAGTTCTTCACATTTCCAGCTCAGTTTTGGGAAGGAGGAATAAGTCCTCATTCTCCTAATATATGCCTTCCTGTATACATTTGATGCCTAATACACACATTTTTGCAAAGCAATTTCCCCTAATATAATGCATTCTGCATTATTTTCATTTATATATGCATTCATATCACCCTGGCATGTGCATTTTTGTACACATTACTTAGCTAGAGAACTGTACTGAAAATGTCTGTTTTGTTTCACGTATTGCTTTGAAATTAGGTGGGCTCACCTATAAATATGAACTAAGTCAAATTTCTCACCCCTTCCTACTTAGGAAGCAGCTTAAGTGTCAAACACCAGTGGAATGATAGATATAGAAATGTGGGCATATTATGAGTGTGTTGTGCTTATTCCATAGCTAACGCCCTTTAATTTCTACAGCACGGCCACAATGATGATGCAACTCTACACCACATCAAGGGCTGGTGTGTTTTCCCTCCCAGGAAAATCAACAGTTTTAAAAAGCAGTACAGTGGTACCTCGGTTTATGAACACAATTGGTTCCGGAAGTCTGTTCATAAACTGAAGCGTTCATAAACTGAAGCGAACTTTCCCATTGAAAGTAATGGAAAGTGGATTAATCCGTTCCAGACGGGTCCACGGAGTACTCAACCTGAAGCGTACTTAACCCGAAGCATGGGTGTAATTGGTTCCGGAGGTCTGTTCATAAACTGAAGCGTTCATAAACTGAAGCGAACTTTCCCATTGAAAGTAATGGAAAGTGAATTGATTCGTTCCAGATGGGTCCATGGCGTTCGTAAACCGAAAATTTGTAAACCAAGGTGTGAGGGACAGGGGATATCGCGAAGTCCCTCCCCTCCTGAGTTCAAGCCAATCCCCGAGCACAGGGGGAAGCAGAGAGAGTTCCGATTCCAGTGGGGAAGCAGGAAGTCGTGTCCGAGGCTCAGGCAAGGTAGAGGAGCCAGGGTCCCAGGTGGGACAGGAAGGGGCGAATAAGGGCGGGAGACCCATCCCCCCAACTCCGGAATTACGCAGAAAGAGGAGGGGAAAGAGGATGGGTCTGCCAAAGCTTTTGTGTTGGAGAAAGACGCGCCAAAAGCCATTAGGAGGTTCTGAAACCGACTGACCACATCACTCCGTGTAAATAGCAATGACTTAAGCACTGTAAATACGCAGCACCAATAAAAGAATAAGATGCAGAGCTGCGTAGCGTCGTTACTCTGAAGTAGTCCACTCCGGCCACTGTGACAGCAACCTCCTAATGCTTTTTGGGCTACTTTGGAGTTGCCGGGATGAGCGTGTCAGAGGCGGAGAGATGGCGGCAGATCGCGGAGCAAGCCCAGCAAGAACTGCAGCAGCTGTCGCTGCAGGCGCAGGGGGAATTGAAGGCAGCTAAAGAAGAGACTAAGAAGGTCCAGGACGACCGGCTACAACTTGCGGAACAGGTGAGAGCGCTACAGGAAAGAGAGCAGGAATTAAGGGCGGTGGCGGTAGACCTCCAAAACAAGCTGGATGCAGAGAAAAACAAGGCGGGAGGGGCACCCCAAGTCCAAGTGCTGCCAGGAAGGAGAGCCGGGACCCTAGTAAGCAAGTTCAATGGAGACCCGAGGGAATATCAGGGCTTTGAGACTGAGATTGTGTATGCTCTTGAGCTGCACCACGATGAGTTCCCTGATGATGAGCACAGGGTAGCGTTTATTGTGGAGCACCTTACCGGGGCAGCCAGGGAGTGGCTAAGACCGTTAATCGCAACAAAGAATCCTTGCATGAAGAATGTCAAACTATTTCTAGAAGGTTTGAAAATGATGTATTCGTCCGATAGTCATATGGACCAGACTAAGGAGGAACTTCACAATTTACGCCAAGGAAATATGACAGTTCGCGCGTATTGGGCGAAATTCACCATGGCGCTGGGAAGCGGAGTTTGAGGAACCAGAGGATGAGGTATGGGTGTCACCGAGATCCACCCAGTCAGAGGAAGGAGCAGATTGGCAGAACATTTTTACCCCCACCAGCTCTGACGCCACAGACTTTTTGGGATTCCCGTCCTCCCAGGCGGAAGGGGGGGGCTTGCAGGACTGGGGGGAGGTGTTCACACCAACGGGCTCGGAAAGCACTGAGTTCTTAGGCTTCCAGTCGTCACCGACACCTGGAGGGGACCTGGGGAGGGGTGAAGGAGAGCTTGGGAGGGGGGTGGATGTGAGGGACAGGGGATATCGCGAAGTCCCTCCCCTCCTGAGTTCAAGCCAATCCCCGAGCACAGGGGGAAGCAGAGAGAGTTCCGATTCCAGTGGGGAAGCAGGAAGTCGTGTCCGAGGCTCAGGCAAGGTAGAGGAGCCAGGGTCCCAGGTGGGACAGGAAGGGGCGAATAAGGGCGGGAGACCCATCCCCCCAACTCTGGAATTACGCAGAAAGAGGAGGGGAAAGAGGATGGGTCTGCCAAAGCTTTTGTGTTGGAGAAAGACGCGCCAAAAGCCATTAGGAGGTTCTGAAACCGACTGACCACATCACTCCGTGTAAATAGCAATGACTTAAGCACTGTAAATACGCAGCACCAATAAAAGAATAAGATGCAGAGCTGCGTAGCGTCGTTACTCTGAAGTAGTCCACTCCGGCCACTGTGACACAAGGTGTTCATAAACCGAGGTTCCACTGTACCAACAAAAGCAACAGAAGATTAAGAAGTTCCACAAGGTGTGGAGCTGGATTTGGCAGCATGTACCACAGCAGAGTGTTCTCGAAGCCAGGCAGTGGAAGACAGGAGTGCCTGGCGTGCTCTGGTCCATGAGGTCACGAAGAGTCAGACACGACTAAACGACTAAACAACCACCACCACCACAGCAGACACTGTGCATGAACTGTATGAAAAGGTTCTTCCAAACATTGTGGATGTTGTTCCATATTCTGGATGTTGCTCAGTAAAGGTTTGGACATTGCCAGAAGTATTCACTTAGTTGCTAGAGATTTCTCATCCACATCCTAGTTTAATTGACTCCAGGATGGGACTCCCAAGGGGAATGGGCAGGCAGCTTGATAGACTGCAGGTCAGTGTCTTTCTGCTTGATATCCTCTGCAAAGGCCTCTCAATGTGCCCATGTGGCATGGGTGCTGCCTCTGGGGTGAACGATGCAATCAGAGGAGGAGGGAGAAGGAGTTTTTGCTTGCATACTGCCTGCTAGGGGTGGCCTATGTGGCACCATGTGAACAGCGACTTGATTGCACGGGTTGCAATGGAAGGTGCTAAAACAGGCACCCCCAACCTTCAGCCCTCCAGATGTTTTGGCCTACAACTCCCATGATCCCTAGCTAACAGGACCAGTGGTCAGGGTTGATGGGAATTGTAGTCCAACAACATCTGGAGGGCCGAAGGTTGGGGATGCCTGTTAGTCCATTGTAACAGCCAGGGGTCCTTGCAGCTTGGAGCAGCTAGGAGTGCAGCATCCAGGCTTGTTACAAAGTAACAGCCAGGTACTGACAGCCAGAAGTAGCAGTAAAGGATAGCACCGAGGCTTTTACAAACGGTGGGCTTTCGTGAAGGACGACAGGCAGCTGATAGAGTCAACCAGTTGTGGGACGAGAGCCCCGAGCTCTCTCGTGACCACATATTTATTAGGTATGATAAATGCATATTCACAAGCCTCAAACCAATCATTACAATACACCTATATAGCAATAGCCAATAATATCAGCAGAACACTCTTATGCCCATATATGCTCAGATCCTATTGTTCTCCATAGTATGCATGTTTCTCATGGGAAATTGTACTCCTGGGAAATGAATAACTAAAGATGGATGAAGATGTTCTCCATGACCAACATGACCTCAATAACTAAAGATGGATGGAGATGTTCATTATGGCTAACTCATGATGAATGTGCAGATGTTCCCCATGACCAGCATGACCTTTAATAACATGTGATAAATGGAAGATTTTCCTCCTGACCAGCTTCGCCTCTGGAGGTCACACATCATATGTGGTATGTGGGGAGTACAAGCTCTATGTCCCTGGCTCGTTACGCCTAGCCGATCATGTAATGGTGCCCGCATACCACTTGGAGAGTGGAGCACGGACGCACCATTTCATGGCTTTGGGAAATGGCTGTATCATTCCCACATGTCCACTGTTTTTGTTTTTTCAAGGCTAAAGGAACTGGTCTGAGAGGTACCTTCCCATGGATCGAGAGCCAGAAGGTCCCCCACTGGGGAGGGGGGTGGAGCGATGGGGGCAATGTGTTGCTGAGCAAGGAGAAGCATTACTTGGGCAGCTGCTTTGCGTTCCGCAATCAATGACAGGCTGTTGGTAATAGTTCTCATTATGATAGGTAACAAACAGGGAAGCAAAATACATCCAATGGCTATAAAACCAATGAGGGTCACAATGGCCTGTAAACCTGGGAGCTTTGGGAACCAGGATCCAAAAACATCATGCAAACTAAACCCTTTCCAAACTTGGTCTGGGTTATGTGTCAATTGGCGAAGCTCTGTAGTGAGTGTCTGTACCACCTTACCGACCGGATTGATTTGGAGACAACAATTGGTAAGGTTAAATTTTCCACATACCCCGCCCTCTTTTGCCAATAAATAATCCAAAGCAAGAAGATTCTGATAAACTGCAGTGCGGATCTGATCGGTGGCTTTTGCTATGGTATTGAGGGCCTTATCAATGCGTTGACCGGCCAGGTCGAGGACGGCTTGCAAGCGGATAATGCGATTAAGCATATAAATGGGTGTGAGATACCCCCAAGAGCCATCCTCAGCCCATGTGGCCAAACCATATGAACACACAATGCGTTCTGATGACCAGACATCCCCTTCATATTCATCAGGGTTTTTACAGGGGAAATTCGAGAAAGCGGTATCCAATGATCAGCGGCGGCGAGGGCCTAATTGATCATAGACAGGGATGCCGAGGACCTGGCGGGTCCGCAGAGGGAGAAGGAAAAATGAGGGTTTTATCCATCCAAGGGTGCAGGAACCGGACCAATTGGCCGGGAGAATTTCATAAGCGAATTTACCACATATCCAATACATGTGTTGAGGGGCAGGCCAGGGGATGGAGGCAGAGGAATTTAGGAAGGGGAGAAGGGACACATTGTAATGGGGAGGGGCACTCAAATTACCGGGGGAGGTCCATGAGGTATAAGTATCGTCCCATATGCCTAAACAAATGAGGTCACCAACAGGGGTTGAGCCATTGCGGGTGAAGCAATTATGGCCGACCAGATTTGTTGTGAGGGACCAAATCATGTCCTGATTGGATGTGCGGGCTGTGATGTTACCCGCTATGGACATATTGTTGAAGGTCTCTGGGGAGGCTTCAAGAGCTTCCCATGGCCACTGCTCACCCATATTGGTCCCTCCACATACAAAACAATTTTTAATGCTGAGTTCTTTCGCAATGTCCTCCGCCAGTTCCAAAAACAAATTAGTAGCCTTTTGGCTAAGCTGCAATGGGTTGGAGGACAATTGTTCTAGAGAGTCATAAACGGACCAATGAAATGAGCGCTGGGAGCCTTCAAACAGTTCGGAGACCGTGACAGTGATGTATGTGATGGGGTCGGAGCCGGGGCCATCAATACCGAACCCATAGCTGGCAACTGCTGGATGGTTGCGGCTGAAAGTCAGGGAGACAATATTGGCGGGGTCCCGGCGAAAAGAAGTAACATAGGGGCAACCGGTGTAGCCACCCCCCGTATAATCACAGACACACTGCCAGCCGGTGCAGCGGGTGGAGCCAGCACAAGGGAGCCAGGCCTCGGGGGAGCCATATTGCCACTGTGGATTGTCGGCACACAGGTACTTATGATGGAATTATGCAGACAGGTGCGATGTAGGGGGCGACAGGCGCGGGGTTGCTGAGTATGGTAGACCAGCGTTGAGGTGACTGCTCCCCCTTTCCATGCCTTAGTGATGCACTGATGACAATCATCGGCACCTGCAGAGGAATCAAGAGGGGGGAGGGGTAGAAGGAGGAGGAGGAGAAGGGGAAGGTGGGGGATGATAGGGCCGGACGGCCCGAGCAGGAACCCAGATGACTTCATCTTGGAACTGGACGGCGGCATAACCTCTGGCGTGCGTGATGAGTTCCCCAGGACCTTTCCACGTTGGATCCGGTAGATGACGGAAGAGAACCAACGGTTTGACAGGGCGGGCTGCTGGGGAAGTAGAGAAATGACGGGTGGCCGCAGAGGTCGGTGGCGAACCCGTGAGATTCAAAAAATTCAAAGTGAACAGACACAGGTTGAGGCAATTTGGGAATTCTGGCAGGGTAGGGGCGCCCTTATGGGGCTCAAGGCGATCGATGGCCGTTTTAAGGGTGCGATTTGCACGTTCCACAACGGCCTGGCCTTGAGAATTGTATGGAATGCCAAATTTATGGATTATGTTCCATTGATGACAAAATTGCGCAAAGGCCGAGCTAGCATAAGCAGGGCCATTATCGGTCTTCAGTTCTTTTGGGCGGCCGAGGACCGAAAAAGAGCGAATGCAATGATTGATAACATGTTTTACAGCCTCACCTCGCTGGGGGGAGGCAACAATAAAACCAGAGAAGGTATCAACTGAGACATGGAGAAATTTCCAAGGGGAAAAGGATGGGTATTGGGTAACATCCATCTGCCAAATTTGACAGGCGGATGTGCCCTTTGGGTTCACCCCAATGGGGACAGAGGCAGCTTGGCGGCTGCAAGTGGGGCACTGTTGAATAATAGTCGCTGCCTCTGCCCCTGTGATGGCAAACTCCTTCATGAGGGCCTTTTTATTCTGATGATAGAAGGAATGGCTTTCCCACGGAGTCATGGCATGCAGCGGGAACAGGGAAGGGCCCTGAGCTGCAGCATGATCTACGCGGTCATTGCCCTCCTGCAGTGGGCCCGGAAAGGGCTGATGGCTTCTGATATGCGTAGCGAAAAAGGGAACAGGACGGCTCATTATAGACTGCTGGAGGGCAATGAAGAGGGACAGAAGATCGGGTTCAATTGAGGGGGGAAAGGTAGGCAGCATAGATGGTAAGCAGGATCTGAGTAACATACAAACTATCCAAGATAAGATTGATGGGTTGCTTTGGGAACCGCTGGAAGGCAAGGAGTTGGAACCCAGTTGGCAAAAGCCAAGCCACACAGCAACAAATCCTGGCCAGGTCTGAGTCCAGATGTGGGCATCAGCTCACAAACTCGTACAGATCTGATATTTCTGCACACTCTATGAAGTCCCTTTTTTCGAGTCACCCTATTGATCCCTGTTCTGCTGCTTGTTGCCTGTCCCGGAATTGGGCAGAAAATATTCAAAGTACAATCTCATATGTAACTTTTGTTCCTCTCCTCACTCTTCCCTCAGATAGCTTAGATGGTTAGACAGCCACCAGTTTGTTCTTTTTAATAATAATAATAATAATAATAATAATAATAATAATAATAATAATAATAGTGCAGTTCAGATTTAACAGACTTGTGCAAGATATGTAATAATAAGAACAATTGTGTGTGCCAATGATTCTGCCTTCTCCAACCATTAAACTTCAGCTTCAAGCATCCAAGGATCTGGTCACGTTGCTGAAGCAGGAGGTAAATCAATTCAGTCCTGAGCCTCCCGATGATGTTTTTTTTCCAAACCTCTCCACTACTGAAGGATTTGGGAGGTGGGGAAACAGGAGGATGCAGCAAGCAGGGTTGCTCTCTTGCCTCTTCTTTGTTTCCCCCCCCCAAACCTTTCCAAAAACCTCTTGCAGCAAACTCAGGGCTGATTTGATTCCCTTTCATCGGTCTCAGCACCACAGTTCGATTCATGCGTGCTTTATGCTGAAGTTGAAAACTAGTCTGAGAAGTCCAGAAGGTGAGGAATTACCTTAATTTGCAAGGGAAACAGCACATAAAGCAGCCCCAAACTTATTATTATTATTATTACTACTACTACTACTACACAGGTGGAAGGAGGCATGGAGCAACAGAAATGTCACCACACGTATGACAAACTGACCGCTCACCCAAAAAATGCATTAAGCAGCTTTCACATCAGCAGTAATGGCAGATGGATATGGGGTTTACTTACTGGATTTTTGAGGGAGTGTAAGGGGAAATCCAGATTAAAGGAAAATGAAATATGGGCTGAAATTTTGATGATGTTGTCATGGAGATGTCACAAAAACTTCTGAGCATGAGTGGTACAGAGTCTGAAATAAACAGCCATGTGGAAACACCTCAGCTCAGGTAGTTTGACGTGTCCCACTCCTTTTACTAGTGCCAGGTTGGCGCATGCGCGCGCACACACACACACACACACACACACAATTCAAACTAGGGTCTTCAGTAGGGGTAGGGCTTGCTGCCCATCTGTGCTTGGTTAGTGCTTGTGCTTCTCATCACATCAGCTTGGTTCATGTTGATGCTTAGATGACGTTAGCAGTTCGCACTCAGCGCATAGCAGGTAGATCAAATGTGAATTTCTCTCTGCTGTCAAACTTTAGCCTGTTGAGCTGAAAGTATCAAGCTCTGGCTCGGCCAAGATTTGGACAGAGAGAACGTGTTAATCAGATTGGCAAATGCAAAACATCGAAAAGAACAGGAACACCGTAATAAACCATAGGATCAAGAACCAATGACAGACATCTGTCAAGGTTATTCATTTGCTGATAAGGATATAAACAGACTCCAAGGAATGTACTTTTTTTTCCATCGTGTGCATTGCTTGTGATGAAAGCAACTATAATCGTAGTGCAAGGGAAAGGGTAGATCTCTCAAACAGACGTGTAATACCACAGTGCATCACTTGTGTCATCCAGGCTCTCGTTCCTTCCATTCCTTCATCTTCCACAATGCCTACCCCATACCAAAGGGTCCTCAGGAGACAAAGCTACATTTTTTGTGTATGTTAACTCCATGTACACTGGGGGAGATATCGGCATGCTTTGGGGAATCCCAAGGTTTGCATAATTCTTTTAAACAACTTAACAAGGAAAAAATACACACACACACACCCAAAAAACCTGAATCCAAATGAGGGTAGATTATCCCATGAAATGTTGAGGGTCAAACTGGAAAAGAAAACATGGAAACAGTAAGGAGTCATGAAGTGTCCTAGAGGAGAATATGACTAGTTAGCATACCTATTAGAAGGTGACTGCAACATTGGGGGGGGGGTCCTCATTTGTTTCTATAATAACCAAAAGCTTTCATACTGAGGACTTCACTGGGATAGTGACTCATCTGTTTGTTCTGTCTTTCAACAGATGGGGGGGGACACCTATAAGTTGTCAAGAGAATCATAGAATCATAGAGTTGGAAGAGTCCACAAGGACCATCCAGTTCAACCCCCTGCCAAGCAGGAAACACCATCAAAGCATTCTTGACATATGCCTGTCAAGCCTCTGCTTAAAGACCTCCAAAGAAGGAGACTCCACCACACTCCTTGGTAGCAAATTCCACTGCCGAACAGCTCTTACTGTAGGGAAGTTCTTCCTAATGTTTAGGTGGAATCTTCTTTCTTGTAGTTTGAATCCATTGCTCCGTGTCCGCTTCCCTGGAGCAGCAGAAAACAACCTTTCTCCCTCCTCTATATGACAACCTTTTATATATTGAACATGGCTATCATATCACCCCTTAACCTTCTCTTCTCCAGGCTAAACATACCCAGCTCCCTAAGCCATTCCTCATAAGGCATCGTTTCCAGGCCTTTGACCATTTTTGTTGCCCTCTTCTGGACACGTTCCAGCTTGTAAGTATCCTTCTTGAACTGTGGTGGCCAGAACTAGACACAGTACTCCAGGTGAGGTCTGACCAGAGCAGAATACAGTGGTACTATTACTTCCCTTGATCTAGATGCTATACTCCTATTGATGCAGCCCAGTATTGCATTGGCTTTTTAAGCTGCTGCATCACACTGCTGACTCATGTCAAGTTTGTGGTCTACCAAGACTCCTAGATCCTTTTCACATGTACTGCTCTCAAGCCAGGTGTCTCCCATCCTGTATTTGTGCCTTTCAATTTTTTTGCCCAAGTGTAGTACTTTACATTTCTCCTTGTTAAAATTCATCTTGTTTGCTTTGGCCCAGTTGTCTAATCTGTTAAGGTTATTTTGAAGTGTGATCCTGTCCTCTGGGGTATTAGCCACCCCTCCCAATTTGGTGTCATCTGCAAACTTGCTCAGGGTGCCCTCAAGCCCATCATCCAAGTCACTGATAAAGAGAAATGCAGCCATTGCATTTTGTAAGAACACAGATGGGGATGCTAAACTATTTAGGAAAACAGACACAATTAGAGATGAAGTTTCAATGTTTTATTCAAGTTGGGTTTGCTTGTTTGTTTCATTTTAAGTGGTGTCCAGTACAGCATTTTGGGGTCTAATGCCACACACAAAAAAAGATGGAAGACTGAAGATGTAACCATTAAACTTCTAAAAAGAGAGAGAAGAAGAGATAAAAACAAAGTCCATCTTGTTTAATGCAACGTCACTAGGTGATTACAGTTACAAAAGACTTCCCTGCTTATGGCTCTTCTTGTACAAGCTTTTCCAGAATGAGTGCAATGGAAAGAACCACAACACAGGATGTGATTTTTAAGTGGTATTGGCTGAGTCACATCAAACTTTCTACACGCCAAAGTTATACGAAGTGAACACTCTAAAGCACTCCAAGGACAAGCTGTTGGTGTAGGAAGAGAGCTGAAGGTGTAGGAGGGAGAACTAAGTAAGACTTAAACATGTATGATGCCATCTGCCTGAGCAGCCCCTTATCAGACAAATTTGAACACTCCATCACAGAATGAAAGCCGGCTAATTCAAGTGACAGGAAAAGGAGCTTCCCAAGCACTTGGATAGATTGGCATTCTCATAGCATGAATTCCAAACAAATCAGACCTTCGTATTAATAGCTGGTAAGTATGGCGTTCTAATAAGCAACATCCCCCCCCCCAAAAGCCCTGGAACTGGAGGGGGGAAAGCATCACCGGCCTTCTCTGAACACACGCACTTTGAAGCTTAGCCTTCTTTAACCAGGTTCAACATGACTGACACATGGCAATAATTGCATCCCAGACATAAAACATTGAAAAGTACACTAAATTCGGAAGGTAGCTATGCTGTATAGTATTTCAGAATTAATCACCAGAAATAATGGTGGTACAATTCCTTCTTTTATGCTTCGAATTCCAGTCCTAGACCTAGTTTGTGGCCACCTGCGTTGACATTCTTCCCATCCAACAAAGCCGACAGTGTCAATTTAATACCTGCACGGCAAAACAGTGAGAGAGAGAAGATATGAGCATTCATACTTAGGAACGTAAGGGCAATGCATACAAACTGACAGCGATTTCCTCCCGGACACAGTTTCTGACTACCGTGTTCTGGCTATGTCCGGGAAATTCTGGACATATGGGAACCCTATTTGAGAGATGTATAAGAACTAGACATACAATGGATATAAGGGGGTTAATTAATACTTTCCTAATATAGAACAGTGGTTCCATAACTTCAGTACAACTACAAAAAAAAACCTCACTTAGCTATTTGCTCGCCACTCCTTGTGATATCAGCATTAGCAACACTGTCCTTTGACTCACCCTCTTTCAGTATTTTAGATTTGATCCAAGCAAATGACTACAACAAAGCATGATCAATTACAGTGGTGCCTCGCAAGACGAATTTAATTCGTTGCACGAGTCAATTCATTTTGCGAAACATTCGTCTCGTGAATCGCGGTTTCCCATAGGAATGCATTGAAATTTCTTTTCTTTTCTTTTTTGCCCATAGGAACGCATTAAATTTCAATGCATTCCTATGGGAAACCGCGATTCGCAAGACGAATGTTTCGCAAAACGAATTCGTCTTGCGAGTCACCATCAGATCGCAAGAATCATTCGTCTTGCGAAAAATTCGTCTTGCAGGGCATTCGTCTTGCGAGGTACCACTGTATCCATAATTCTTACATAGATTGATCAGCTTGAACTGTCAATTTAGATTTAATGTTATTGGCACTGTAGTGGCAATTTATCTGAGGAAGTACAGCAAAAAATATAAAAACCAGATGGAGTAGTGTTCAGTCGCCTTCACAAGAGGCTAGGAGAATTCAAATTTAGATAAAAAATAAAGCCTGAAAGAACTGATCATTAGGGTTGAAGAATAATCAGGCTTTCCAGACGGCACAGGCATACAACAAAAGCACACATGTCATTTTCTACCATAACCATTTGGACAGAAAAGGTCAGCAGAATTGAATACAATCCTATTCCATGCGTACCTGGCTTCAGAGTCTGAGTATATCCTAAACCAATCAGACTGGAATTATTCACTTTAGCCTGAAAAACAGAAGTGAAGATATCGTTCAAACTTCTTGTTGCAGGTCATAAAAAGAATTGTGGAAAACAGAAATGACAGTTTATTTGCTCAGGGGAAGGAAATTGGGAATTAGGAAAGCATGTGGATATTTATTTGAAAATGCAGGTCTTGTTGAGTTCAATAGGTCTCCCCGCCCCCCGCCCCCACCGCCCACCCCCATCAGCTAAGTGTGCAAAAGACTACTAATGCATTTCCTAACTCTTTACTTTTGCTGAACAAAAGTTTTCTCCAGCTGCTCAGTACAACATTGTGGCTTGCAGCTCAAATGGCACAAGTAGAATGAACTTAGGGTGTTGGCTTGCTGCCAGTGTAAAAGGAAAGCAAATGGAAACTTACACCCCCACCCTCCCACCCATTGATAAATTTGAACCTAAGGCTGAGCATGATGTTTTGCTGCCAGGAATCATTTTAAAAGCTCTCTGCAAGTCGTCCAGTTACCATCCAGCCTCTATACTGCAGCCAAAATATGAAAGGCTGGTCTTGAACAAGAGAGCCCTCGCTTTCCACTCTCCAGAACAGCTACTGCAGGTGCACCATGCGGTATTCCAACCAAGGAAATAATTAATGAAAGGGGTCGTCAACTTCTACCACAGCTCTGATTGTGTATTTGATCCTGCTTTTCGCGCTGCCCTCGTGCCTCTACTGCCAACCCCCGTTGCCCTCCCCAGTGGGGCCATGTCAGGCACCTGTCCACAAGTGGAACGAGCAGCCACAGCCACCATAGTAAAGACCAGTGTTTTAGAGCATCAGTGCTACTGAGGCTACATGCAGGGCTAAAATAAACAAACAAACAAACCCCGCCCATCTGGCTGGGTTTCCCCAGCCACTCTGGGTGGCTTCCAACAGAATATTAAAAACATAATAAAACATCCCCAGGAAGGAAAAAATCCCCGGGAAGGAAAATGTAGAGGTTTCTTTTTTTCCAGGTGCAGAGATTTAAAATAAAAATTAAAAAATGTTATGACTAAGATGTGATTGTGGGGCAACGAGTTGTACCCAACAAAATTTTACATGGAGTAGTGAAATTAATGGGTTTATGTTAGCCATGTCTATTCATTTCAATGGGCTACTCAGAGTAGAACTAACATTGGACACAAGCCTATATATCAGACACGGGAGACCTTTGGCCCTATAAATAATAATAACAAGAACAAGAACAAGAACAACAACAACAACAACAACAACAACAACATATTTATTATTCATACTCCGCCCATCTGGCTGGGTTTCCCCAGCCACTCTGGGCAGCTTCCAACAAAAGATTAAAAATACATTAGAACATCAGTCATTAAAAACTTCCCTAAACAGGACTGCCTTCAGATGTCTTCTAAATGTCATATAGTTGTTTATTTCTTTGACATCTGATGGGAGGGCATTCCACAGGACAGACACTACTACCAAGAAGGCCCTCTCCTCCTCCTCCTTGCCCAGTGGCAGATTTTGGGCTTTCAGATATCAGCAGCGCCCTGTGCGACACCAAAATTCAGCGCCCCCCTTGCCTTCCATTCTAAGTCATTGTTGCGGCAACCTCTCAGCTCGGTGCCCAGTGCGGGCTAACCAGACACACTCCCCTAAATCTGCCTCTGCCTAGCCTCAGAACTTGAGTCAGCAGATGGAAGAGAGAGAGAGCCAGCAACAGCTACAGCAGCTCTTGCAGTACTGCCAGTTCAAAACACACATACGTTAGGTTTGTTAAACCTCTTGGCTCATTCTCCCTTCTATTCTTTAGCCAGTAGTTTCATGAGTCAAAGGAAACGATGAGGAAATTGTCTGTGCAACTGCCATAGCACAGCACTGAGTGAAGCTACGGCAGCTGCATACACATCTCTGCCCAGCAGCTGTGAGAAGACCTGTGGTGGTGATAGTTACTCGCTATGAGCAACTAGGCAAAGTGCTAAATCTACAAAGCCGTTTTGCTCAGATACAATCTGTTTTCTTATCAACGTCTCCACATTGTTAACACCCAATGTATATGAATACAGCTGAATAACTAGGGGAAATAAATGTAGAAAGGTGACATCAAGGGGAAAGCAAATGGAAACCATTTTTTTTAAAAAAAAAAAAATAGTGTTTATAAGAGGTGCTGGTGTCTCTTTTCTCTCAGGGCTGCTTTCCTTGCCTGGACCTAGCTTGAGAAGTGAAGCAAGAGGAAGCAGTGATTACCAGTGAGGTAGGTGACCCAGCAGATGGGTTGCTGTTGATCTCCAGGAGGGGAGGGGAGGGCAGCAGGAAGGTATGTACATTGGCAGAAGTGCAGGACTGGCTCTGCTGATGCTTTTGCACTGCACCAACCTCCCCACCACCTTGCCCTTTGCAGGGAGCAACAGAAACCCACCTGCTGGGAAGCCGGCATAGCTGTTCCACCCCACCTGCTGAGCTGCTTCTGGTGATTTCAGCTAAATGGCCTTGGAATTCCAGGAGAATTAAGCAGTCAACTTCTGTAACGGAATAAATCTCAAGGAAAATGAGTGTCTACATGTTACTCACAGAGAAAGACGCATCTGGGTCAATTTGATATTTGGCAGCTATTCCAAAGCGGGTGTTGCTATTTCCAGCTGTCCAAGCAAGATTGACGGCAGTTTCCAGTTTATTATTCACCTTCTGATAAATGGAACCTCCAAATTCTGTGCCATCATTCCTGTAAGAACATTTTTCATACCTTATTGTACAGTCATTTGTGGGAAGAGTGCAAGCCTAGGCATGGCTATGTTTATAATTTGCTGCTGAATTGTTTTAATGGTTGGATGCTGTGCTTTTACTCTTTTTTAATGTTTATATTGCATAGCTTTTACTCTTTTTTAATGTTTATATTGTTTAGCTTTTCATCATTTTTACACTGCTGTGAGATCCTGTAGGATGAAGGGCAGTCTAAATGACAATCAATTATACATAGTGCTTAATAAAACACATGAAGGAAATACATTAACAGCATCCTTTCACACTTTTTATTTCTTCTATAAATTAGTGTGAACATCAGTCCGTCATCCATTCCAGATCATTTCTAAACCCAGATCTCCAAAACCCTTCATCTGGAATTAGAAATGATCTGGAAGGTCCTATATATTTGTATAAATATAAATTTGGATAAGTGAAAATGCAATCTTCCTCTGACCAAAGCACATAGTGATGTTTAAAGCATCCAAGTTATTGATAAAGAAACAGTATCACCTTCCTTTCCATCACTTCTTCCTTTTCTTACAATACTTTCCCAGTAGGCAATCTTGCCAGTACTTACACATTGGTGTGAAGCTGAAATTCATCGGTCTTGTAACCAACAGCAAAATTGCTCTGAGTTATTCTGGACTTAGCAGTCTCAAAAGTCATTTGGTAACCAGCCAGCCAACCTTCATAGCCAAAGACAAAGGCACCACGTATTGAAGGACCAGCAATGTCAAAATCCATGTCACAGCCCAAGTTGATATGTTCCCGCTTGTATCCAGACTTGACTTTAGCATTCTTCTTCCTAAAAGGAAAACCATGCTTTATATTACTTTTTTAAAAATCATGCATTCGAAAGCTATTTCCCCCTCACTGCTATGTACCAGTTCCACGCATTTTCCACAGCTGGAGGCAGAAACGTTTCTCAATATCAGCTGCTGGAGACTACAGGAGGGAGGTGCTGATCCTGCTTGTGGTTTTTCCAGAGGCATTTTGGTTGGCCACTTTCAGAACAGACCGCTGAACTAGAGTCAGTGACATGGTCCAGCCGGCTTCTCTTATGTTCTTGCCACCACCAGAAACCTTGGTGGAGACGGCCAACACAAATTAACCTCTTTCTTTGTATGCTGAGTCGCCCTTCATGCTATAGTCACCATGCATAAGCTATCTTAAGATACTACCTCATCATGCACCATGCACCTGGTGGCTGAAACAAGTGGGCCAATTTTTTCAGCCTCTCCATTATTAGAGCTTATAAAGCAAAAACTGGATGGCCACCTATCATGCAGGCTACAGCAACAAATTTATTGCATCAGCAGGGGACTGAGCTGGATGCTTTTGAGGTCCCAATTCTATGATTCTAACCAGCAGTCAGTCCTGTTTTGAGCTGTTGAAATAGGCACTGCACTATTTCAATACAGCGGACTAATGATCAATGCAGTAAGTTAGGGAAAAAATTTGGAACATTATCTGAATATATTGACTCAAACTGATGGTTGGCAAACATTTTACTTGCAATGCCTTTATTACCAGGCACCCTTCCACATGCTGGTTAAATTAAGGACCTACTTTTTTATCTGTTATCAATCAACCACAGTCTTCCCTCTTAACTCATTCAGCGTTATTTTAACCTGGATATTCACACTGAAGCCAAATGGAACACTTAGATGACCCAAGACCGAAACCCAGGTGTAGCAGCTTGTGGTTCGACATGACATGCACCCCAGGAGGGTGACTGCTACACTAATCGGCAGACATATCCCTCTTTCACGTACCGGCGCCTCCATCTCAAGTTTGGAGAAGAGGCAAACCTCAGAGCCACCTCAAGAGATCACAGTTCAAGGCTCACTGAAGGCAGGTGCTATCAGTGAAAGCAACACTTTCACTACTTCATTTATATCAGGCATGTCCAACAGGTCTACCGATAGATCACTGGACGTCTGTGGTAGATCACCAGTAGATCAGTGGCTCCCCCCAAAGATGCTAAAAAACTTTGTCTCCCCTAAGAAAAGCTCAACATCTTAGCCCTGCACCCCTAAAATGACCTGAACCACCAAAAACAGGGCTTTCCTTCCTAAAAAAAGCTCACCGTCACTTTCCTCTTTCCTAAAGAAGCTCAACAACTTTGACCTGAACCCCCCAAATGGTGGTAGATCACTACCAGTTTTTAACTCTGTGAGTAGATCGCAGTCTCTTGGAAGTTGGCCACCACTGATTTATATAAATGGTGTCACTTAACCACATAATTAATTCAAAGGATGCTGGCCTGCCTCCATTTTCCCTGGGATTAATTGAAAGCACGTGTGTTTCTGACATTTGTGACTCCTGAACAGTGTGGTGGTTTTTTAAGGAGCCTTATATGGGCAGGAACCTGCCTAATATTAGGCTAGAATATTTGTCCATCTAACCCAGAACTGATTAGACTGACTGGCAGTGGCCCATCAGAGTCTCAGGTAGCACTTTCCTATTACCTGTTATCTGATCTAGCTGGAGATGCTGTGCATGCAAGGAACATTGGAAACTGCCTTATACTCAGACCCTTGGGCCATTAGGTTTGCGCTGGGCATTCAACTGGGTCCTTCTGCATGTGAAGCACAGGCTGTACCTCTGAACTATATTCCCTCCCTAAAGGATGCTCGTGTGGCACTGATGGAGAAAGGGACAGTCGGGAACAGTCCCAACTAGCATCTCAAGAAAGCAGCCACCTTCCATCTTCTCTTCCCATCCGCCCTGCGGTCTTGCTTGGAAGCCACAAGGGAAACTTCCTTAGCCATTCCCTATCTTTCTTTGCCAGGCATGTCACACACCCTCTCTTTCAACTCCCAAACTCCATCAGGGGACCCAGTTATAAAAGGAGAGCGGGGTCTTTCCCCACTGAAGCCCATGGATACGCTGGGGCGTTATCCCAACATGCAGAAAGCCAGTCTCCTCTGTGCAGCTTTCCATAGCTCCTCTGTGGAAATCAGGGGCAGGTTATCCCATCCCAATGTGAAAGATGGATGGGGGAGGGTCTCCTTTGACCTCATACAGGGCTTCAGGGGTGCTCCAAGGTACCAGGTCAGGGGAGAGGTGTGGCTGGTGGTGACATTTTGATTGGTTATGAACGTCAGTCAAAGTCTGCAGACACCTGCACCAAGGGAATGACAAGGCTGAGGTTCATCGCTCACTTGTGTGGTTTCTGCTGTGCCGCCAATGAGGCAGTAGGACAGCATCCACCAAAGACAGCATGGAGGACTGTGAAAAGGATTACCTGTCACTGGAGTCCAGTCCACAGAAGCATTCCTCTCAATACCCACTCACTTGGAAAGGAGATTTATGGCTCTGTGTCTTACCCACCTTTAAGATCTAGCGCTCAGTAGATCAGTAATTCAGCTGTTTTGAAAATGCAACTTCTGAAACTGGGTTGCGAAGGGCCACACTTCATGCAACACTAAGCACACAACATGCTGTGGCAACTTTTGTCCTTTCATTGCTAATGGCAAGTACAGGGAGACCAGTTTTCATCAGGACTGTGATGCTGGAGTGGGGAGGCGATTCTTTTATTTGCCACTGTGGTTCTGATGAAAATCAGTGTTCCCTGTGTCTTGGGTGAATAGCAGCTCTGCAGAGAGCAGTTTTATTTAGCACAATGGTTGAGGAAGAAGGAGTGAAACCACTCCTATCCTACATTCCGCAGTCCCCAAAGCGAATCAATACACACCCCAATTTGAAACCAAAAATATGCAACAACCAAGAGGTGCATTTAACACCATGTCTAAATTGGGCCTTAAAATGGCTAGTTCCCAAATGGACATTTTAAAATCACACCAGTAATTAAAAGGATCTATTTAATTTAATAATTTTAGTGGATCTCTTATTTAGAGCTTTGTGTCAATGCTAAGGTGGATGCCACATTAACCCCTGGTGCTTTTAGCAAAGGTGCTCTGTCATTTTACATTTTTTTATTCCCATCCAGGTAAGAACTGCTAGTAAAACCTGTGTTTGTAATGATGCTCCAAAGCCAAATGTGAAGTCTATGGAGCAGATATTCAGTTATCATTCTGAGACTGAACATCCACAACTCAGGAAAGGGACACCATGCATAATGAATGCAGCCCTGATTACTGGAAATGCAATGCACTACTTTTAGCTGTGCTACATTCTGACATCAGGAGCATTTAGAAAGGATGCTAAAAATGAAGACGCACACACACAAATATTAAGTACGTATAATCTCCCAGCTGCTTAATCCTCCTGGCCCACATAATATGCAGGAAACAGCCACAGCATCGAAACCGTTCAACCCACCAAAGGCATCTAGCATTACAGCCTGCAAGAATGGAGACCAGAATTCCAGCTGGGGCAGGGGAAGAGGAGGCATCCCAAATAGCACAACTTAGTGGTAAAGAGTGAGACAGTTATTGTTAAGTAGCACTAGACAGACCTTGCACTACA